>NC_046339.1:24316215-24669506 GCF_000738735.6 Corvus cornix cornix | reverse complement strand
AGGGCTGTGAACACACCAACATGAAATTTTCTATTTTGATTTATTGTTAAACGTAATCAAATTCCTTCAGGCAGTGTTCCTTTAGAGTTTGCCAAAAGAATAAAAGATTGCTGCTTTGATAGCTGTGTAACCTGGTAAAAAAGATGAGAATGGAAATGCTTTTGGTGTCTCTGCCCCTGGCAGTGCAGGTAAAGGTGCAGTGAGAGGCCAGGTTGGTGTAACAGAGCTCTTCTCACAGAAGCACCCTCTGTGCTTCTGACCACGTCCTACCTCCACTTTGTGTGTTGTGTTTGACTGCACAGACACTGCCTCAGCTCAATAATCACACAAAAGTAGCTCTCACAAAAAGCACGTCTTGTTCTGTGGAGTTAGAAACTAGACAGACAAGCAGAGGATGGGGAGAGCAGGACTTGCCCTACAGCAGTGGAGAAATGTGCCTTGAGGTGCTGGGGGGCTGCTGGGGTGACAGTGCCATGGATGCCCACCACGGGGAGCTGGAAAATCAGCCAGGACAGTCACTTCAAATGGTTCAGTGTTTGGTCCTGCCTCAGAGCAAGGCCAGTGACCTGAGCATCTGTCAGAACTCCTCGTGGCTCCTCTGTGCCCACCTGGCTGCCCTGGTGCCTGCAGGAGCTGAGGCCTGGCCTCTGCTGGTGGTGTTAATAAATGTGCTGTTATCAGGTCTGCACATCTTCTGGGACCTTCATCATCCCTGGCATGTTCCCAGCTTGGTTCCAGGAACTCCATGCACTTGGACACAGTACTGTGAGGTCTGTCATGCACATTAGGGAGCGTTTAGTCCAAACTTCTTGGATGTCCTTACAAGGCCAGGACGCAGTTGTTTCCTGATGCCTTGTTCTGTTCTTTGTGCATTTTCTATCATGCTTTCCATAGGGCAGGGATCTGTGCCCAGGTGCTGTGGTTTGCTGTCTTGGGGGAAGGAGCTTCACCTGCCATGCTGGTGTTTTCCAAGGCTTGCTTTGCTCTAGGGTGGTGAAAGAGGTGGGGAGCAGAGGCTCTCACAGGCCTCCTGTGGTTGTCCTTTGCTTTTCTTCAAATCAGGTCAGGAGTCAGGACCTGATTGCATAATTAGACATCTCTTAATGAGGAATAACCCTCTCCACAAGGATGATGTATGTAACTGGAACAAGGTATTCTTCTAACCCAGCTGTGGAGTACAGGTGAGTCAAGGCAAACAATTGCAGTCAGCAGAATTGTATGAGAGCTGCTGTTTAAAAGCTATACAACCCCATATCTCTGAAGTGCCTGTTCTGATAGCAAAGAGGAAGTTGTTAATACAAGATGTACTTCTAATGGTACCTTTTCTGTTGTGTATTTTTATTAGAATTTTAAGTTTCAAGTTTAAAAACATCATGTAGAAGGTAGCTTTATGGTACCTGGTGTTCCTTGTACTTAAGGAGCTGGAAGCGTCAAATCTGTACAAAATTACTCAAAAATGTATTCTTGACGTCCTCTTTCATGTGCAGATGCTGGATATTGGCTGGTGATCTCAAACTCAGTGAGACTGTAGTGTAGTCTTTTTGGTATACAATGGAGAATTTCAAACTACAGGCGAATGGGAAGTAGAAACAGCTTGGTTGTTGGTATCCTCAGCCAAAAAGCTTTCAGAATTGGTTTGTCTAAATGAGCAGTAGTTGTTCAGATGGCAGTCATAGGCTGGCTGATGTTCTAATTCGACAGGAATTTCTGGAAGACTTAGAATAAAGTTTGAATGTGTTTTATCAGAGTAAATGGAATGAACAGTCCGGTGGTGGACTTAGGAATAAGACATCAGTCTTGACCAAAGTGATAAGATGGTTGAAGCAAGACTAGGTGAAGATGCTGCTTTATGTAATGCCTATTAACCATACTTCTTGTGAAAGCAAAAGGCTTTTATCATCTCAAAAATAGTCTTAAAATGAACTAGTGTAATTCACTGTGTAAGTTAAAAAGCTCTGAGTATTGTTTGTGTAAATTTGTCTCTGGTTTCAGGGGCTGTGTGTTGATCCCACATATTCTGGTATAAATGGCTGCAGAGAATGGATGTATTTATATTTTGCTGAGTGGGTCATGGAATGGTCTTAGGGGGAAACATTGGAATAAATTCAGCTCAGACTGGAGCTCTGACAGTGCTGATGCACTGGGAGGGAGGGGTTTGATCTACTAACCAAGAGGAGAGGCTGTGCTGCAGGCACCTCAGTAGCCTTCAGGTCACTCTAGAAGGGGGTGTGTGAGCACCTCGAGGGAGCTGGGAGCACCAGGGTAGGAAGCAGGACAGGAATCTGTGGGGAGGTATTCCTGCAGTAAACAGGGCTGCATGGGGAGGAGCCAGGGCTGTTTTCAAATGAAACATCGTTAGAGAGGAGGGTGAGGCAAAACTTGATTGTAGTCATTAAAAATGTAGAGCTTCAAATGCAGACCTCTTGCAGCTCAGTAGATATTGAAACTCTCCAAAGGTGGATTTAGTTACGTGAGCAGGAATCAGGCTGGATGCAGGTTATGTGGTGTATATAGAACAGCTCATGGAATATTAATGTCACTGAGGATGTCTAAGCATTAGGATAAATTACTAGAGCTGTAAGCTGAGACTCCTTGTTTTACTCCTTAGGGAAAAGCTTTCTGTGCAGCCAACTTCCCTACTTACACACTGCATACTGCTCAGCTTGGCTCTTCTAAAAAACTACTTGCACCATGTGAAATATTTCAGAAGCAGTTATCTTTGCTTTGTAGGGCTTATTAGGGCATAGAGTTAGCCCAGGTCCCTTGGGTCCAGCCTCTGGAGATTTGGAATTACCATTGCCTCCAGAAGGGAAACTGGCATCTCACTTCAGGATAAATTTCTGTGACTAACAAGTCATAAAAATCACTCATTTTTGAATCTTCCTGTGTAAGAATCTGTAGCTATTTAGTTTGTCACTTCAGATATTACTGTACAGAAATTATTCTGAATGCTTTTAGTATTACACTTAGTTGTGTCTTTGGGAATTTCTGTGGAAAGTGATTGCTTCCTGTTATGTCTGAAAAGTAGTGCTTTTTAGCACTGGAAAGAACAGATTGGAAAAAAAAAAAAGTTTGTTGTCCTGCCTTGTTTGAGCTATTCTCAATACATTGATTCCATTCACAGTATGGGGTTGGCTCTCACAGGGACTTGAGCATGTTCAGAGGTGCCCTCTGTGCCTGCAGTGACTTTTTATTCCATATTCTGTTAGCCAGCAGGGGTAACTTGCCTCAGCAGTGCCTTCATCTGTATGTTCATCACAGGGGTTTCCAGGGCAGAGCTTTTGGGCCTTCTTGCAATGGACTGGAGTACAAGCATCTTCCAAGGTAGAATAAAACCTGTAAGAATCGTGGTAATTCCACAAATAGTGTATTCATCCCCTTTGCAAGGGGACTGGTAATAAATGTTCAGATAATCATGACTCAGTTAAAGCTCTTACTCATTAACATACTTCAATGAAAGGTGTCTTAAGCTTCACAGCCCTCAAACTGCTACCCTGGGCTCTTTCTCCATGTGCCTGCTTATGGGCCTTGAGGAAGTGCTGAGTTTCATCTCCTCACCAGGTGTTTTAGGAGCCTGAGAGATGTTTGTGACAACTTGTAAATGGGATGAAGTGTGAAAGAGAATTTCTGTTCTTTTCACCTGTGAGGTTGGTGCTCAGACTGGATTGGGGAGGTCTAAATCGTGCACATCTGTGTTACGGTGTGGAGCTCTGGTGCATCACACCCATCTCAGTCATCGGCAGAGGAAAGGGAAATCTGAGCTGTGTCTCTTCCTTGCTGAGCTGCTGGAGTTTCCTTTTGTTCAGCAGCTGCTTCCCTTGGAAGTTTTCTGCTTTAAAATAATCCCTGGTTTTCCCGGGTGTACATTGTGCCTCCTGCTGACCTTATTTCTGTTTCTTCTTGGAGTCCATTGAAGTGTCTCTCTGGATGGGTTTGCTGTCTTTCCTCATTTGGATATGACTTCCTGGGTATCGTTCCTGACATCTGAGAAAAAGGCCTTAATCACTTAATTGCCCTTAGAAGGGCAGGGACAAATGGCAGAAGTTGTATTTTCTATAAACATAAGAGGAAAATACCTGAAGAAGCCTTGTAGAAGCTTGAAAGAAGTCCAAATACTGCATTTTAAAACCTTGGAAAATGGTGGTGAAGATCTTTTGAGATCTTTCCATCAGCTTTATTTCATTTCCTGTTTGTTGTAATGTGAAGGACCACAGGCTGAAGAGTGTCAACAAGGACATTAGTACCCTTTTGCTGTTTTAGAAGTCTTTTCTGTGTATCTGTGCTTTTGTTTTTCCCTGAAGCACACAAAAGTGTGTTGTGGTGGTTCTAGCAGAGCGTTGTTCCAGTATTTCTGCTGGTTTGGAATCCAGAGGCTGGCTGCTAAGGGATAGGGCTGGAGATCAGGGATCCAGGTTATGCAGAGACTCTGTGTTCTTAGAACATGTGGACTATGAACACGTACCTTAATCATATTTTTAAGTTTCCAATTTCCAAATGATAATCTTCCCTTCTGTCCCCTGCATATAAATGCCATTTTTCTACCTTTTTATTCTGATGGTATTAATGTAAGGGAGGAATGCATTACATCTTTGCTGAATTTGTCTAGGCTAGAGCCTGGGAACAACAAACCAGTCCAGGATGTTCCCATGGACAACAGAAGGATGTGTATCTTTGTCTTTAATGTTTAACAGTACTTTATTAATTAACAGTTTTCTCTTTAGTGACTATATGGATTCTCCTCACTTGAAACTTTTTCTAGTTTTATAGTTTCTTGTGGAACTACTTAATTTTCAATGTTACTTGGTGTCAGTTCTGTCTTTTAAGGACAGAAATAGAAAATATTACAGTATGCATGTCTAGCTCTGTGGAACACCTGATCTGAACCTCAGACTTATTTTAAAGATATGGAAAAGGATATTATTAGTATCTCAGAAACTTATTGTATGTAAAGTGGGAACTTAAATGTTGATCTTCACTAATTATAAAGTTTAAGTAAGGCTTTCTATTTTAAGCATGTTAGACTTTAGATTGTAGTCGGCGTGTTTAATTTTTGCTCTTTAACAGAAGTAGAGCTGTAACATTTGTTCCACGTGTTAATGGGAAAGAAAATAGCAATTACTTTCCTTGGAAGAGAATAGCCTTCAGAATTTCATGTGCTTTTGAATTTTTAAAAAATCCTTTTGGGGAAGTCTTTTTAGGGCATGATATTGAGGGGCTGGAGCATGTCCAGGGAAGGGAACAGAGCTGGGGAAGGGGCTGGAGCCCCAGGAGCGGCTGAGGGAGCTGGAAAGGGGCTCAGCCTGGAGCAAAGGAGGCTCAGGGGGGACCTTGTGGCTCTGCACAAGTCCCTGACAGGAGGGGGCAGCCGGGGGGGGTTGGGCTCTGCTCGCAGGGAACAGGGACAGGAGGAGAAGGAACGGCCCCAGGCTGGGTCAGGAAGATTCAGGTTGGATACTGGAAAAATTCCTCCCAGAAAGGCTTGCCCAGCCCTGGCACAGCTGCCCGGGCCACTGGTGGAGCCCCCAGCCCTGCAGGGATTTAAAAGCCGTGTGGATGTGGCGCCTGGGGACATGGGTCAGTGGTGGCCTTGGCAGTGCTGGGTTAATGGTTGGACTTGATGATCTGAAAGGGCTTTTCCAACTTTAGTGATTCGGTGACTGAACATTTCTGCATACAAGGAGCAGGTTATTTGTTGGAGGCCTTGATAATCAGAGGAGGCCATTGGGGTAGTCTATACAGGGAAGACACAGAGCAGGTCTTCAGCATTTTCTAGTGAAAACAGAAGGAAGTACTCCTGCATTTCTGAATTTCTAAATTGACCTCTAGGTTATTGAAAGCTATTTTAAAAAAGGTTGTTGCTACTTGCTACTGACGTTTTTTAATTAGTAACTAGATCAATATTTACCAACACAAACAGCAGAGGAGTCAACCAGAGTTAGAACAGTAGATGAGATTGTGCTTTCCACATAGGAGCTCAATAGCCTCTTCTTTTCCAGGATGAATTTTAGCCAGGATCTCTCAGTGCATTTGTACATTACCACAGAAGCTTTTGTTTCCTGTCCTTACCTGATCTAGAGGGCAGAGAAAAAAAACCATCTGTCTGTAAAGAGGTAATAGTAGTGCAAAGTTATGATTCCACAGGATTGAGGGAGTGCTATTTTTCCTTAGTGATTGTAGTGGGTTGAAACCCACTTAAAACCACGACAGTGATGATTTTGTATACCGCTGATTATGTATTTTGGTTCTTGATACTGTAGAAAGAATCCAAATTGATTGGGACCCAAACTACACCGTTGGCAAGATGTGCATTAGGCTCGCAGTGATCCTGTTTAGCCCCAGTTCAGCTGCCTTTCTTCATGTAAAACTTTCCTGGGCTTGCTTTGTGTGTGCAATCATTTCTCAGTGTTCAAAACTCAGAGTGCTCTCAACCCTCCCCATGCTTGTGCTTGGTGATGGAATTATTTTGCAGTTGTGACTCAGAAGAAATCACTGCCAAAGATAAGTATCCCCACAGTGGTGATCAGGTGTTAGGGTTCCCTTTCCCATCAGCCTCAAACTGCAGATGCATTTCCTTTAACTGAAATTTGGGGTCTCCCTGTTATCCTGAAAGCCCCATCCTGGATATCAGTACTGTGACAGTACTTTTTAAAGAAAAAGCAGTGGGGCATTTTTCTACACCAAGTAAAAGTTGTGTAGGAACACACAGTGTGAAAAGATTGTGAATGAAGTGTTCCTCTACTCTTTTGCTCAGTCTTAATCTTTCTATAAAGGATTTCATCCTCTTTACATAGCAGGATTCAGATTATTTTCTTTCAGACTTAAATTTTCTCTTCCATCTGAATTTTCCTCTAAAGATACTTTTGTTTGCAGGTTGCTGTATTTGCTCCAGCAAGAGACCTCGAGCACGGAGCTGAGAACGGAATGTGCAGTGGTCCTGGGCAGCCTTGCCATGGGGACAGAGAACAATGTCAAATCCCTCCTAGACTGCCATATTATCCCAGCCTTATTGCAAGGTACTCCTCCCT
Source organism: Corvus cornix cornix (assembly GCF_000738735.6). Taxonomy (NCBI): domain Eukaryota; kingdom Metazoa; phylum Chordata; class Aves; order Passeriformes; family Corvidae; genus Corvus; species Corvus cornix. The sequence goes on along the minus strand of NC_046339.1, from coordinate 24,662,481 downwards.
TAATGGATCTGTGTTTGTAAATGTTCCTAAAGTACTGAAATAAACAAGCATCATGAGACTGAATGGTTGGTTTGCCCATATTTATAGGATTGCTATCGCCAGATTTGAAGTTTATTGAAGCTTGCCTGCGATGTCTCCGTACCATTTTCATCAGCCCTGTAACTCCAGAGGATCTGCTATACACAGTAAGTTGTAAGCAGATTATTATGTCTTTTTAAAGGCTATAGAGAGGGTGGGAGTGAAAAATCTTGTTGTCTGGAGTAGTAACAAGGCCTTGTCTGAGCAACAGGGTTGGCACTTCTCGCCTACCTTTAAGGTGTCTGGCACCCCTGACATTTATGGCTTGTTTGATATGAGCTGGTCACCAAGGTAGCCCACTGATAAAGAAAATACCTACATGATCAGACTTGTGTGCAATCCTGAGGAGGAAAAACTGTCTCTAAATAGTATTTAGAGGTACTATTATCAGAGCTATACTGGCAACAGTTACTTGCTGAAACTTAAAAGTTTTATCCAACACTGTCCTCCCTCTCCAGATGGGAGAGGGCTTGCTCAGTTTTTGTACTTCCAGTGGAAGAGCTTCACCTGTAAAATGTCTCTGCTCTTACTTAGTATATGTGTGGTTTCCATTTAAGTGACAGGAGGATAGAAAATGTGCCTCTCCTGTTGCTGTAATCCTGAGTTCATCCTGGAGCATGTGCCAGCAGGGCTGTTGGTGCTGGCCCTGGTTGGGTGACTGGGCAGAGCCCTCTCTGAAGGTACTGCTGTCTCCAGGGCTTGCCCAAACCCAGGCACTGCCTCTTACTGGGAAGGAGGGGCAAGGAGGGTTTGGCTGCTTCCTTTGTCTCGGTGTGAGGGATAAGGTGAACCATGGAATGAAAGCTGCAGTGGACCAGCAATCTCTTCCTCCTTGGAAAAGGGGAGCATTGCCCCAGTCTGGGGGAGGTCACAGAGCAGCTCCAGCTTCTGAGGGTAACTGGGACCCCACAGTGAGAACCACTCTGGTCCCACTCACAAGGAGCTGTTGTTTGCTGAGGAAGTCTTGGTGCTTACAGAGAAGGGCACAGCTGGCCTCTCACATCATACTTTCTCTACAGTTTGGCTGTTAATAGTCAACAGATTTTCTTCATGATTTTTTTGTCTAGTTGTTATACAGTGCTGCAATGTCTGTTTTGTTCTCTATTCCTTTTCCAATGACTTTTTACACTTTCATTCCAGACACAGGTATGCAGACTTGTTGTTTTCTATGGACTCAATCTTACCATACACCTATTCTGGATTTCACCTGCCAGTTAGTCCATCTCAGGAAGTCAGATTGCATTTAGTGTGTGTAGGTAAATCAGCCAGCTTTGTCCTCCACTGTTCACTGCCTTTTTTCCAGGTGTTTTGTGGTTGTTCAGCAAGGGAAACCTCAATGTGTATTGTATGTGTGAACATCGAAGGTGCCTCTCCAGTGAGTGATCCAAGGGCTTCCTCTTTGTGTCTGTGCTCCTTTCTTTGGCTTCACTCCATGCTCCCAGATTCCCCCAAGTCAGCCTCTAAGAGTTGATAATTGCTGAGGCATCTGCTTCCTGCTCTCAGCATCCAGAGCCAGGGTTTAAGATGACTGTCTCCATTAACAATCCGTATTTCTTCCTGGGGATCAGTGCTCAATAGGGACTTTTAATTGCTCCCTATCTGGAGGAGAGATTTGATGTCTTGAAGGGAGAGGAAGGGGTAGAATATGGACAGAAATGGGAAAGAAGCACCATTAGCATCAAAATAACCACTAGCATGGGAGCAATATGCCCAAGAGGTTGGATTTGGTGTTTCATGCTTTGCTTTCTCTGCTGCACAGCAGTGACATCAACTGCTTCCCCAGTCCTTCTTCAGGCAAATGGGATGTCCTGGAATTAACCATATCTACAGGAAATTATCATCTGCTGAGGGGTCCTTGCTCTTAGTTCACCTGTAAAACCCGTTTTCCCCTTTCCCATTCCAGTTAGATACCTCAAAGTTAAGTATTTTATGATTGTGCTTAAGGTCCTATTTCTGCAAATCCTTTTTTTTTCTTCTCTTGTGGGAATACCCAAGGCCATGCTTTGAAAAGTACTGAATCCAGATCCTTTGAAAAGATGTTTTTCCTATCTCTTGGAAGGTACAGCCCCAGCCCACACTGCTGCAAGCTGTGTTTCACAAGGCAGCAGTTGAGACATTGGCTTTGCAATTAAAGAAGTAATTATGGGCCTAATGAACACTTCATGGTAGACATTCCAACACTGAGAACAACAGGAAGAATTCAAAGTTCCCGTTTAGCCACCCTGCTCCCTCTTTGTTTCTGGTCCCAGCAGCTCTGGGGAGGCTGTCACCATCTCCATGCAGCTGCAGCACTTGAAGGTCTCTCAGGTTCTGCCTTTTTCAGGTCCTATTTTGAAAGGTAGGAGACGAAGTTTGTCAGTGGCTTTTCATTCCTGCCCAGTAGTTCTGGAGAAAACTTCTGAAAAGTTGGATCTTGAGTTGTGTCTAACCTGGAAAGTTTCCCAGAATTTTTTTGTGTTTTGACTGCAGAGAGAGGATCTTGAATTTGGGCAGGACTGTTTCCAAGACAAGGTATTAGGAGTTAGCTTAACATCTCCAAGGGTGTTGCAGTCATTCTAGAGGTTTCAGAAGACCTCTCAATTAAAATCCAGGATATACAAGTGCTTTAAAGCTGCTTAAAACATTCCTTTCTGTTTGTAACAGGTACACATCATCCACAGTAACTGGAATATTTCTCCCAACAGAAGTGCTGGGTGTCAGAACTTTGCTCTTGAGCCTTACCTTATGGACAGCAGCCTGAAGGATAAACTGCTGGCAGTTTTGTGTAATTAATTCGGTTCAGTTCCAAGGATAAAATAGTTCTTCAGAGGTGGAAACATTTGGGCAGTTTCCTATAGGAACTTAGGATTTGTACTGAGAAAATACACACATCCATGCATCCATCCATCCATGCATCCATCCAGATGAACACTGAGTTCTCAGAAAGGGCAGGTTTTTAGGGTCTGATGCTGACCTGTGACACCAAGTTATATCCAGACCTGCTGTGCCAGGGAAACCCTTGTTCCTGCATGGGCAGGGTGCAAGCTTTGGTGCTGAGACCCATTTAGTGACCATGCTGCACTTGGAAATGAGGAATGATGTGGGAGAGAGATCTGTTGAGGTGCAGACGTATGTTCAGACTTCTTTAAATTCCAAGATTGTCCATGTGAACCAGCCAGCTTACCATAGCTGGATGTGTTTTGGGTTGCTGAGTAGATGGGAGTCACTAAGACTTGACTGAGATCCTGTTACTTCAGCTCCTGATATCTTAATGAAAACAGAAGAATGGATTCAGTGGCAGAAAATGTTTCCAGCCCATGGAGGTGTTCTGCATGTTTCCTGACAGATGTTCTCAGTTGTGATTGCATTTTCCTTCCTCAGTGGGACCCAGATACAATTCCAGTGGGAACTTGCTGTCTGTGATGCTGTGCTGGCCTAGCAGGAGGAGGTGCATTCCCTGCTGGGAATGTCCTGTCCTTACCGGAGCTTGGGGAGTGAAGGCACTGTAGCAGGATGAGTCTCTGTGTTGTTGAGACAATGAGAAATCAGGTTGAGAAGTCTCAGTCTCTAGAAATGATGAGTGAAAAGCATTCCTGCTTCCTGGGCAGGTTTGGGATGGAAAAGCTGATGTCACCTGGTGATTGGCCAGGCTTGGTAAAGGGGAGGAGGTGTACCTGAGAGGATTAATTACACTGATTAATTACCAGGTGTTCAATGAGCAGTGAACCCGCACTGCCAAGTGTACACGTGATCCACAGTTCCCGAGGGAGGAATCTGGGTCAGCCTCCCATGCCTTATTCCTTTTTTCGTTCTGGCTGTTGGTGGTGGCTGAACCAGGAGCAAGGATGAATGTTCTCCAGTCTGAACTGCTTCCTGAAAATGAGAGTTGTAAAAGAACCAATTCTAGCTTGTAGAGCTTGAATTTAAGATATTTGGGTGGATAGAAGCATTTCAGTTCTCTGACCTGGGGAAATAGCAACCCTCTATTAAAAACAAATGTTTTAAGAGTAGGTCTTATGAATTTTGTTTTGGTGTTAAAAAGGAATATGAAGAAATTAGGTATTGGGATCCAAGCAGGTGAATGTAACTGTTCATTCTCTCTGAGTTCTGTTTGTATGGACAATAACTTTGTTGCAATATATGTGATACAGAGACTTGGCTTAAGTTGCCTGGAACTACTTTGTTAGCAGACAGCATCCTAATGGGTTTGTGAATCTCATTGTTCTAACCTTATGGATGTAGACTCAATCTCACTAGGCTTGCTGGGAAGAGCCTTTGTTACTTAGGCATCAATACTGAATAAAAGTGGAATTATGTAGCCTCACATTGACACCTAATCACTATTCACATTTAGTTGGAGTCAGCTATGTCCACACGTCCCTGTGTTCTTTCTAGGTTCTTTTCTGATCAACATGCCAAAATTATTATACAAGTTGGATATTTTAGCAGAATTGTAGAGCAAAACTAACAGTTTTCTTACAAACACATTAAGGAAGCACTCTTGGAACTTTCCAAGAGTTTTTAACCTTTTCATGCCCACAACACTTGGGATCTGATGGAACAAAATGTGAAGGTGTATAAAAGATATCTGTAAAGAATTGTGTCTTAAATGTATAGTCCAGAATATCTAATAATACACTTCTTTGTGCATTGGCAGAATTTCAGGGGATCCTCACTGTGTTGTTTGCAAGGATTCATTAACTCTCATCTCACATGTACAATAACACTGTTGGGGTCACAGTGGCACCAGAAATCCCCTGTCACAATGTTTGGTGGCACAACAGCCCCATCTCGTAAGTGCTGAATGGAAATCATCCAATACGAGAACCTTCCCATCCAGGAATTTCCCACTGCATCATGGTGCCACACTGGTCAGTAAAATGTTCTCTTATACAGATCACCATGTGCTATTCCATTCCCATTTCTATAGCTCTGCTGTAGAGCTTCCCAGCAGTTTGAGGCTTGATTTCTGTCCTCTTAGATCTTTACCAAAAGTCTCCAATTTATAAACTGCAGCTGGAATACTCATGTGACCAATACTTATGTGACCAATACTCATGTGATCAATGCTGTTGGATTTTTAGGTGAAACTGGACCATTGCACGAGGATGTCACTGGTGAGGATGTAAAATAAGTGTTTGTTGGTTCCTTCCCTGGTGTTAGATACAGATGGAGAGATGTTACACATTCATCTGTGCTGATTAAAAGTGTTTAACTGAATAATTATTTTATTCAAAGATGTGCTGCTTTAATAGTGGCAGTTGGAATCTTTTGAAATAATTCACGTTTCACAGTCAGGGATTTCCCTGCAAGAGATTTCAGGTCTTGCATCTTAAAATTTGAAGCTCCTTTTTTAAAATATTCCTGCTTGTGAATCCTGAGGTTCCTCTCCTCTCCTCTCCTCCCTCTCTCTCCTCTCCTCTCCTCTCCTCTCCTCTCCTCTCCTCTCCTCTCCTCTCCTCTCCTCTCCTCTCCTCTCCTCTCCTCTCCTCTCCTCTCCTCTCCTCTCCTCCTCCTCCTCCTCTCCTCTCCTCTCCCTCTCCTCTCCTCTCCTCTCCTCTCCTCTCCTCTCCTCTCCTCTCCTCTCCTCTCCTCTCCTCTCCTCTCCTCTCCTCTCCTCTCCTCTCCTCTCCTCTCTCTCCTCTCCTCTCCTCTCCTCTCCTCTCCTCTCCTCTCCTCTCCTCTCCTCTCCTCTCCTCTCCTCTCCTCTCCTCTCCTCTCCTCTCCCTCAAGGGAACTTTGTCACTGAGCAGCCTCTTAGCACTGAATGTGACGTTGTGTTGAACACTGAGGGGACTTGATGCCTTCAGTTACTGAAGATATGCAGAAAAGGACAAGAATCTGTTTTGATGGGTCAAATGCATTAAAATACAGAGTAATCCTGGGTATATTGTCAGTTGGTTTTGCTTCACCTCAGGGAAGCTGGGAACAGGCAGCCCAGAGAGGGTGTGGAGTCTCTCTCACTGGAGGTATTCCAGTCCAGACACAATCCTGTGCCCTGTGCTCTGGGATGGCCCTGCTGGAGCAGGCAGGTGGGACCAGGTGACCTCTGGGCTCTTCCAACCTGACCCATTCTGGGATTGAGTGTCCACTATTGCCCTGCAAACAGACCAGTCCCTTGCTGGCCTTTGGGTTCTGAAGTTTGTCTCTGGGCTGTGTGTAAAGGCAGAGCAGATGGAGCTGCTGTTGGCCAAACCCTGAGAATGTTGTTTAAAGTAGGTAGTCCCTTGGTCTTCCCATGCACAAAGCATGAAATGACTGTGGATACATGGCTGGTGTACCTGGGAGAAAGTCTTCATAAGTAACTTTCTCTCTGTAGGATGCTGAGATGCCACATGTTGCATGTTGATCCTTTCCAGTTGGTGAGAAACAAGCAGTAGAAACAAGCTGGGTTTATTCTTTGTGTGTTTCTTGGCTCTGTTGTCCTGTTGTTTTCTGTGGAGAATAAGAGGGCTGGATTGTCAGCAGCAAAGTTTCCTAAAATAAGTATGATAATTGTATATATACATAAATAAAAAATATTAAAAAAATAAATTCTGCAAAGCTTTTTATAATCTCAAATATTTGTGCAACTAGGGGAGACTGGTACATGTTTATTTTGACAACATTAAAAAGTGTGGTGGGAAATTTCCCAGGTAATTGGGACATAAAACTTCTTGTAACCAGTGTGTATATCTGAAACTGCAGTCACTGAACAGTCAGGCTGGTGCTGCTTTCAGGGCTGTCTCAGGAGCTGAGGTGCAGGAAGGTTTTGCTCTAATTTAAATTCACCTACCCCAAGTCAGAGGGCTGTAATTCATCATAGTGCAGGTAAAACAGGGTCTGGCTTAGGTTTTTAGGGCCAATATAGCACATGTGCTTTGGAAAAGAATGCTCATTCAATCCTTCCCTCTGCTCAGCTCCCTTTATCTCATGGAAGTAACTTAGTTTACCCCTTTCCAAACTAAAATGCCCATGTTTTCTTTTAATACCACCATAGTTCCTGCCACTAAAATGTGCTGGTAAAAGTAACTGAAAGCTTTAGAACGTTATAGTTTTGTGACTTACCACAGAGATTAAAGAACTGGATGTGCTTGCAGAAGAGAACTTGCCACAGAATCATGGAAAGGTTTGGGTTGCAAAAAGATCATCTCATTCCAGCCCCCTGCCTTGGCTTAGGGAACCTTCCACTGGAGTGTAAGGGTTTCTTTTGCTGATTTATTTGGGATTCTCTGTCACAAGTGTCACACACACTGACAGAGTCTATAGCGTGTGTTTGACTGCAAGACAAAGGACGTGATGACTCCCCCTGAATCAGTTCCAGGGGACTGTGCCCTGTCCAGGCTGGCACCGTGTTCCCTCCCTGCTCCCTTGGACTCAGAGCTGGGAGAAGAGGCAAGTCAGCTGCACTGGTGGTAAGACAACACTGAGGCAACTCCTGGAGTAATCCCTGTCAGTGGCCATGTTTGGTTTTGGTATGTTTTCCCCCCCATTCTTTTATTGGTTTTGTCCCAAATATTCTGGAGGCAAATTGCAGAAGTTTTATTCCTGTTACTCCTATTTATTCCAATTGCACTGACCTTTTATTTCTTTTCCATGGGGATTTGGCTCAGAACTATCACTCATGCCTTCAACTTTTAATGAACTGCTTTTAATGGTCTTGCTCTGTATCCAAAAAGGTTTTGGTGGAAGGGAGAGCACTGAGTGCAGAATCAGGAGTGCTCCTTTAAGTAACAAAGTGGAGAGAAGCTGTGCTGAAATCCAGTGTTAACTCTCTCTTCTTTTCTCACTTGTTTGCAGGATGCTACAGTTATCTCCCACCTCATGGCACTGCTCAGTAGGTCTCAATACACACAAGAATACATATGTCAGATCTTCTCCCACTGCTGCAAAGTAAGAAAGACACTTCATGTTCTCTATGCAACCTGTGGTTCTGGCCTGTAAGAACTGTGTGTGTGCTGCCTTTTGTGGCAGGAATTTTGGGCCAGTGATGACTGAGCTGGTACTGCTCTGCATTTGCTGCAGATTTGTCAGGATTGATACATGCTGCTCTGCAGTACAAGAAAATATGCAAATATATGGGGTTTTTATAGGCTTTGGCTACTAAACAAAGCCAACAGCCTGGGCAAGTAGCAGTCTTCACTATTAGCACTATAAATCTTGGAAGACTTCTGGTTTTCCTCTGAAAGTCTCAGGACAGTGTGAGCACCTCTTTGCAGAGGTTGTGCAGCCACTGTCAGCAGTTTTAAACACAGATACTGCTCTCTAAGAGGTGCTGTTGTTGAGAGGAAAAGAAATGCTCTTCTCAGCCGAGCTGTATCAGTTACAGGTTCATCCAGATACATGTTCATTCCTGCTATGTATTGCAAGTCTGTTGATATGAGAAAACTGATTTAAAACCAGCAGCAACCCCACCCCAAACATAGTTTTGTCTTTCCCTCCCCCCACTCCAAGTTTCCACACAGCAGTGGTTTTTATTGTTGCAGTTTTTTGGGAGTTACTGTACCAGTGAGTTATACAATAATTGTATCAAAATAATTCAGGGTAGGAAATGAGATTTTTACAGTGTCTTTCCCTTTTAGTAACAATTTAAAACTAAAGGATCATAGACTATGAGAAAGTTCCTAAGTTTGTGAATTTGTAAGTATTTGCCTTGAAAAATATCTTTCTACCTTATCACTTACAATGAGTCCTCTGGAACTGTGAGTTATTCCTTTGTTAAGTATCTGTGTTTCTCTGCCTTGACTGTTATTTTTGTACACTCATCTCATTGCATTTCTTCTGCTAAGTGAAGCTGAGGACTGAAAACTGCCCGGTTAGTGGGGTATAAAGATAGAACCCAGCTGCTAATATTTAGAGAACTGTTTAAAGCAAACAGAAAGACAAAATCCTACACTGGACCATGGAAGTTCACATATATACCTAATAGTGGAAAAAAATTTGGTATGTTAGGAACAAAAATGCACCAGTGAGGCATCTCCTGTCGAAGTGGCCCTTGAAAGTCTCCTTTAATAGGCTGAGGAGCTCGAACAGGTGAAAAATCAGGCCATGCTGGCCTACAAGAAAAATAACCCAGGACTAATTATAGGGTGGTAGAGGAGTCAGTTTATACAGTCAGGGGTTGGCTCTGGGAATATAAACCCTGTTGGCTGGGAGAGACCAGAAAACAGTTATTGTCATCTTTTTCCAAAGGAGTTATTACCTTTGCAGCTCCAGCAACTCCCGGTGACTTGCACATCTGAAATGTTGTTAACAGAGCAAATGCACAGTCACTTCACAAGTGAGGAAGGTCTTCTGAGCTCACCATTTCATTTTGTGTGCCTCCTCCAGCCCCCAAATCTCTCTCAAATTTTACAGTGGATATCTGGAAAAAATCAAGTTTTTGGAAAGAAGTTGTTGGCTGTGTGAACAGAGAGAAATATGGCTGCACAAGAAAGGCAGGGTGATGGGTATGAGTGTTAGGAAATGCTTGCATTTGCAGAGTAAACAGCTGCATAACAAAGAAAAATATTTGAGGCTGAGTAAACAGATCATCACAAACGTTAAATTGATCAAGAACTCATTTCTCTTGCCCAGGCAAATGCAGCTGTTCAGCAAAAATCTGAAATGTCCTCTTCCTTCTATTTTGTTTGGTTTTGGGGTTTCAGGTTTATAAGGTCAGTTATTGTATTTTCAGACAGAACAAAATACATCTAATATGGTGAAGACAAATTTGCAGGGTATTTTCTGACTTCAATGAATAGGCAAAGTACATTCTTAAAATTAAAAAAAATAATACATACTGAAAGTTTCAGTATTCACTACATTTTAAATGAAGGCTCCATCTTCCTCCAGAAGGCCTGAGTGAGAGAACCTTTCTTACTTTTCTCCCTGAAGCAATAAGTTACTGTAAATAAGCCTTTGTATTTAGGTAAGGCTTAGGATATGTTCGAAGAGGCATTGATGCTTTTATTTCTCTTTTTCCTCATCTTAGTAGATGTATTAATTGAACTAATAGTGACTTCTCACAGCTCCTGCCTTGTCCCTGTGCTGTTCTCAGTTCACATCTGGTGCAGCCAGTTCTTTCTCTGCCTTTCCAGCATCTTTGGTTGGCTTCTCAGGTTCTGCCTTGCCTGCTCCCTGGAGCAGCTCAGCCCGGTTGTCTAGAGCTAGGAAATCCATCATTTGGGTTCCTAGCATATTGCTGCTGCTTTCTGCTTTTGCTGCTCTCTTTTGCTGCTTCTCCCTGCACGTTTAGAGTTAAAATGAATGGCTGAGGAGCATTGCCCCTGGAGAAGAGCCATCCTTAGCAAGGGAAAGTGTTGATTTACAGGGGAGCAGATGCAGTTCTTAACATACAGAGCCAGGATTCTATCAACACAGAAGCAAATACATAAACTGAAATCAGGCTGATGTACCTGGGATGTGAGAATGCAAGTCAAAATTCATGTTTTAAAAGTCTCTCTATCTCAGTTCATTTGTTTTCAGAGCAAGTGATGTGAGTAGGTAGAATTTACTGTTTTAATGGTCAAATTAAGAGGTAAGGTATATGTTTGGAAACTTCTGGAATTTATATTTGAAAGTGGTGACGTCTCTGCATAAGTAATTATTTCACTGCCAGTTGAAAATTAAAGTCTCGTGTCTGGGAAGGGTCCAGGATAAAGCCTTGTAACCAAGGCAGCTTCCCCCAGGCCTCTTCTCTTGGGTGACCTTAGGCTGCTGCCTAGGGGACAAAGGCACTTAGGGTACCTGCTTCTCATTGTGGAATGAGCTGTTACATTGTGCTATCCTAATGTTTCCTTGAAAATTGGTGTTTTATGATGGAAAATTGTGCAAGACGTGGTGTCTATTCCTGACATACATCAAGATCACTGTCAGAGGAGTGGAACTCTGTCACTGTACCCACGGTGGAACAAAACCAGGCAGCCTTGCTGTTAAACTGGGGCTGCTTGTTGAACTGCTTGGAAATGCTGCATCATATTCTCAAGTTTTCACCTTTATATTTGCAGCTGTCCCTCTTTATGGGTTAGTGCTTACCTGGTTGTGCTGGTTGGTGTGTGCAAACACAGCGTGTACAGATGAAATATTTCATGTACATCCAGTTGTGCAGCTCAGATACACACCCAGGTGTCACCTCTGTACAGGCATCTGTCCTGCTTGCACAGAATCTGCCACCTGCATCCCGTGGAGGAATCGCTAGCAGTTGAGAATTACTAAATCTAGGGCAGTATGATTTCTTTTACTTTAAACTCACTCATTTTTTTCACATATTTCAATATCTGTTCTTCAGCTCCAACACTGGCATAGCTGCGGCTTTAACTCATTGCCTCAGCCACTTCTGTGTGCCAATGTAAGTGGTTTTCCTCCTTCAACCCTGCTGTTTTAATTGCATTTTTTGGTAGAAAGCTCTTGGTGGCAGTAGCAGCTGAAGCATCTCTTAAAGCACCAGATATGTTACATCTGAAAGTAATTTTATGCTTTTTTCTTAGAGGAAGAGATAGTCTAAAAATGTTCTTTTGACTGCAAGAGTAGTCTGATTTCAGCTGTATCTCAGATTTGAAGATAATGTGTCACTGATGCCTGCCAGGGTGTAAGAGGTGCCATAAACTCAGCCGGGTTTGAACAAGAGATAGGGAGTGAAGAGTCTTTCTTCACTTGCAGATTAGTCAAGGAAGTGCAGGGAGGGGTGATAAATGCTGTGGCATCCTATAAGCTGAATTTGAATGTGCATAGCCTGTGCTTAATGCAGAGGTGACCAGAGCTGTGAACCTACTTTTCAAGAGAGGTTTGCAAGTCACAGGTCACCTTTGGCAAGAGACTGCTGAGGGCTGCAGGTGTTGAGATTTCATGTTGTTTTTTTCAACCTCATTGAGGTTTTTTCAACCTTATCATGCTACAGAAATTCTGAGACCTTTCTCCTGCAAATTTAATATTTGTATTTAATTCCAAAGGCTGTTTTGGAAAAAATACTGACATATCAGCCATTGCCAACTTAGATCTTGAAGTCAATAAATAGGTGATGGCTGGCTGGATTTATAGCCAAATATGCTTGAAACTAAAATAATAAATAATAAGGAACTGGAGGAAAATGTGAATCTCCTCTCTGTCTGGAACCAGTTTTAGAAGAAATCCCTTCCCTTCTGCAGTTAGAATTGTCGAAAATGCTTAATATTAACAGTGAAGAAGACATTAGTGACTGGTGATATTTTATGTGATTTGTAGAGAAAATCAGGAGCTCTCAGCTGCTTCCAATAGGAAGGGTAGAAACAAAAGTTCTCTATCCATGTTTCTTCATTTGTGAGAACTAGTGTCATTGCCTGTTGAAGGAGAGAGTTGGATATGATTACTAGACAAGGACAAACACTGTAAAAATATCAGTTGAAGTTGTTTATGTAAAAAAATAAAATTGCTATGCCAGCTGATTACAAAGTAAATGTTAGGAAATGTGTCTTAAATGTTTAACAGTGAATTGCAGATAGTGGAAACCTCTTACATGTTGTTTTAAAAACCCTGTGTTATGTTTCCTTTGAAGGGTCCAGATCACCAGACAATCTTATTTAACCATGGAGCTGTTCAGAATATTGCACATCTGTTGGTCTCCACCTCCTACAAAGTAAGACATTACAACTACTCTTATGTTTAACATGTACTTATCAAAGGAATTCAAATGGAGATTGTAAAAACCATGACTGTGCCTGTGAACCAAAGCTATAAACAGGTACAATGTGTATTTGTAGAATAACAGTTGCTTTTACTTGTTGTATTCTGTCAAAACCAGAGCTGTTGCACTGTGAAGTTAAAGCAGCAATAATGGAAACAGGGCTGGCTGGCGTTGCTCCAAAGGGGAACAGGCACTTGGCAACCCAAGTGGTCTGATTTGTTGAACAGTAAATGAGAATAAGAAGTTAAGCTGAAGAGAAGCAAATGTGGTCTGTCCTAAAAAGCAAGTCATACCTGTAAAAATAGATGGTCGTGGAATGTGTGGAGGCCACCAGCTGCCCGTGTGTTGTGCTCCCTGAATTCCTGAGTCTCAGCTCCCTTCTCTGTTCTGTTTTGGAAGTCCATCCTGGACTATCTGAAAGCACCACCTCAGAGGACAAGCATCACGCTCTACCTGTAACTTGGTGGCCAGGAGGGTCAGCTCCTTCTCAGTCCTTCCACTTGCAAAGACAAGGACACAGTTTAAATATGTGCAGCTGTAGAAGGGCAAGTCAAAGACTAGTATCTAAACTAAAGTAGGTTCTCTGATCTGGGAAGGTTCATCTTCCCTGTGTCAAAAAAGAAATTTTAAAGATTTCAGAAACTAGGCAGTCATGAAACATGGATTAAATCAAAACTTTGGACTGAAGAAGGAGGAGCCAAGATGAAGAAATTTGTCAATCCTTTTCATCCAGGTGGTACCTGAGGCTGTGTAATGGCAGTAAAACTTCCGGTGTATATTTGTTTTAAGATTAGTTTGGAATCACTTCAGCTGGATGGTTCTCTTTAGACATTTTATTAAGCCCACGTTTAAAGGATTCTGAAACATAAATCTCAAGGGCACGTATTTCTGATTCTCTAAGATACTTACGAGTCCTGAAAAGAAAAGGTACTATTGTTATATGCATCTGTTCTCTGTTGGTTTTTACACATTTGGGAGGCATCACAAACAAGACCAGTATTTCCTGCTTAGTTCCCAAGTTTTATCCTTGCTGGTTTTCTTCACAGGGTTTACAACATCCCCTACAGAAGGATAGTTCCAACAGGAGATGACAAAAGTCAGGGTGTGAGTTAGATGTTTCCATCTGCCTTTTGTTGTCCATCTCCATTTCTTGTTGATTATACAGCATTGTTTTCTACGAGCCTACCCAGCAGTATAGCCCAGTTATGCTTTGAAGTCAGTGTTGATATTTCATATTATTATGCTTTTACACAGGTCCGAATGCAGGCATTGAAATGCTTCTCCGTTCTAGCCTTTGAAAACCCCCAGGTATCCATGACTCTGGTAAATGGTGAGTGCAATGCTGCTGCTGCTGGTTTGACACCCACTTTTTGCCTGGCTGAATGAGAATGACTTGGAGCTCTCTCTCTCTTTGCAGTGTCTGTTGATGGAGAATTGTTACCACAGATTTTTGTGAAGATGTTACAAAGGGACAAGCCCATTGAAATGCAGCTCACGTCAGCCAAATGGTAATTGTCTTCAGGAATTGGGGAAATAGCAGGGAGTTTAATCCTTGCTGTTTAACTGCTCCCTTCTTGCTTGTTCCAAAGTAATATGGGATGTAAAATCTTAGGAATAATTAGAGTTACTGTTTGCATTGTCTAAATCCTTGAACGAATGGCTCTCACCCCATTTTATAATGTAACTTTCACTCTTTGCTGCACGTAAACAGGGAAAAATATTGCTGGGCAGCAGTTTTGTGAGGAATGTGTGTTCAGCCATATGGGTTTTCACAAGTATCTTGGATTTTATTTTAAGTTTTGCTTTGAACAGGCAGAACACAGTCCTGAGCTGTCATCCTTGGTGGCTGTGCTGTGTTGGAGACCGTGCACCAAGATGATGGAGAGCAGAGTTAGTCCCTCTTCCCAGCTGTTTTAAATAAAATAGATTTTTCTTCAGGCTTCATGTGCTCATACAGCAGAATTAATGTTATTAATTAATTTTGTACTTCAGCTTCCCTGCTGGTGTGGGCACATATGTGTGTTCATATTCATAATGACTTTCTCCCCAGTGACAAAATGTGACCCAGTTCCATAATAGCAGCACCCGGGTTATGCTCACTCCATAAGCTGGGATTGACACTCTTTAGGACCATTTTCCTTTTCTTGTGTTGATAATAATGGAATAAATCATTCCAGGGGGTTAAAGAGAGAAAATTACCCATTGCTATAAACTACTAAAATCAAGTTTAACTCAGGAGTTTGGTTGCTGAGGTATCTGATTATTCCTTTAGGTTTTGATGGCTTTATTTTGACAAGGAGCAGTGAGTTCTCTGAGTTCACCAAACAATTTCTCAGCCACTTGTATCAGTACAGGTCTCTTGATTCTGGGTGAGGAACAGGTGGGGTAGGTAGGACCTGTGACTCTGCTCATGCTGCCAGGTTGTGATGCCCTAACTCAATCACGAGTTTCAGTGATGTGCATGTGTATGAGGGGTGTTCTTGAGTAATCCCACTCCGTGTAGGAGGTCTGTCTTGGGACCTCCCAGCTTCTCTTCCAACCACAATTGGCCCAAGCAGTCTGGTTTTACTGGTTTTGTTAGGCAATTCTTAGTGAAGAAGGCAGGTTAAATTAATTGCACTGCAGCAGTCTCAGTTCTGATTGATCTATGTGTTTCTTTAAGAAGTCAGAAAATACATAGAGAATGACATATTTAAAATTAATTTTTGTTACTAATCTTGAGATACAAAGCAGTTGACAAGTCATAAAGACAGGTTGGAGTTAAAAGAATTGTTCTGGGATGGACGCTCCCAGGTCTACTGGTGTTCTTTGCTGATTGAAGGAATTGGGTACACAACCCATCTTCTGCTGTTGTTGACTTTGGCTCAGCTGGACCTTTTAAAGCACGAAAGTAAGTGATGTAGTGAAAAGCAACAAAAGAAAATTGTGGGAAAATGGCAGACAAAGCAGTATCTTGAATTTCAGATTGGGTTTCTAATTAGTCCACAGGCACTCATCCTTCTTAGGGCTCTCAGTTTTACAGCAGTTCTGGAGTTTGCAAAGCCTTGCTGGTTTTTCTGCTGTAGGTCCATCCCTTACCTGATTGCCTCCAAGCCAGACTCTCTCTTCCTTTTTCCTAATGAGAGTAGTAGGTGAAATTGTCACAGATCATCTTTTTTTCTGCTTGTAAATTAGCTTTCACTCCTGCCTTGCCAGCTTCAGTCAGTTAATCTGCAGTTCCTCTGATTTATCATTAGACTCCTTGGAATACAGATCTAGAAGGGTTTTTTCCTTTTGAACCTTCTCTAAAATTTCTATTTGAATCCAGACTGGCATACAAGACTAAGTTCCCTTTTTTTCCCCATCAACAATTGAAGTAGATTTGGAAGATTCAAGGCAATATCTCTTGATTGAAATAGAGCAAAGATCCTTCCCTTGAGCAGCAGTGTTGGCACAGAGGGAAGAGCAGGAAGCCCCTTGGGAGAGTGCTCTGCAGCTGCAAGTGGAGGAGTAACCTTTTCTGCTAAAATTACCAGAATTGCTTCCAGCTAAGCCAAGCCTATGTTACCTGAAGTAAAAAATTACTTTCTTTCATTTCTGAAATAGAGCTACTTTGCCTGGCAAATAGGGTCTCACTGGACTAAATGGCAAGCTGCAGGATGGGTGCTTTCCTCCTCATTGTGCAAGTGTGAAAATGAGTTTCCTGCTGCCAGCTGCAAGGCTTGGGCAGTAAAAATTTAGCAGATGATCTCTGTGCTAACATTTGAGTTGTATCTGTTACTTTCTGAGAAATAATATATAAAGAGACTTCTGATTGTGGGGTTTTTAGCTGTGGCTAAAGAACAGGGATCAGTGTTGTTGCCTTGAAGAGGTGAAAGAACTCACTCTGGGCCCTTGGAAGGAGTTCAGGGATGTGGTGAAACACACCATGGTTATATGAGCATGTTGCTTGCTACTCCTTAGCTGAGCAGTTCTGATTGACCCTGTGTACAACTTCAGCCTGCCCAACTGAGGGTCCAAACATGTTAAAGTTTAAAGTCACCTTTACTGAAATACAGTTGTATTTTTTAACTTTGACTGTGGCATGGTAAAAGCCAGTTCGAATGGTTAGTTCAGAAGCTAAAACAAAAGCTATTGGTGCACAGCAGTTCCCCTCCAGCTCCATTGCACTGCTTGTAGCAGAGCAGGTAAAAACTAAACCACTTCAAAGTAAAACACTTTTTTGGTGGGTGAACTATTTTGCATCTCTGGTAGCTTGGGGCACTTTACAAGTACATTAACAAAGAACTTGGCATTTGTCTGATGCTATGTGCCAGTGGGACCTTGGGGTTGTCATATCCACTATGAGCTGCTGTCTAATAAGGAACAAATGCTGGCTTGGTGCAGTGTCAGAGCCTTGGCTGGGATCATCATTAGTGAGGGTGTGCTGGTTCGTGCAGTGTGTAAAACCCTGCCTGTGGACAGGCAGCACAGCAATTCCACCTCTCCTGGGCTGGGGCAGGGCCTGGGTGTCTGTGCCTGAGCTGTCAGGCTGCCAGCCCTGTGCTGGTTCTCTCCTGATGGCCGCACACCCCAGCGGCAGGTACTTACAGGAAGGTCTGGGTGTGTTGCACCTTTACCTTAGTGCAGGTTGTTCCTTTTGGGTTTGGGGCTCAGTGAAGGCAGTGGTGTGACCCTTTGTGGCTGATGTGTGCTGTGTGTATTGATCAGTGCTCCAGCAAGGGGTCCTGCACTGAGAACCTGCTTGAAAGTGCACCTGTAGGAGTTTGTGTGCCCAAGCCTAGTAAGCTCTGGTGCATTTAAATCAAACACAGGGGAGGATGTTTCATTAGGACAGGGGCTCTGCAGCAGCTGAAGTGCATCAAAGCCATGGTAGGTGACTGTGTCCTGTTGTGTTGTTGCAGCCTTACTTCCATGTGCAGAGCCGGAGCAATACGGACGGACGATCCCTGCATCGTTCTGAAGGTGAGCTGTGTCCTGCTTCAACCACCTTGTAAATATGGAATAATTCTTCTTCTTGTGCTAGCCACGACAGCTGCTTAAACAGTTCTCTGTTCAAAAGGCTTGCTCATGTAGGTCTATCCTGGTTTTATTTTCTCATATAAAAAGTAGCACAAAATCTGTTGCACCAAAGATTTCAAAGCACCAAGGTCTCCTGACTTTTTTTTTAATTTAAAAAAATAGTTCCCTGGTTTCCCTTTGTTTCCAAGTAATAGATGAAAAATCTGCATGTTGGCTGAGACAAAGGCCCACCCCTCCTGTCTTTTTGTGCAAGAAAATGCAGTGTACAATTCATTCCAATGTGCATATTGGCATCTGTTCTGCACAGGCACCTGGTGCTGCACAGCTGAGGAAGCCAAGCTGCATCCTTCTCCCTTTGTTCCAAATTGACACTCCAATTCTCTGCTCTCCTTTCTCCCTCCATACAACACCTGCAGACTGGGGGCTACAATTCCTTTCTCCCAACCCATCTCTGCTGCAAAACTCTTTCTTCTTTGGAAGTCTCTTCCCTTGATACATCCCCTGCACTGTGCTGCACCCTGGGCCACACCTTGGTCCCAGTCAGGACGTGTGTGTTGCAGAGCTGTTGTGCCCTGGGACAGGGAGCAGGGCCTGCTGGCAGTGGCAGGTCTTTGCTGGGAGCTGGACGCTGCCCTGTGGAGCTGCATGTGCTGGGCTGCACAGGCCCTGTGGAAAACCACCATCCTTTCAGACCTTTGGGAAGGGATTTGCTTGGGCCAGCCTCACAGCAACAGCAGCATTTTTTTCCTCATGGAAGCTGCTTCAGCACAAATCCATGTTTGAGGCTGTGGAATTAAATGTGTTGTTGTACTTGAGATTAGACAAAAGAGTGAGGAGAGAAGGAAGGCACAGAACCTTTGCCTTGCTCCAACCACCCCAGTGATTCCTCTTCCAGGAGCTCATAGTTCCAGGATAACATGGTGTCCCTGTGGTTAATCCAGCCACAAATCCTTTGACCTCTGCTGAACTAAAGTGATGGCCCCTTTAGCATTCAGGAGTTATTGACCCTTTGCTATCAAACTTTCTGCATTTGGGGACCAGTCAGTGTTGTGTGCTTCCAAAATGGTTTTAATTTACTTTCATTGCTCAGTTTGAGTAGCAGGTTGGCCTGTAACGTGGGAAAAAATAAAATCCCTTGACAAAGGCAAGGAGGCTGATAAATAATGGATTTGATGGGAAGAGAAATGATTTCTCTGGAATCCTAATAATGAAACTGTCCAGATAACCCAGACACATCCCAGCCATGCCATGGAAATTAGATACTCCATCTTCACAGTCCGTTTCCAGACTTTCATCTGCTGGCCAGGTGTGCATTGTGGGTTGCCATCTTACACCCCTACACAGCCCCCTCCTCCTGTGCATTAATTGCACTGTACTGACCTGTAGGTCCAGTGGAACAGTTAAAATGTCTGTCAGAATTCTTGCTTTTGTTTAACTTTAAGCACATGGAATTGCTTAGTGTCGAATGAGATTTGTGTTTCTTGGGTGCATGCAGCCAGTGATTTACCAATGCCCAGCCCTTGAATTCCAAGAAATAGCTCATTTCAGGCCATTTGACCTTGGAAAGAATTAAGAAGTACATTGTCTTTGTGATTTAGACATGGAATTCCACTTCTTTTCTTTCTCACTCCACATGAATGTAATTTTTTGAGAGCCTATGTGCAGTCTTCCCTGCTGCCTCAAGTCCAGGTATGCAGAAGGGGCTGTTTTGGCTCACTGGATTAACTGCAAGATTCACAACCTCAATGATAATCCCTGAGGTGGCATCTAGTTTCTAAAATATGTAGGCAAGTCCTACTTCCTGTGCAATGGAGATAAGATACTTACCCAGTTAATCATTTGAACAGTCAAGTAGATGGCTAAATGTTACTTCAGGTCCCCAAAACATAACTCTGAGCAACATTTGCTAGAGTAATTCTGTTGAACTTGGTGGCATTGCATAAGCACAAACCTCAGTGTTATTCCTCATCCATTTTCATTGGGGAGGCTCAAGTGAGCAGAGTCCCAGCCCTTGGAGAATTGGCCTTTCCAGAGTTAAGTACTTTTCACTGAGCTTCAGGTAAAGAATGACTTGACTGGTTTTTATGTTTCAGTAGGGAAGGTGTCACAAAACTGTTGTCATGTAGCCAAGGTAGGGGAGATGTCAGGGAAGGCAGAATGGACCTGGATTCCAGGTTAGCTGCTTTTCTGGTTGACCAAATATGCTGCTGAGGAGTGTTGCTGCCTTGCCTCCTGCTCTGGGCAGCCAGTGTGTGGGAAAGGAACCCTGAGATTATTTCTAACTTCACTGTCCTTAGTTAATCCTGGATCACAGAAGGGCAGGAGGGGTCAAGTACTTCTTGAGGGCAGCTTGGGTACTTTTGATTCTGGTGTGTAATAAGAACAAGCCTGTGCAAATACCAACTTTTGAGTGGATTTTTTTTTTTAAGGTTTTGTCAAGCTTTGTCCATGGTCACTTCTAAACATTTCATCATTTTGGCTGTGTGAGAAGTTGTTTGAAAGTAGCCCATTGTACACTTAGCAATGCCTGAGCAACACCCACTGAAATGTGCGTGTGTGGAAGTTCTTACCTAAAGAACAATGCTGAGCATTGCTGTAGGACAGTTCTTTCATTGCTTTGGAGTTTCTTTATCAAGGTAGCTGCACTCAAAACTCCTTTTTGTTAATGTCTGCAGACTCTGCCATGCTTGGTTCGAATGTGCAGTAAGGACAGACTGCTGGAGGAGCGGGTGGAGGGGGCAGAGACTCTGGCCTACCTGATCGAGACGGACGTGGAGCTGCAGAGGATGGCCAGCATCACCGACCACCTCATCGTCATGCTGGCTGACTACTTCAAGTACCCCAGCTCCGTCAGCGCCATCACCGACATCAAGAGGGTGTGTTCTGACCCTGCTCTGACCCTCTGACAATGGGCAAAACCAAAACTAAATGGCCTCAGGATAGGCTTTTTTAGTTCTGTTTAAACCCGATGCCTGAGATGCTCAATTGAAAGGTGACCAGAGGTCCAGCAGAACTTGATTCTTTTGTGCTCTCCCAGCATCAGTCACTGCTTTCTGAAGAGTTCATTATCCACACTCAAACTGTGTATATCTGGTCTTCCCATCCTCTAAGTTTAAACATCTTGCCTTCAGGAACCAGTACATTTCAGCTTCATAAAAGATAATAGTCCACTTGAAGAGAGATTTGTTTTCAATTCTTAGGTCAGGTTTGTGGAAAATCTGAAGTTCAGAGAGGGTTCTGTTGTGTTAAAGCACAAAAACATGTGGGTGTCGTGCACTGTTGTGTATTATGAGTTATCTGCACTTGCAAGAGGTTGGATAAACAGAGACCACATGTACCTTGGAGTCTTACTGAGTCTGATTATTAGAAAGTACCCAAAAAAATAGATTACAGAGTTTTGCTTTTTTTCCGAAACTGGCCCAAGAGATAGGTTCATTTCCCTGACCTTTATAGAATGGGGTTAATTCTGCATAGAGAGCCTCTTGAATTCTATGTAAAAGTGCAAATGAAATATAAAAGAAATTAGTTACAGTATAAAAAACTAAGGAAAAAGAAGTTTAGCAGCTTACTGAGGAGTTATGGACGTTTGCTGTAGCATCAAAAATATGATCAGGTTCCAAAAGTGAGTGGGGCAATTGTAAATATTATGACAGTGCTCTGAGTGTGCAGTAAGTCTGTAGAAGCAGCCAGCTGGGAGGAGCAGCCAGGGTGCTGGCTTTGGACAGAGTGCTTGGAATTGCACCCTGTAAGGTAAAACTACGTGAGGAGTGAGTGAGGAATCTGCCAAACAGAGAACTTGTCTGCTTAAAATATTTATAACAATTATATAATGCTTCTGCTCCAATATAGCTGCACTGGAGAGAATTACTCATAGAGCTTAATTTTGGACATTTCTTTTATTTCAGCACTTTGCTACTTTATACTGGTATTTTCCTGGCATTTTGTGTAGACTTTTGAAGATTGCATTGTTTTGTAGAACCCTTTGGTGTACAGAGCTTTGAGGGCAGTCAGAGTCACAGAATTACTCTCAGTGAAGAGAACATGAGGAGATCTGAGAGCCCAAATTTGCTGTTCCAAGCAGGGTCAACCTCAAACCACCACTATTTTATGATGCCTTTAGTGCTCCCATTAATTATAGAATCATAAAATCACAGAATATCCTGAGCTGGAAAGGGACCCCAAGGATCATCCAGTCCAGCCCCAGGCCCTGCACAGACACCCCAACACCCCCACCCTGGGCATCCCTGGCAGCGCTGTCCAAACGCTCCTGGAGCTCTGGCAGCCTCGGGGCTGTGCCCATTCCCTGGGGAGCCTGGGCAGTGCCCAGCACCCTCTGGGGGAAGAACCTTCTATGATATCCAACCTGACCCTCCTTAACATGGACAGCTTGAGATTTAGAGACCAACTTTGGCTCCTGCTTTTGCTTCAGTTCTCTTGTTAAAACTTCCCTTGATTCTCTCCGAGTTTTTTCACTCCTTCTGGCTAGTTCCTGTAAGTTTCTGTTGAGAGATAAGAATAATTTTTGCCTGAATACAGTCTTGATAGTGTCCTAACCTTGTTTTGGCCTCAAATTGAAGACAAAGTTGTCTTCTCTGTAACTCAGCAGAGAAATGAACCCTATTCTTAACTTTGGTTATTGCATTTAGCTGGTAAACGTGGACATGAGCACTTTGTGCTTCTGGCTGCCCCTCGGGTGGCAGACAAAGAGAGTGGATAAAAGCACCAGGTTAGAACAGATTAGAATATCCCAGTGCAGCTGCTTTGGTGGCTGAGCCTGGTGCCTGTGCTGTATTTCCCAGCTGGACCACGACCTGAAGCACGCCCACGAGCTGCGCCAGGCCGCCTTCAAGCTCTACGCGTCGCTGGGGGCCAACGACGAGGACATCCGCAAAAAGGTGAGCCTGGGGAGGCTGTGGGCGAGCGCCCAGCCTGAGGGGCACCTGGAGGCAGCAATTCCCACCCCCCAGAGGTTTGCCCTGTTACGGTGTAAACAGCTGGAAATGAGAAGGTTCTCTCTCCTCCATTAATATAAACTCTCAGAGTGCATGGAATTGGAACAAAAGTTAATGTCTTGTTATCAGAGTATACCAAAAGTAACGTTTAGTTCTGTAAACGTCTTCACAGTGGTGAACTAGACCAGCGCATGAAGTTGTCTCTCAGCATTTTTGGTACTTGGCTACTCATAAGGAATATTGTTGTGGCAGATGAGAAATTTCTGCAACTTGTGTTCTGAGAGAGATAATACACCTCTGTTCTCATCTATCTTATTATAGAACAAATGTTTTAAAAAGCAATAAACCCTGGAAAGTCTGCTCATACTGGGAAACGAAGTCAGAATTTGTTTCATGATTCTCAAGTGACCAAGGGGCCTTGCACTGTCATAACAAAGCAGTTGGTGATTTAAACATCATAGCAAAGAGACTGGCTGCTTGGAGCACTCACATCGTTAAAAATTAATGTGTGGAAAGTGGAGGGAACTTAATAAATGAATGATTAAAAGGAGCATTTTTTAAAAATTAATCATGGATTTGCAGTGTCATGTAGCAAGTGCAGGAGACAGGAATGTTTTCTGAGTTTATTTGCTGGTTAAAGGAGAAAAGCAGAAGGAAGGGGGTAGGAAACCACAGGGGGAAAAGTTAACATCAGGAGGATTTATCAGTGGGGAACCACGCAGGATCTCCAAAATTCAACCTCATAAACTCCTCTTTTGTTGCTTTAGTTAATAGTGAGGATCCTTCTTTTATACAGCTTTTAATAAGCAGTGGGTGTGTACATGCCAAAGTTGATTTATTATGCAAAATCCATAATTCATCTGGGTATTAACTCCCTTTTATCCTGGTCTTAAGTACTTGTGCTGGCCTTGTCTAAATATGGCAGATGAGCCACTGGATATTTTTTATCCCCACAGTTCTACAACCTGTCTCTGATCTGCAGTTTGTGTATGTTGTGTGCACTCACACATGCTCACTTTCATTTTAATATGACATTAAGGGTAATTCATGTATATTATGTGTGTGTGTATATATATGTGTATAAAACACCCTCTTGTTCCTTGATGATTAAAAGCTGGAGTGGAACACAGCATGTAGATTTTTAAATTTCTGAATTGTCTGCAGATACACAAAACTTCCCACTTAATCTGGCAAGAGAGTGTGGCGTGCTGGTTTTAGCTGCAGTTTTTACATGTAACATTGAAAATGCTGCAGCCAGAAGCCCAGCAAGCCATGGCTGCTGTTAGAGCTGTGCACTGACCCGAGTTCTTTGGCGCAGATCATCGAGACGGAGAACATGATGGACCGTATCGTTAACGGCCTGTCCGAGTCCAGCATCAAGGTGCGCTTGGCTGCAGTCAGGTGAGCCCGTCCTCGTCCACGCAGAGCCTCTGTCTGTCACTGTGTGTGCTGCCCCTGGGAGAGCTCCTGCTGGCTGCCTGAGAGCCACTCTGAACTCACTTGTGCTGCTGGGAACCCTCCTGGGAGAGGGGCAGTTATGCTGGGCTGCTGCAGGGTTTTCTCCGGGCTCTTCCCCGGCTGCTCCTTGCCCGCCTCCCAGCTCAGTAATCCCTGTGGAGCAGCAGGGTGTGCACAGCAGTGTCTGGGGGGGTGTGCATGTCTCACAGGGAAGGTTTCTCTTCCATTCCAGATGTTTGCACAGTTTGTCCCGTTCTGTCCAGCAGCTCAGGACAAGTTTTCAGGATCATGCTGTATGGAAGCCTTTAATGAAGGTAAGTGAGGAACAGGCAGGTCTCGGTGCCTGGAGTGTTCTGGTCTGTTCAGGGAGCACAGGGTGTCTGTTCAGTTGGCACGCCTTGCTGTAGAAGCATGATACAAATTACCTAGAAATCAAAATCCCATGGCCTTCTCCTAAGAGAGCCATGAATCAACAAAAACAAACAGCAGCAAGCATGTGGTTCATGCTTGGTTTTTGGTTGGCCTTTTGTTTCCTTTTTTTCTTCATTGTTTTTGGGGGGGGTTTTGAGATCAGTGAGTGAAGCTAAATTATTCCCAATGTTCACACAGGACACTACAAGGACTACATGTCCCTTAATCTCAGACTCAGACTAGATGGCACAGTTCAGACTTGGTCTGTGAATCCTGCAAGAGAATTTAGATCTGCATTTTCTCCTCTAATTCTCTACCTCTTACATCTCATTGCAGATTCTATAACTTAAGTCAAAGAGCTCAGAAAGACCTTTAAAAAGACACATTATCATATAGTGCAATTTTCCTCAAGATGAAGTGAGATGCAAGTATGCAGGATATGTCATCTCTCATCCTGTAATGTCACTGTCGTAGATAGATATAAGTAAACCAATTTCTCAGTTTCAACATCCTTTAGACCTTGAAAATGGAGAACAGACCAAGTCTGCTAGCACGCCTGAAGGCTTGGGCAGTATTGACACCCTTGGGAATCTCCTGAAGTGAGCTTGACTTGACTGTTCAGAAGTGAAATGGCCAGAGCACAGAAGGTGGTGTTGGCAGTAGTGGACAAGGGAGGAACATGCCTGGTTTAGGAATTGACGTTTTGGTGCTGCTGGAGATCCACGCAGAGATGAGGGACTATTACTTGTCCCAGGCTATGCTCCTCTGAGGGGGTGCTCCTGAGGAAATTTGCTGTGTTGTGCTGAGCATGAGGTACAGAGGGGTTGAAAAGGCTCCTCCTCCTGGAGCTTCCTCTGCATATGTGTCCTTTACACAGGGATTGTCCCCACTGATTTCTACTGAATTGGACTAAAAGCTCTCAAATCTGCCTTCTGTGAAACAATGCATTGCTCCAGCTTGTCCTGTGATGGGCATCATGTCTGGGTCTGCACTGCTAGCATCAAAGCACCTCCTGAAGTTTGGAATATCCAGCTACAGCATAATTCCAGGTATTCCATTTCAGTAATCTCTTCATCATCCTACTGACAGAATTCCTCTCTCTCCCCTCTGTGACTGCAGGTTTTACAGAATGCTCCAAATGAAATTCTTGTAGTAGCATCTTCCACGCTATGCAATCTTCTTCTGGAATTCTCTCCAAGCAAGGAGGTGAGTACTTAGCCAGCAGCAGGGAGAGGGGATGGCCTGAAGTGAGATTACACAGTGGATAAATTAGCATAAAGGTGTGTTAATTGGCAGCCACTGCTTGTGACATGTCACAGAGCTGTGATGTTACAGAGCCTGTGCCACTGATAGCTTGGGAACAAAAAAATCATCTGCTTACACTGCTGTGACAGTTAATTTGGTCTTCAAAGAAAAGAAGTAGACATGAAGTTTTGTCATTTTCTTTTTACTTGTAAAACACTATTATCTAAAAAGATCATAAGCAAGAAGAAACCACACTGATTATTTGCAATGTGATCTGTTGTCTTAGAGAATTACTGCTACTGTAATGCTGAAAATGCTGGCATAGCTGAGTCCTGTGTTTTTATTGTTCTCAGATGAACAGTACAGGGTATCTGGTTCTGCAGAGTCTGTATTTCATACAGATCATACCCACAGATCAACACTCCATAGCAGTGCAGCAATTCCCCAAGTCTAAAATACTTTGTAATTACAGAAAATATTTGCAAGATTGTGCTGTATGTGGGATCCTGCAGGGCACTTTGGGTTACCAAATTATCAGTTGATCTTGGTGGTTTCAATCATATCTGTGAGACAGAAAACTAACTGAAATAATGCCAAGCACAGTTCACTGGCCATGGGGCTTTCTTTAGCAGACTGCAGGTCAGGTGGGGTTTTTTTTTTCATTTTGTTTTTGTTTTGTTTGTTTGTTAGAGGTTTTGTGTTTGTTTGTTTTTGTTTGGGGTTTTTTGTTTTTGTTTTGGGTTTTTTTGGGTTTGTTTTTGTTCTTATTGGTTGGTTGGTTTTTATTGGGTTTTTGTTTTGTTGTTGTTTGGTTCGTTTTGTTTTGGTTTTATTTTTGTGGGTTTTTTTTGGGTTTTTTGTTTGGTTTTTTTTGTAGTGTTTCCACTTGAAATTGGAGTGAAATACTGGATTTTCTGTCAGGATACACGGTTCATGTCAAAAACATCATTGCCAAAAGAAAATTGATTGTGTAAGGGGAAGGAGTATTTAGAAGTACTAGGTTTGAAAGCCTCTATAAGGCACCTGATCTTTTTTACATAGCACCCTTTTCTTCTACATAATACTTTGAAAGTTGTGTATAAAGCACCAGTCACTGCAGTAAATGAGCAAAGCTGAAGTGGCTCTGTGTTGTACCCTGTGAAGAGCTGCGTCATTCCAGTTTGGGAACGTCTCCCAGTGCTGTGGCCGTGGAGCAGCCCCTGGGACTGTGGTGAAATCCCTGGCAGGTTCTTGCAGTGCAGAGCACCTGGGACCAGGTGAGCTGGGCACAAACTGCTGCTGCTCCTGCAGCATCCAGTCCCTTCCACGCATTCCTGTTTTCATTGGATGAACCAGTGAATTCAGTCCAGGAGGAAGGCAGTTGTTCCAAACTTCACTTTCAGTACATTAATCAGTGTGAAAGAAAAGTGCATGGATTGATATTTTTCCTGTCATTTAAAGATGATACTACAAGGGTTTGTATTTCAATCAAGAAGTCTACAGTTTTCTTTATTATGCTGAAGTTTTTGTCCTGGGTTTTCATTTGGTCTGATTACAGGACACAAAGATTTAATGTCAAGCACAGTGTCAAGTAGCTTTCATTGTCCTTAACCTCTTTTAAACAGTGACATATATCCCTCTTATTACCCAAAATGATGTGATTGAAGGAAGATTGTTTTTGGAGAGCAGTCCTGAGTTGGAAGTTTCTAGGAAAACCCATTTGCTTATGGGGTGTGGCAGATGTGTGTGCAATACCACAGCAGCGTGTGATGAGGTATATACACACATAAATGTGTGTGCATCTGTGTCTCTACAAACACAGAGACGTAGGAGAAGGCAGCTGCTGCCTTGTCCTGACTTTTTTTCATAAAAATCTACTTTTAAGTGGTCATGGTTATGGGGTGTGCATGGCCAGCTCATGTGAGTGCCCTGGGCGTGTTGCAAGCTCAAGAATAAGATACAAGCAGTATATTTTTTATGTTTTCATTTATGCACTTAGTCTAAGTAGTGTTGTAAAGATGTGTTTTTCCCTCCTCCTTTCAGCCTATTTTAGAATCAGGAGCCATAGAACTTCTGTGTAGTTTAACCCAGAGTGAAAACCTTGCCTTGCGAGTGAACGGCATCTGGGCGTTGATGGTGAGTAGGACACCCCAGTGAAGGACCACTTGTGAGTGTGCTCCTTAAAAAGTTTGTGAACATATCTCATGGAACTTGTTATTAAAAACGACATAATTGAAATCTGGCTTGTCTTTCCACTGAACTGCAGAAGAAAAGCAGCATCAGCCTGGAACACTTCATCTATTAGTCCATAAAGTAAAATAAATTCTTCAGTTCTGGTACCAATTTTGTTGCCAAGGTCATTCAGGGAAGCAGTTAAGTGGAGTCAGTAGCATGCCAGGGGGCAAATAAAAGCAGGTAATAACCAGGTCAGGTGTAAGACAATGTGGAAATGGAATTCACTGTGTAGCAGTTGCTCATAAATTACAGCCTTTTTGCAAGATTAATTTAGGAAGGATATATTCTTGTAGGGAATAGTCTACTAAAAGAGTGAAAGCCCAGGCTTTCAGGTAAAAAAAAATCAATTAAAAAGTGTGTCTGTTTCAGAATATGGCATTTCAAGCAGAACAGAAGATCAAGTCAGACATCCTGCGAGGTCTGAGCACAGAGCAGTTGTTTCAGTTGCTTTCTGATTCCGATGTAAATGTTCTGATGAAAACTTTGGGACTGCTCAGGAATCTTCTCTCCACTCGCCCAGTAAGTAGAGCTGCAAACAGACCTTCTGGAAGCTGATCAATCATGCAGCCAATGCAGCACTTCTGTGCAAGACAAGTTATTTTTCTGTTTCACCACTTGGATTTATTCAAATATCTGTAACCAAATGTGCAAATCAGTGTGAGAAAACATTTGAAAGAATTCTCTGCATCCATGAAAACATTGCAATTATTATTAAAGCTAGACATTAAATTAAAATGTTCAATTCCATTGCATTTAGCTTTCAGCAACATTATTTTCATAGCAATTTCTCTGTGAAACTTGTCCAGAACAGCACTGAGGGTTGCACCGTTGAGTCAGTGTATGGAAAGGTCCAGGTCTTAGAGATACCTGTGTTTTTTCTTCCTTGGCACTTGAAATACTTCTTATCCAGCTACACAGATAGTACTGGCTTTGTGCATTTGGCTGTGGGACTGTGCACTTACAAAATGCAGACATTCATTTTACCCCCCGAAATAAAATAGTTGGAAAATGTAAGCCCGTGAGTTGTTTTTGACAGGGGGAGAGAGATACTTGTGGAGAAAAAGAAAAGGATAATTCCCTGTGAAGAACAGAGGGAAAACATGTAGCAAATATTTGGCAAGCCAACATTTTTGAGGGGAAAAAACCCATGTGCATTTATCACATATTGTGTTTCTACCATAAAAAGGTCACTGTAAAAAATCTTCTGATATTTGTACTCATTGAGTCTCAATAACCTTCATAGAAAATTAGCTCTGTCTTACTGTGAAAAAATATTTAATAGCCAGTCATTCATTGAATTCACCCTGACAATTCTCATTGTCACTTAAGGTGTTCTCCATCTGGAGCTATGTGCCAGCTTCACTGCTTCCTGTGGTAGGATTTAGAGCCAGAACCAGGCATTTTCAGCCTCTACCCAGAATAACTCATCCAGCAGCTTTCCAATGAAATCCCATTATTAGCAATTTTAAGAAGTCCTACAAGAATCCCTGAGGTCTTAAAGAATTATAGTGTGCTGTGTGCTGGTCACCTCTGGTGCCTGTTTGCTGCCACTCCTGAGGTTTGGTATCAGTTAATCCAGTAGATCTTGTTTAATCTTTTCTCTTATATTCTAGTGTTTATAGTCTGTCATCAAGTGACCTTTGAGCTGTGATCCTGTGAACTTAGGGCACTTTTCCCAGACAATAAGCAATGCATCTGGCTTATTTCTTTGTCCCCTCTCAGGCTTTGGAAATGTGGCTATTGAACCTGGGCACAGTGTCCCTGCAAGAGTAGCAAACACCAGAAAAGAAACATCTGTTTTCTCACCCCTCTCTGATATTACCCCCTGGTTATCAGAACAGAAGTGGCTGTTTCTAACTGCAGCATCACACTGGGTCAGCAGGGTTCAGTCCTCAGCCTGGCCTCCATGCAACTGGGACAGCAGTGTCTTCCCTGCAGGTGACAGGGAAAGCACCACTGAGGCCTGTATGATGCTCTCTCAGACAGGAGCAGGCTCACATGAAGAGTGTTTCTGCTGTGATAAATCCTTGGTTTGGGAGAGCTCACTGGGAGCAGTGCTCGGTGGGCAGGGTTGCTGCTCCTCATTTGGAGTGATTCAAGCGGGAATGTCCCTTCATGTCTGGGGAGTTACACTAACTGTATTTCATCCTTGCTTTGGCAGCACATAGACTACATAATGAGCACTCATGGGAAGCAAATCATGCAAGCAGTGACCCTCATTCTGGAAGGGGAGCACAATATAGAAGTCAAAGAGCAGGTACCATTTCTGTTTTGTGTTGTCTTGGCAGAATAAAATAAAAGAGAGCAAAGAGTGCTTAGTGTTCACAACATGTCATTTTTGTTTGGGATTATGATGTGCTGTGAATATTTTACTGAGATCTGTCAGATGAATACCTTGAGTACCTACAAGAATGCTTTTCTTTCTAATGGATTGTTGCAGTATTGTTTGAACTGAATTCAGATTGGTTTTGCAAACGTAGGTTTGGCGAAGAGGAGGGATGTGAAGGTAGAAGAATTAAATTGGAGCCATTGCATGGCAGGAAGGGGGCACTAGGAAGAGAAGGAGAAGCACTAGCAGGGCAAAGAGCATCCTGGTGGAGCTCAGGAAAAAGTGGGGAGGGACCCGCCCTGACAAATGAAAACTTAAGGAAAGGAATCTGCAAGAAGAAAGGCAGAGGGAAAGAGGAGATGGCCAGCAGAGAATGGCATCCTGGAACCAGTGTACAGGGACAGCTGCTGTGGGGGTGCTGAAGCAGCAGTGAGGGGACAGGTGAGCAGGAGTTGGCTGGATAACTCTTGTGCCAGACAGGACAGGCAGTGGGAGAGCCTCATACAGGGTGTGGTGGGGGAGGATGGGGGCAGCAAGAAGCTGTGGGAGATGCCAGAGGATTGCTTTGGCTTGGGTTGGATATGGGCAGCAAACAGCACAGGAAATGACTGTAGGAGTAGAGCTGGACTAAATCCCTGCTCAGGGAAGGACAGGCTGAAGGCCAACAGTCCTCCTTTGGTGATTTAAGTGCAAAATTAGCAAAAAACAATCCCCAAAGACTTGCTAGCAAGTTTAGTGACACCATGGATCTGAAACAGCTGAGAATTAACCATGTGTGTCTTTCTAAATAGGTCTTCCTGATAAAGCTGTGGTGACAGGAATGGCTTTTATTGCCACAGGTTATTTACCTTGCCAAGCCTCTCCATCACTGTGCAAGAGAACCAGCATACCTGGGAAATGCTCTGGGAAAGGGCTGGGCTGAATATGGGCTTTGGGGCCTTTATCCACTGAGCTCTTCCTTGGTCCCTGTGGCGCAGCTGGCTCTTATTTCAAAATCCAGTACTACCTGTCTGCACACCAGACCCCCTGCTTGCAGCAGGACAGCGCTTGTCTCTGTCACTGCTGGCCTCATCAGGATGTAATTAGCAGCTTGGAAGTAATTAGTCTCTGCAGCTGCTGACACAGTGCAGTGCAGCTTAGACACAAGCACCATGCAAGTGCTGATCATGCTCCAGTGTCCTCCCAGTATGTCCAGAAAAAATGGTCTTCTTCCAGAGCTCTTTGGGAAAGAGCTTGTGGAGCATCTGCTGGTGCCCCTGAGAGCCAGGGAAGGGGCTGTGCCAGTCAAAGTTCTGTGCAGGTAGTGCCAGGGTGCTTCAAGGGCATCCTGTGGGATGGCTCCTCTAATTTGCAAGAAATAACCAGCTGCAGAAGTAGCTGGAGTTTCCTGTGCAGGTGACAACTGTGATTAGACTTGTTGAGACCAAATTACTGCTCTGCCAGATCAGCAGAAGAGCCTCTGTCTCGCCTGTTCCTGACCTGAAGAACGGGGTGGAAATGGTTGGGGTTTGTTGTTTTTCCTTTTCCCCCAGCCACTGCTGAAGAACAGACTGCTCTATATTCCAGGGCATTTATTCTTTCCTATATGTCACAGATTTCTATAAGAGACTTAAAATGTTCTTCCTTGCAATGAATTAATGAGTGCTGCTCTTCACTTTAAAATGGCGATGAGTGGTTTTGGCCAGAGCTGCTCCCCACAGCTGGTAACTCCTTGGCATTGGCCCTGGATGTGAGCAAGCTGGAAACTCCAGATTAAAGATATTAAAATAATTAAAGGAATTGTTTGTCTCGAGTTCAGAGCTGTCAGGGAAGCTGTATAAATCATGGGATGTGATCTGGGGCCAAATAACTTCCCAGTTTTTCTCTCTTTCAGACATTGTGTATCCTTGCCAATATAGCAGATGGCACGACAGCAAAAGAACTGATTATGACCAATGATGACATCCTGCAGAAAATCAAATACTACATGGTAGGGGGGATTTCTCTTAAAGGATTTGTGTTGGTCTTTTGCAGGAATGATAAGGGGAAAGTGCTTTAGGATTTTGTTTTGTGAATTGTTCACTCTCATGCACTTAATTTCCATATAACCAGTGGGGCATAAGTGCAGTTCTGTATAGCAGAGGCATACAAAGGAACTGGCTAAAAGGAGAATCCAGGGCTTATTTCCCATAAAAACATTACAGGGGCGTCATCTACATGGAAAACATTTCATGAACTTGGCAAAGGCATATCTTGGAGACGTTAGTAAATATTTGGAAGGAAGTGATTGACCACTACTCAAGTGCCTTATATTATGGCCCTATCTTTGAGAGAAGTTGTAGATAAGAATTAGTCCCAGCTTTGCTATCTTATTACATGATGAATGCCAAAATATAAGCCTTGTGAATTTCTGAATTTCTTCTTCTAAACTTGTGTTCTATTTTTCTGTAGAGTCATTCAAATGCTAAACTACAGCTTGCTGCCATGTTCTGTATATCTAATCTCATATGGAATGAAGAGGAAGGTAAGAAACCCTCCTTCTTAATGCACAGACAACTTACTATCCTGATCAAAAAGCTTTTGTTGCTCAGCAATCAATATTTGCAGTGCACAGTGCAGTGGGATCCAAAGTATAATGGGAAACATCATTATAGGTGTAGGATGGAATACGTGGGAGTGGTCAGGAGACACAGAGGAGACTGCAGGGAGCTGTTCTGGGGGAGACACAAGGACACAGTGACAATAAACAGGAGCTGCAGAGACACAGTGGGAGGTTTTCACCTGTAGCATTTCTGTGAAGTCTCAAAACAATTGGAGTGAAAGAGAATTCTTTTAAGAGCTTCCAGGTCCTGCAGGGGCTATGGAAACCCATTGTTGGAGGGAACAGGTTCACTGGAGAGAATAAATGGATTAGAAGGGGATTTCTGGCAAAGAAATTTTCCACAGCATGGGATGGCTGGAGTGGCTTGGGCTGAAACCAGCTAAAGGACTTGTGGGTGGAACTGGGAGCAATGGATAAGGCATTGGGTGAGAAGAGTCATGGCATGGGAGAGGGGGAGGTTACCAGGAGGCAGCTGAAGGATGCTGCTGCTCAGGGGAATATGGTGAGAGGAGGAGAGGCAGAAGTCAGGCTCAGAAACACCGCCAGGGGAATGTTCTCTGCATCCAAATCCTGTGAAATCACAGAGATGAGAATAAAACAGCTGAAGTCAGGATACCTTAGGATAGAGATTCTTGCCTTCAAGATGTTCTTGGCTCTAAACTTGGACACGGAGCACAGCAAAAGAAGCTGGAGCTCCGTGGGGAAGCAGGCAGAGCTGAGGGAGTTTCCATGGCTGTGCTCTAGCTGGACATTGCTCCTTACCCCTCCTTTAGCTGGTTCCTGCTGCCCTCCTCTCTGCTGTCCTGCAGACACTTGGGCTGGTGCCACTCCCATCAATGTGATTTGTTGCTGCAGGTTCACAGGAGCGCCAAGACAAGCTCCGAGACATGGGAATAGTAGATATTCTACATAAACTGAGTCAGTCCTCAGATCCAAATCTGTGTGACAAGTGAGTATGAAGATAATACAGCATCACCACAGTTGTTAATCTCAGTTAAATTATTTTAAACTAATTAAGCCCAACAGTAACTTTGCACACACCTCTGCTGTTGCCTGTGTTAGTATCCACAGAGATCATCTGGCTGCTTCCCAAACATGTAAAACCAAAACAGCTACTGACAATTTCTGGGGCTTTGTGTTAACCTTTTGTAGTTATCCCACCTACAGTGAGCAACAGCCCATATTTCTTCCGTGAAATAAAGGAGAAAATCTGATTTTTGGAAGATGTCACAGACAGATAACACAACTCAAAACTGTGCAGTTGTTTTTAAAATGCATTAAATTTGAGATTCTTGGGTTTATGAAAGATGTTTTAGTGTTAGACATCTTTGTAGTAAAGTTAGGGCTTCTCATCTTAAAATCTGTGCCAGAGTATCAGCACTGAAAGTGATAATCAGGAACATATTGATATCCCACCACTGCCACACCAGCCCCCTCCATGAGCTAATATGGCTTGTGATCACAGCAGGAAGCTGGGAAGAAACAAATAAATAATCTTCCATGTTGATGAGTTGTATCAGCTCCTGGAAAAGTCTGTTAGGTCATGGTAGCAGGTTGGGAGCTGTGGGGGACAAAGGAAGAGCTAAGTTTCTCACTGCAGGTGGGAGGAAGCTCAGAATTAGCCCATGTGATGATGCAACTATAACCCCAGACTGGTGGGAGGTGTTTTTGTCTTAACAAAAATGTTGCACAATGTTAGATGACATAAATTCCAGTATTAGACTGGCTTCTTCCTCCCTCTCACCTCACTGTATGTTTTTAGTGGGGCCAGGATTCCTACAGGATTCCTGACAGGAGTGATGTGCTTTTAGTATGTTCTGAGTTGACTCTCCTTGATTTCTCAGCTCAAAGACCTGCTTTTCATGGTACGCCTGTATTACAGAAAGCAACTGCTCTTCAGTGACTGTTCATTTGAGGGATTTTGGAAGGTGTGTGTGTAACACACATCCCAAGCCCCGCCGTGCTGGGAGTGCCTCAGTTGGTGCTGGGATCCAGTGTCATTGGCTAGATCAGGTTATCCTTGGATGCCAGGTGGATTCTTTAACAGTTACAGCCCCACAGAGCATTTCTGCCCCATGGGCCAGGTCCTTCCGAAGTGAGGGAGCTTTTTCCTCAGCCATCCTCCCTCCCTCTCTGCTGGCACACTCTGGGCCTGCCCATGAAGCTGCTGCTGCTGCTGAAGCCAGACTCCTGTAATTAATGGGTTGTTCTTTCTTGCAGGGCGAAGACAGCACTCCAGCAGTACCTTGCATGATCAAAGACATTATAATTGAATCTATGGACACCCCTCATGTCTACTTAAGGAACAGCAGGAGATACTCCTGACTCCTTATATTTGCACAAGTCACCTTGGGCTGCATTTTTCTCAGGTGCAGGGAGCTGCTTTGCAGAAACAGTTCGAATGATCAGGTCTCCAGTGCACTTGAGAATTTTCTTGAGGTAGTTTCTTTACTCAGAGGACTCTGGGGGGGTTGTTTTGGTTTTTTGGGTTTTTTTTCCTGAGCTACCTGGACTCTCAGATAGAACAATCAGTCATTGTTTTCCTTTTGGGCCTCCAATTCTCTGCTTTAGCTGCAGCCTTGTGTGGGTGCGTGGGTGCTTGAGTGTGTGTGTGTGCTGGGCTGAGTGTGTGGGTGTGAGACCTCACTTTTGGTTTTCCTTTTTTTTGTGTGAAAATCTTTTTCTACAGGTTTTCAAGGGTTAACCATTGTTTGCTGTA
Organism: Corvus cornix cornix; assembly: GCF_000738735.6. NCBI lineage: Eukaryota > Metazoa > Chordata > Aves > Passeriformes > Corvidae > Corvus > Corvus cornix. The sequence continues at coordinate 24,626,895 of NC_046339.1, read as the reverse complement.
CGAATACTTCAATGAATTATATACAGTTTGAATGAAATGTTATTTAAAAAAAAAGAACCAAACTGTTGTATCCCATAAAGTTTATTTTGAATTTTGAACAGATGAATGTTTTTAAGTAAAATATATGCATTTCTGAACTTCAGCTTAACTTACATTATACTTCCTTTTTAAAGAGAAAAATAGAGGGAGACAATAGACTCCAAGTTCCAAGCAGCACATTCTGTACTGACAAGGTCCAAGAGTTCTTTGCCACAAGACAAGGTCACCTGGTATCGATGACATGCTCAAATCCATGGAATGGGACAGCTGGATTGGGTTTGGGTTTCTTTACATTTTTAGAAAACAAGCCCATACTTCAGGGGTAGCATGACTGATGCTTTTCTGGAAAGGAGCAGGTGGCTGCAAGATCAGCAGGAATAAGCTCTTGCTCTGCCAGCCAGGAACTTGCTCAGCTAATTGCTGAAAGATTGGCTTATTCATGGTGAGAAGGATTCGCTGATCACTGGTGTCAGCAGAGCAAACAGTGTGTTGCAGAAGTTACACCTTCCAGAGACTAGAAGGAGCTGGCAAGCAGTGATTAAGGGATTGCTTTTGTTTTGCATCCTTTATCTCCACAAATAGTTAAGTGACTTCCAAATTATTTCCACAAAACATCAACTGAGTGCATTAAGTTGGGGAAGGGATGGAAAAATTGGGGGTTTGGTCTTGTTCTATAGCTCAGTAATGTTGCTACAGATTTTCTGTATATATGCAGCTATACACACATGCATGGATTTAGATTGCTGGATAATTGGTGGGGTGTGAGTGCATCCAGAAGCCCTGACTGTCTGTATGTTCCTGAAATGGTGCCTGCAAGTGTGCAGAGGGAAACGTGAGTGCAGGTGAAGGGGACTGTGTGAGGTTGGAATGGCAGAGCCCAGTGGCTTCCCAGTCTCCTCCAGCAGTTCAGGGTTCTGACTCTCTGCCCAGGTCTCCCTTCTGGTTTCAGTTTAGACCATAGCTCATAGTCAGACTCTCCAGACACTGTATTTACATAGCACTAACAGGCACTAGAGTTTGCAGCCAGTGTCTTAAACCAAATCTTTCTTCTCTTACACTGAGCTTCAGGAAGGCTGCAGCAAGAAGAGAAGTCTGTAACTTTGCTAACCAATTTTGATAATTATCTAAATCTTTTATTTCTAATCAGAAGGTCAAATTGTGATGACAGCCTTACTTTTTTTCCAAGGTAACTCTTTGTGTCAGAAAATGTGACCACAGTTTGGCCTGGAATTTGAATGTGCTGTGTATCAGATAACTGTTATCACTTGGTTGCAAAGGAGAATATCTACATTTCATGTAACTTCTTCCACTCTCAAAGACAAATAAAAGTGAGCACCTGACACTTTTTCCCCAGGCATTGCAGTAAGTGACTGGCAGTTTCTTAACGTCCTTCTGCAAATGTTTCATGATGGACTTTGGGGGTTGAATAAAAGGGAAAGTAAAAACGTGAGAACTTGTTAAATCTCAGTACCTCAGAAGTGAAGTCCTGTTTATAAAATTCAGTCAAATATATTTTTGCTTGAACTGAGAAAAATGTTCTGAGGCAGGTATTGTAAATGCAAAATGTCCAGTGGGCATCTCCCTGCTCCATTCTATCTGTGTTTAGGAGCTCGAGTTCTTATGTATTTCTTCTCATCCTTCCCCAACTCACATTTCTCAAAGCAAATCTGAGTTTGATTCTATAGAACTTTGGTGCCTACAGGTGTTCAGAAAAAAGGTGAGTAAAAGTATCTCTACACGTTTTGAGGTGGTTTCCTAAAATTCTGCCAGAAAAACTAAAAACCAATGCTCAGACAATCTTGTTGCTTCATGAGAACAGTTGACATTTTCCACAGCTATTGAGAGGACAAACTGTTGGATGAGAACATTTTTACACTCAGTTAAGCTTTGTGAATAATTTTTGATGTTGCTATAGGTATGTACAATAAGAGGAATACTGTAAATAAAAAGAACTTTACCAGAACATCTAGATTTTTCTCAGCTTCCTGAAGAAATATGAGCTCTCTGTGCCAGCTTCTCTACAGCCTAAGATTCACAGTGGGGCAGAGACTTTCCTGGTCACCCAGAGTCTTTCCCAACTTAAAGAGGTAGCAGCAGCTTGTGAATTCCAGGGTTGCTTGCAGAACCAAAGCAAAGTTTGTCTGGACATCATATGAATCACCAGGATTTCTGCTGTTCTTGGGCCCTTTCCCTGCTGAAAAGCCATCCTGATGGACGTTGATAAGTATGTCCTCTCTTCATCTCTGGGTCTAGTGATGAGTCCTTCTTGCAGAGGTTACAGGTGCTACAAAGTGAATAGTTGAGCAGGGGATTTGGGACACCAGCTGTCAGACAAGTGGTACCCTCGGCTCTCCCCACCACCTTCATTCCACGTTTGGACTGTCTCTCCCACACAGAAAATCAAATGAGACATCCTGTGGCTGTTGTTGCAGTCACAGCTTTGCATTTTGGTAGTGAAAGAAGCTAAGTGGCCTGCATGAAGCAGCTTGTGCCAGGATATTCTAAAGGCAAACATCTCATTTTTTTAAAGTTTATTTTTACAGACTTTACCCATTGCAGTGCCTCCACAAAACTGCTGAAGCAGTGACACAGCAGGCACAGGAATAACTGAGGTGCCTGAGATTAGGCTCTTGAAGAGTAGAAAATGGCTTTAAAAGGGCTTTCTTTGGTAATCCTGAAATGTGAGCACAATGTGAGCTGTCAGTTTGCAAACTTTCAGTGGTGGTCAAAATCATCAGGGCTTTTCTGCAGGCTGATTTCCCCAAAAAGAGACATTCTGGGGCCACTGATGTACCAAAACCTGAATCCTCAGCCAGGAGGAAGGTGGGCAGCAGGAGCCAGCAGCCGCCGTGTGCTGTGTGCCAAGAAGCAGCTCCAGGCTGTGCCCTGCAGCCCCGTGTGCCCAGGGGTGGGAAGGGAGCGGGTAAGAGCAGCAGCCGTGCCCAAACGGCATCACCGAGGGCTGCTGGGCCCCGCTCCCACTGCAGAGAGGAAAAGAAAGCCCCAAACCTCCCCAAACTGAGCTTGGTTGGAGGGGGACACCCTTGCTCCGTGCTGGAGGTCACGCCTGGATCCCACGCCTTGCCTTGAGCCCCCAGTTCAGGTGCGAAGACTGGAGTGGGGCCTGAGTGTGGGGCGGGGGGAGCCGGGCAGGTGCGGAGGCTCCACCTGCGGCTCCAGGGCTTCCCGGCAGAGACGGGGCACGGGGGCGGGCCGGGCTGTCGCTGCCCTGGCGATGCCAGCGCTGCCATGGCAGCCTTGGGGTCCTGCCAGCTGCGGCACAAGGCCCCGGGAGGGAGCGGCAGCTCAGGCCCCGCAGCAGCAGCAGCAGCAGCTCGGCTCTCGCAGGAGGTGCGAGCAAAAGTGGGCCCAGGTTTGGGGCGATGCTGTGGGTGCCGTGTCCGGGCTGGAGCAGCAGACACAGGTAAAAAGCTCTCTCTCTGCTGCAGGTTGGCCAGCAGTTGGATCCAGGGTTAGAGGCTGTCTGCAGTGCTTTGTGCTTGGCTGCTCAAAGGACCCTGTTCCTGCAGAAGGATGGCTGCAAAGAAAAAGGAGCTAGTGCTGCAGGTCAGTAGTAGCCAGGCCTTTAGCAGAGCTTGTAAACTCTCAGTAAGGGCAAAGGATGGAGTTCAGCCTTGGGGTATCTCAGATTCTGCTGGCAAAGCCCCTCTGCGAGGTCCTCGTGGGGAAGAGGCGTTCCCACAAGGCAGGTGGGAAGCGTGGGAGGACCTGGCAGGTCACAGCTGTCCCCAGTAAGGGCTGTGCGGTGCAGAGGGAGCTGCTCCAGGTTGTGTCTGGGGCCACTGGGGCCTAGCACAGGTTTAGCTGCTGTCAGGGACCAAAATGCCTCTGTTTTGTGAGATAATGGCTCAGAGGACATTCAGGAGTAGAGAACTGGAGTTGGTGCATCTCCTGGATGGGCATTTCTGGCCAGGTCATGTATTCAGAAAGACTGCTGTAAAGGTGGAAAAGCTCAGAGGTACAAGAAAAACTCAAAGGCTGAAAAATCTATTTCACAGTGATGTGTAGAGGAATTTCTCCCTGTTTACACTGCACAGGTGACCTAGTGGTGCTTTATAACTACTGCATGGGGAGAGGGGGGTTCTAAGAGCAGTTCCCTATGCAAAAACATTGAAAACCCAAAGTGGGTTCAACAGGTCTGCTCTGAATTTTGAAAGCAGTTCAGTCTTCACAAGAGAGAAAGAATGAAAGAGATTATGGCGTTGTTTATTCACTGTTTAAATTGGGAAATGTGAACATGTGTAAGAAGGAAAGAGGGGCACTTTATGAAGGTGGGAATAGTTTCTGTTGCTGCTTGTCCAGCTGTGTTCCTGTGGGATGGGCACCTTGACATCAACCAGACTGTGCACCTTTGGCAGCGAAGGGAAAGCTGGGATTTTTTACATCTGCAGATGAAAGCTGAACCTGTGTAGGACATGAGGGGATGTCCTGGAAGGGTTCTGGTTTTGTTAGAGAAAAGCCAGGTCCAAGCAGCCTCAGGACATTGAAATTAGCAAAGCACCTTGAAGAGTGCCAGCAGTCCTTGAGTCCGGTGGTTGAACTCATGGCTAAATTCATTATCACAAATTACTGTCATAAATCACTTAGACTCATTAGCATTCTGTGAAACACTCTGAGGGTGGTCCCAACACTAGGAATAATTAAATTTTGTAGTTCTGAGGGTGTTCTCTGAAAAAACTAAGCTTGGGGTCATGTGCTGAACAGGCCCTGAGTGAGACAAGGCCCTGGAGAAACTGCCCTGTGTGACCCCCAGTGACACAGCTCTGAACACCTGAGAGATGGCATTTCATTTGCAATGGAGTTTCCACTCCTGGAATTCTTGGCTGTGAGATTTTAACAGCCCTTTAATGCCCATTGGTGTTAATTATTGTGAAATAGCTGGCCTTGATGCAACTTCCTGTCTTCCATTGTAGTCTAAATGTAGCTGGGGTTGATGATACCCACCGAGGAAGGAATTAGGAATCTTCATTGTTCAGGATGAACAAAACCAGGTCTTGCATTTCTCAAGAAACCTTTTTTATTTTAACTTGCTGTGTTTTTCTAAGTCCATACTGAAGGGCACATTCTGTAAGATGGGGATGATGCTAAGGATTATATCCTTTCTAATAACAGCATTGGGAGTGTGGGATAATAGAGTGCAGCACATGGAATGGTCTAGGGCATCCCTGACAGGGTCAATCCCTGAGCAAGCTGGTCTAACACTGAGTTTTGTGCAGGGCATTAGGTGAAGGACTCCACAGGCCTCTCCCAGCCTAGAACTTTGTGTTCTCTGTTCACTGTGCTTTGGAAGTCTTTAGGTAGCAGCTGGGAATTCAGGTAAGGACATGCTGGGTCCTTAGACCCTGCTCTAGTGCCCACACATCATGGAAACTGTGTATTTACTAGTTCAGTTTCTCAAGGCTGAAACATCTCAAAGCAGTAGAGTTTGTGTGCAGGCAAAGTGAGAAACTGCTGCTGGAGAATCAGGTGGTTCATAGACCCTGTGAGGACTGGGCCTGAATGAGGTGTAGTTCGACTGGAGCCCTGGGCAGGCAGGTGGAGATCCTGACAAGGGGCTGTGGGTCCCAGTTTGGGGGACCCAAAACCAACCAACCAGCCAACCCCCAGAACAATCCTCTGCAAACTGAGTCTGGCATCCCCAGGCAGCCACTGTTCTGGTAGTGCCACCGAACAGGGGAGGACTTGCCGTTGGCTGGATGCTGCTGCCCCTTCCCTCTGCCTTTCCTTGGATCTTGTGAGACATCCCGATCAGCTGGTCAGAGGTGAGAGAATCACACCCAGAGGAGATTCCTGAGTGCTCAGGTAATGCCTCTTCAGGCAGGTGTGTCCCTCTGGAGCAATTTGTCAATATGTTTGCAGCAACTGGGTAGTACCTGGTGACTTACTGTGGCTTTTACTGCGTTTTTCAATTTTCCACACAGATTAACATCACTAGCCAGGAGCTTTGGGAAGAAATGCTGTGTCTCAAAGGACTCATTGGTAAGGGTTTGGTCAGCACACTGAATTGCTCTTGTTCTGTGTTGGAAGGACAGAAGCACTGTTAGGAATTACTAGTGTTAAGGATGTTTAGTCAGTCTCTCCATTCCCCTTACCCTGAATGGAAGAAAAAAATATTCTAGCCAAGGTGAGACCAGTAGGAGGTTTTAGTCCTCTTCATTTATGTGGGACAGTCGTCATGCAATCCAAGCAGTGCTGGTCCAGGAGCTTCTGGAGTCTCCAGTCTCCACTGCTTGGAACAGGACTGTCCCCAGCACGAGGAACAGCCCTGCCTCCCAAGGCTCTTGGGAAAACCTCGTGTGCTCTACCTCTGTGCAGCAGTTTTCCCTGGGAATTCTGCTACCTCCAAGGCCACAGCCATGTCCATTGTGGACTCCTCCACATCATTCTTAGCTTGTTATTTTATAACGTAATCCTGTCCTCTCATGCAGCATTGCAAACCTTGCAAGGATTTCCAGTTCAGAGCTGAATCCAGCCCTTCTAGCATATGGTCTATTGGTCTGTGTCTAAACTGACCCATTTTTACCTCATTCTGACTCATTTTCCTGCTTGCAGTTGTTGATGTCTTTCAAGCCTGGTGTGGCCCATGCAAACCAGTAGTGAATCTGTTCCAAAATATCAGGAATGAAGTTGGCAGTAATCTCCTGCATTTTGCTGTGGTAAGATCTTATTTGGCACTGCTTAAAATACCCAGTCCCCTGAAATCAGCTGAGGTCTAAGGGCTGAAATCACTTATCTTTCCAGTATTTAGCCCAAACCATAGCAGTGCAGGAGTTGCAGCTGCTGGGAGTGAACCTGCCACATACAGGGGCTTGGGTATATCTATAAGAATTCATATAATTAAGAATTTTCAGGCTTCAACTGCTTTATTCTTTCCAGATTTCTACTTAAGAAAGTAACATTAGACAGAGTCATTAACACATTCCCTCTGGTGTACAGGGAGAGGCTGAAGGAGCTGGATTTGGTCACCCTGGAGAGGAAAATGGACAGATGTCCAGTGGGGGGAGGATGGAGAAGGCAGACACTGATGTCTCTCAGGGGAACGCAGCAACAGGACAAGAGATAATGGGATAAGTTGCAGCAGGGAAAGGTCCAAGTAAATAGAAGGGAAAAGTATTCAGGTGGGAGTGTAGGACACTGGGACGGGTTCCCAGACTGCTGTGCAGAGCTGATTCTTGGAGGAGCTCAAAACTGACACAGCCTTGAGCAACCTCCTGTACCCCTGAGTGCAGCTCTGCCCTGGGCAGGGACTGGAGCCCTTCCCAAGTCCCTCCCTGCCTCAGCCAGGCAGTGACTCTGTGTTCAGGTGCCTTTCCTGGCTGGAGGCAGCTCTGCACTGTGGACAGGGCCGAGGGCAGTGAGGTTCCTCATGGCTCAGCCCTCCTGTCTCTGCTGCCACTGCAGCTCCTCCTGGCACTTCTCTCAGTCCTCGTGGGCAGGAGCCCTGAACTCACTTGTCAGCTTTTCCTCTGGGACTCAGCCAGGCGAGCTGCTGGGAATAGATATCCCTGTCCCACAGGAGCGCTGCTCCAGCTCCTGCAGGTGACATCTACCTGCTCCTCAGGCACTGGAAATGAGCTGTGAGCTGGCTGTGGCCCTGCCTCTGACCAGTGTCATTTTGTCCCCAAAGTCTGGGACCCAGAGGTGTTTTCCTGTGTGTGGGTGGTGAGTACCAGCCAGCTGAGGGTGTCTGAGTCCAGGCACTTGCCTGTGCATCCCTGTGGAGCAGAAATGCTTTTCTAGAAACACCTATTTTATTTTACATTCCTTTTAGGCTGAAGTTGATTCCATTGATGCTCTGGGAAAATACAGAGGACAATGTGAGCCTGTCTTTCTCTTTTATACAGTGAGTGAAAATATTTTCCCATTAGCTGCATAGCAATAAACATGACCTGCTGGTGGGAACAAGTGTCCTTTTGGAAAGATATTTTATTTATTTAACGTGTGATTGGAATTTTATTTGCTCTGTATCTGCTGGTGATCAAATGCTGTGCAGATTAGAATATACAGGCAGTGTGCTGCCCTGTGGAGTCTCCAGGTTCAGCCTGCTGCTTCTGCAGGACCTCACTCCTCTCACAAGCTGCTTTGCTTCATCCTGAGACTGATGAGGAAGCACAAAGGAGATTGTTCCAAGGTTTCCCTCTTGCTGTGGAGCTGAGCAGCTCTGAGGGGAGGAGGGCCTGGTACATATAGTATGGGTGATGTGCTGCTGGGGGGAATTCCAGAGTCCAGAGAGCACAACCTGAGCACTTGTTGACTGATTTGCTTTTCACACCTTCCAGGGAGGAGAATTAGTGGCTGTTGTAAGAGGAGCAGATGCACCATTGCTCCAGAAGACCATCCTGGAACAGCTGGCAGGGGAAAGGAAGGGTTTAGAACGTGGAGGAGAGCCTGTGGTGGTAATGGGTCACTAAAGCCTCAAACACCTGTAGATGTGCATGCAAGAGGAGAGGTTCAGCTCCCCAGGGCCAGCACAGTTCTAAAGCAGAGCCACTTCCTTGCAAGAATCCCCTCCCCTGCCCAGCCAGCCTCCTAAGGCACTACCACAGGGCCTGGCTTTGTGTGTGTGGTCTAAAATAATGACACTTCTGAGGAGCAAAACTGCCTTCGGTGTGTGTGATCTGGTGCTCTTAAGGCGCCTCTAAAGCCCGCAGCTCTCTGCTGACATGTCCTGGCCTGTTCCTGGGAATGCTCTTCCCCCGCTCTTGCTGTGCCCTGCCTGGACAGGCAGATCCTCTGCTGTCCCTGCTGAGCTGACCTGGCCCAGGACAGCAGGAGGGCTGTTCCTGCTCAGGGGGAGGTGGGGCGTGGGGCCTGCCTGGCACAGGCTCACCTGGAGCCTGTGTGTGGGATGTTCCTGGCTCAGCCATGTGCTCTTGCTGCTAGGTGCCAGACAGAGCCTTCTCCAGAGAGCAGGGAAGCGCGGCTCCCCTTCAGGAGGAACAACGGGAAGGACAAACAGGTAAGGCAGGCACAGGTGTAGGGGCCATTCCTCCACTTGGGCACAGATCAGCACACATGGGAGAGTCACCCTGGAACACAAACAGCCCAGCATAGTTTGGGTGTCTGGCATTGTGAAACTGTGGATGTTTATCCTTCCAATGTGTTTTATCTTACATTTGACACCCCTTGCCTTCTGGCCTGGCAAGGGCTCTTGGAAGACCCACACATGGCTTTCTGTTTCCAAGTGGTTTTCAAAAGAAAACACAGATGCTTGGGTTCCAAATCTGGTTACACCATCTCCTGCCTTGTCTAAAATTAGCTATGAATCCCCAAGGGCTTTTGCCTCTTCTCCTAAAAGGGACATTTTTTCTTGGCTTTGCTGGGACGGTGCTGCATCCTGGCCCTGTGCATACCAAATCTTAGGCTCCGGAATGCTGGGAATCGAAGCAAAACCCTCCTGGGTTTAGCTGAAGCACCATGGGCTGAAGGGGCGTGAGGGATGTTGGTCTCTGCCTCTCCTTTCTGCGCCTATTGTTAATTTTGTCCATTTCCTTTCCTCGGAGGCTGACGCACCCATCGGGTCCGGGATGACAACCGCAGTTGTGGAGCAGATGCGAGCTTTTTCAATAAATACAAGACTCTCGTGTGGCAGCAGTACCGGCTCCGTGCCCCTCGGTGGTCGCTGGTGGCCCTCGGTGGCCGCCGGCGGCGCGCGGCCCCTTTAAGGCCGGCGCGGGGGCGGCCCCGCCGCGCTGCGGCTGCGCGGGGAGGAGGCTCCTGCCGCGGGTTCGAGTCCCGGCGGAGCCGGCCCGGCCATGGCCGCGGCCCCCGAGCCAGCGGAGCCCGAGCCGTGCCCGGAGCCGCCCGCGCACCGGCTGAGTGTGGTGGAGCTCGACCGTGAGCTGGACTCTCGCAGCGAGCTGGTGCGTCCCGAACCGCTGCGGAGGCGGCACGGCCGGACCGCGGGGACTTGCGCCTGCCCGGGCGCTTCCCGCAGGGCCGAGGGGTTCGCTACGGGAGGGTCGGTGGGTCCCTCAGACACACGCGAGGGAGGGTCGGGTCCCTCACACAGACACCTGTGAGACAGAGAATCGGCGGGTCCCTTCACACGGCCGGGAGGGAGGGTCGGGCCCCTCAGACACCTGTCAGAGAGGGTTGGCAGGTCTGCTCAGACACCCGGGAGGGAGGGTCGGCGGCTCCCTTCGCAGACACCCGGGAGGGAGGGTCGGCGGCTCCCTTCGCACACACCCGGGAGGGAGGGTCGGGCCCCGCAGACACCCGGCAGAAAGGGTCGGCGGCTCCCTCCGCACACACCCGGGAGGGAGGGTCGGGCCCCGCAGACACCCGGCAGAAAGGGTCGGCGGGGGCGTCCCAGGCTATTCTGTGCCAGTTCCAGTATGGTGACATGGGTCACTGTCATTTACGTAGATCTCACGTTCTTCACCGTATCTAGGAAAAAACCCAACAACCCCCAAAGTTCTATATGGTGGGTGCCTGATGTAGCAGGTACAGAGTCAGTCATTTAATTTCTCTCTTGTTGCAAAACACTTTATAGTGCAATAGCGTGTTTATTCTCAGAACATCAAAAGTATTCTATGACTGTTTCTGGAAATAAGTCTCACACAGCCTCCAAGAAGGAACTATTATCCTCACTCAAGCAGGTGAAACTGTGTGTGACCCTGCCCTCGGAGCTCTCGCCTGCCTTTCTGGGCAGAGGCGTGTGTGCATAGCTGCTTTTCATGTGGCTTTAATTATAATTTGGAAGGTGGAGTAGGCAATCTAAACTCAGGTTGTGGTTTCTGATGTACAGATTGATGATAAAGAATTCGACATTCCTCAAGTTGATACCCCTCCAACACTGGAGAGCATCCTAAACGAGGTGAGCGATCCATCGGACAGGGGTAGGTCAGGTGAGGCAGCACATGCTCCTTTTCCTCTACTCCTACTGTGTTTTTCCTGGAAAACAAAATTGTAGAACTTGATGGTTTCCTGATGCTCATAGGTAGCAAGTGCATTCTCAGTGGAGTAATTGCTCTGCAGTGTGTGATATGGAATTTTGGGGGGTTTTTTTCAATTAAAATATCCACAGCTGCAGCATAGGAGGTTTTCATCAAGTCTAAGCACATTCATCTGTAGATCTGGAGAGTCACCTGAGGTCTAGGGAGCATGTTTAAAGGTCAGGGTCACCAAAGAGTTTTTTTTAGCTAAAAGTAATTGCAGAGTATTCAGGGTAGTTCTGAAGTTGTTGGGAGGAGATGAGAACTGGATTCTTCACAGCTTCATTTGTGTTGTTCCTTTCACATATGCAGCTCTCTGGCAGGAGCAGTGAACAGTCTCAGCATCTGATGTTATCTGTGGTACCTTGCAGGGGAGATCTGACTCTGTCTCACTTGTATCCAACTCCATGTATTTCTGCAGTAGCTGTGTGAGTGCACAATCCTTAGAAATGCAAAGAAGGGCATGGACGTAAAGATAAACTCCAAGAAAACAAGGTTTTTAACAAAATGAGGAGATGGGTGGCTGGATTGCTAGGAAGCTGGCATAAAAGGGAAAGGAGCCTGCCAGGAGTGACAGTTCTTTTAAAAACCTGCATTAAAAACAGGTGTAAGGTATCCTGAACAGAGATGGTCTAGAAACAAGAGGAGTAGTAGGGGTAGCTGTGTCCTGTTTCTGCTGGTGCCTTGGGTAGCAGAAGTTTAGTAAATTTGGATGTTCTCAAACTGCAAGGACATGCAGTGACATCCATGTCAGATGAGTAATTCCAAGTCTTAAACTTGAGAGGTAATCATGAAGAAAATATAGTTCAGTGCAGACAAAGTCTTATTGCAGTATCTCAGTAAACGTAGGATGGGAATGACTGGCAAAACATCTTCTGAAAAGGATTTTAGCAGAGAAGAACCTGTCTGAGCCAAAAAGACAAACAGCTGCAGTTCAGAAAGAGATGCTTGATGGGCACAGGGCTGCCAGGTGTAAGAGAAACGAGGGGCAGCTGCTCTGCTCCCTGCTCGTTTGGCATCAGCTGGGGGGTTGTGTTTGCTCGCTCTGGCTCTGTGCTGAGAGAGCAACAGGAGCTGCACTGGCTTTAGAACACATCAGGGAGAATGGCTCTTTGAAAAACTGTAATAAAGAACTCCAGGCTAAGACTGAAAGGAGAGAGAGAGATTGCAAACAGAAGAGCTCAGAAAAGAGCAAAATCAACCGTCATGGCAGCTGGAGGGACTGCTGGGCTCTTGGTGCCACTTAGTCAAGTGCTGGAGTAGATGATGATAATTCTAGGCCTTCTCTTGGCAATTTGGAGACTTGGGAACAGCTCTGTTAAAGGTCAGTAAAGTTTTGATGGAGTACATAATATTTGGGGAAGAAAAGCTAGTTGACTTTTTCTCCAGCCCACTTCTGTGATTATTGTGAATTCTGAAAACTGGGTCTTCCACAGAATCAGCCCAGTAAAGTAATAAATAGTTCTGGCTTTTAAATATGAGGCTTTCTTTTCCTCTCCTTGTCCATTTCCTTGCTGAATTGATGCTGCTTTGCTAATGTTTTAGTTCTGCTGTTGTGCATTTTGAACATTTAGCAAACTGTGGTGATTCTTGCCCTCCAGACTGATGACGAAGAAGAGTCTTTCATTTTGGAGGATCCCTTTCTCTTGAACATTGATAACACGGATACACACTCCTATGACACCTCTTCTGTGGCCAGCTCTGACAGTGGGGACAGGACACACCTGAAAAGGTACTGCAGCCTCATGCCCTGGGAGGTGAAACCATTTGTGAAGGGGTACTGCTTACATCCATTGGAAACAAATCCTCCTTTTTTCACAGAACACTGTTACTCCTCCAGGATCACATAGGCAAAGATGGGATTTGTAGTTGCACCGAGGGCTGGCCTGTTTGAGCAATAAAGGCATTTTATGGGAGATGGATTGTTTAAATTTCTCCAAATTTTAATGGAATCTTTAAAGCACTGGATCATGATGACTCTACAGAAAATGTTTCAAAGAGGTGGCTGACCTAGTCTGCAAGCAGCTGGTGGTTATTTGTAAAAGGCAACCGCTGTCACTTCTGTGAGTGGACTGCTAATGTTGACATCTAAAATGTGATAATTAGCTCTAATACTGCTGACTTGCGTCGTTAATTACTCAAATGATGGCCTGAGCCACTCCCATGGCTGCCTTGTGTGCCATGAGCGGTTGCACAAGATAAAAACGCTCTGAAGTCCGATGGTTTATGTTGGCCTAGGGTGGTGTACAGGCTCTCTGTCCCTCCTGTTTTTCAATAAGATGGTTTGTACTGAGAGAAGTGTTACCTGGAGAGGCTTAAATTTCTTCCAGTACAGAGTACACAGGAAGACCTGGAGGTGTTCCTGTCACCTTTGGGTAACGCTGGTTGCCGTGGTTATGGGTCCTTAGCCATAATACCAGCTACCAGCAACATGTTGGATGAACCTCTGTGGGAGCTGCTTGTTTGTGCACCTCTGGAGAGAGAAGACCCCAATGTTTGCCTGCTGGTTTGGGGAATTTGGCTCTCTGGTTGTGTGAGCTTGGCAACAAAATTGCAGCTTTGCTGGGAATTTCCCTGTCCTGCCTGCTAGAGTTTACTGGTGCTCTTTCCAAATAACTGCTCCTGCACTAGTTAGTTTTTAAAGACGTTTTCTCCATAAACAGAAGCACTTAAGCTTTCATATCAGGTGAGTTGTGTATTAATTGAAGGCTGTTCTTTACCATACACCCGGTTTTCCTAGGAGGTCTGTATTCTGCTAATGAGCCTTTTCCACTTGTGTATTTTCTGTAGATACTCACCTTTACAGGCTGCAACTTCCTCACTCCCTGAAAGAGCTGAAGGGTTGTTTTCAGGATGTATAATGAATTCTAAGGCTTGCACTTACGTGCTTGAAACTGACCATTTGTTTGAAGAGCTAAGTTTTTTTACTCCAGTACACGAGTTAAAACCAAACTGTGTGCAGGTACAGCAGGGCAGAGCAGGCTTTGCTGATTATCTCATGTCTTATCTCCTTTTGTGGCTCCCAAGAAACTGCATGAGTTACAGGTGTATGCAGAATTTACCTGCTGGCTTAGCTGTGGGTTAGGCAAATTTCCAAGCTTTTATTCTGCTCTAATGCTTTTTTGGTTCATTTCTTACTTCCTTAGGAAGAAAAAACTCCCAGATTCTCTCTCACTCCATGGATCAGTGATACGGCTCTCACTCCTGAAAGGGATTTCTGCCCAAATAGTGTCTGCAGCAGTAAGTGTCATCTTCTGGGCATCTCCACTAAGAAAAATGTGAAACTCTTCTGGTGTGTGGGGGGCATGTGTGTGTGTGAGATCTCCTGCCTGCCCCTGCTATTAGTTCTGTGTAACACCATGTTAGGGACATAAACTACTAACCAGTTGTCCCTCGGCTGCAGTGAATCAGGGCTTAGCTGACTTGCTTGGGTCACTTTTAGCCCTGATTTGTGCTGCTGGATGTCATGAAACTTGGTTGGAAATGTTCATATAACATGAAAGTGTGCTCAAAGGTGCTGAAACTGGGTTTGCTCAATGCTTGCAACAGGCACATGGCTCTTTGAGAAGAGCACAGTAACTTCCACGTGGAATTACGGGATGTTCTGCTTCCTCTCTGTTTCTGGGTGTTTCTAGCCAGTGGTTCCCTCAGCTCTGTCTGCCCCGGTGGGACCATTAAAATGCAGCTGCTGTTTATTTTTCTGGGTGCTGAAGTTCTAGTTATTAGACATGAGCAATCTGGGAGTTGTGCCTCTCACTTGTGGGTTCTCCTGTTTCCCCAGGACAAAGTGGATGCTGGCTTGCCCACTGCAATTGTAAGTACTCTCACAATTTTCAAGGACTGTGTATTTAGCTTTCATGCCAATTTGTTAAAGCAGTAATTTAAGACAGCTGATAAATGTGTCTTCCTTGACTTTTTGAGTGGGAGGAGCCTTTCTTCACTGCCCAGCTGCCCCTCTGCTGATCATGCCCTCCCTTTTTCATATCATCACCAGGGCTTCTTAGTTGAGCACACTGAATTTCCCTAATTGTTTCTTCTTTGCCAGTTATTGCTTTGACTCCTAACAATTTTTTATAGAAATTTAATTGGAGTGCTCCAAGTGATGGGTTCAAAATCTCAGTGTCTCTCTGTGTGAAATATTAACTAAAAGGCTGTCTGAAGGATATTCCTGCTTAGCAATTTGCATCAAAGTTGTTGAAGTCAAGCATGCTAATTATGTCTAAATATGTCAGAAGTGAATCTGCCTATAGTAAATGAGAGGAGAAGCATTTTAATGAGGTGAAATACAGTCAGTACTTGTTTTGCCTTTGTGAAGTGAGTTTTAATGTTTTACAAAGAAACTAAAGTTTCTTTGACTGTAGTAACAGCAGACAAAGAAACTAAAGTCACTTTGACTGTAGTAACAGCAGCCCTTAAGAAAATACGTTTTTGTTTAAAAAAGAAAAGGAAAAAGTAGTCACTTCTTAGGCAAAAGGCTGCACAGTGAAGTTGGAAACATGCTGTGACTGATGTGTACATAGAATAAAAACCTGTACTTACACATCCAGACATCGAGGCGTTTGAATTTTTTTAATCTGACTTGTTAAGAAATAAAAATTAGAACAAGATGAATACATCTACAGCATTATGTGATTTCTATTAAGTTTTATTTCATTGAATGCAGGTTTGCAAGTGCAGTAGGATCTTGGAGGATATGTTTAATAGGATTTGTTTAATTCCCCATGGAAAGAAGTTGGAGTCTCTGGCTTGGTGTGGACTGCTCTTCAGGGGACCAGCACTGGCCAGGGTTTTAGAAGAGTTCAGATGTGGAAGTAGCAGCTGAGTTAGGATAAAATCCCAAATATTTATACTCAGCAACTACACCAAAAGAATGAGACTGACTGTAGAGAGATGAAATTTTGCTGTGGGTACCACTCTGAGCATTTGAATTTCAAACAGCAGAGGAAAAAGCAGCCCTCTGATCTTGAGATAATCTGTGTGATGGTTGTCCAGGTGTAGTACCTATCTGTCTTCATGAAGGAATTGTGCTTGTCACTTATAAATGGAAAAAGTTACAACCTTTGAAATCTTCCCCTTTTGGCAAACTTTTCTTGACAAGTGGTGGATTTGTGAATGATGTTTCTTCTGCTTTCAATCTTCCTGCGTGACTCTTTCAGGCAGCATCAAACCTGATAGCAGTGGGGACCTCCCATGGGTTAGCACTGATATTTGGTAAGTTAAAGTTTGGAGTTTATTTGCATTTTAATGATCTTTAAAAAAATGCAAACACAAGCCAAAAAAGCCCAGCCTGATTTATAACTGCAGGCTGGGTTTCTTCCGTGTTGTTTGTGCTAAATGTGTTTTTCTTTCAGTAAAGAAATGAAGCAGAAGTAATGTTTGTCATCCTTATTCATGTTTCTTCTGCATTTTGTGTATCTGGCACTTTGATATTGAGAAATTTAGCTTTGTGTGAATTGTCTAAAGAGCCTTTTCTGTGTTTGAATAGAAAATACTCTGTTTTCATGTGGAAGAAACCAGAACCTGTACACAACCATCATCAGTAGTAATCTTCTGCCCTGTGACAGAATGGGTGTCAGCTTTATGGAAGTTAAGATGTGTTCCCTGGGAAGTGGGGCTTCTGACCCCTGGCTGCCTGCAGACCTGTGCCATGGGTGTCTCCTTCCCTGCCCTTCCCCTGCACCAGGCAGGCACCTCTGTGTCCCTTCATTTTGTCATTCTGTTCTTGCTCTTATCACCAAACTTTCTTATAAGCTTTTCTGAGCTTGTACCTCTGTTTGCCCCCTCACCAGCTGGGCCACAACAGCTCTTCAGCTGTTCCCAGTCACATTCAGGTTTTGTGCCTTTTGTCTATGCAGCACCCGGTTCTTAACCAGGTTAGAAATTTCAGTGTATTTATTGAGGCTGGTTGAAATTCTTGGAGACCAAGAAGTTATGGGGAACAGGGTACTCCAGATAGATGGGAAAGACTCTGACAGTGCATGACCCACCTTCCTGGGTATTTAGACTTTGAACTATTTGATCCCATTTGCTTAATCCAGTATTGAAACAGTTCTGCTCCCTGAAGGAAAGGTGGAGTGAAGAGAGCCTCGGATCCCTCCCCAAGGTCCATGGTGCTGGGTAAGGGGCAGTGGATCAAGCTGCACTGAGGGAAGCCCTGATGAAGATTTTCATCCTGAGGGTGTTGAAGCATTAGATAAGAGTTGAGACAGGTTGTGCAGTCTCTTTGCTTGGGGATATTCAGAACTCAGCAAGGCCCTGAGCTGGCTGGTCTCTTTGACCTTGATTGGAGCAGCAGGACTGGGCCAGAGGCCTCCATGCACAGCTTAGAGCTGAAGTTACTCTATGAGTCTGTGCTGTAATTTAAAGGTGATGAGGAATGGAAGTAAAGCGTCCAGTTTTGTTTCAGAATGCTTCCTGGACACTTATTCTCTGCTGAATTCCTTCAGTTCTGTAACTAAAGCTGGGGCATCGACCCCAATGCTCTCAGATCTATCTAAAGAGAGAAACCTTGGCAGGATATGGCTGTAGAAGGCTTTGTTGTGTGCAAAGAGAGGATTGGAGATCTGGCTTGGGTTTATTCTGAAATTTAAACCAAGAGTTTATGTCTGTAGACCAGTCAATATCTGTACTTTTTTTTATTAGATGTGTAGATTAGGGTCAGACTTACTCCCTGAAGGTTTGTAAGGTGTGTGCAGGGTTTATACTGTGCAATGGGAACATAACACCTTTTTTGAATGCAAAAATGTAGGTCCATTTTCTGGTTGAACGAATTTCTCTGAATTGTTGTGTCATTCACATATTTTAAAACTTTATTTTTTTCTTTCATAAATTTGACTTCAGCTAATTTGTCTCTCCTCCTAAGTCCACCTATACTCATGACTTGTCTGCTGTGTCCTTACTATAGAAGACTTGGGAAACTTTCGTTCTTTGAAGCATTTTTTGAATGCTTCTGTTGGCTCCTGAAACATTATCACAGGACAGTTCTCAGACTGCACGTGTAACATGGAAAAGCAAGCTTTTCTTCTGGATTAGTGTTGGATTAGATGCCAAGTTTGACATCCTGGAAGTGTTGCAGAAGAGGTGGTAGGAGGGGATGTCTGGAGGCCTGGAGACACTCTCCTCTGGTACCTGCTTCAGGGCCACATACTCTGGCAGGGGGGAAAAATCCTCCTGACCCATCTAAACCTCTCAGTCTGCTATTTCTGGGGTTTGCTGCTTGTTCCATGATCTGACATTAATGGGGAGGGTTGGTGCTCTCAGATTTTACCTATTTTTCAGGTAGCTTATCTGCTATTTGGTGGTTGGTTACCACATTTGGATAATGACAGGTTTTTTATGCCTTAGGAAAATGACCCTTAGCTTGTTTCTAGGGCTGTGCTCGCTTGGAGGATTTTATTTTTCATTTTGATGTAAAGGAGGTCCATCTTTCTGCCAAAATCCTTCTCAAACTTGTTTGCAGTTGTGAGTGCTGTGCAAATGAACGATTATGCTGTGTGCCATGACTTGGCTTGAGGATTGCGAGCTGGAGTGGAGCAGTGCTCTCCCAGCAAGCCTACAGCAGTACACAAATACTCTTTGGAGGTTTCTTTATCCATTTTTCTAGAAGAGCAGAGGTTTTACACTACTCAAAAACTAGGACTTAAGCACAACTCAATGACGTGTCATTTTTCATAAAGACTTGTTCCAGACAAAAGAATTCTTTCTGTATAGCTAAATTTTGTTTTGATTAGTGTGGTACGACTATTTATTTTTATTTTCTCTGCTGTTTGTAAAACTTATGGTGAGTGTCCTGAGTCTTTGCTGAGGTATGACAGCATTAAAACTAGATTTTGGGAGTCTTTTTTTTTTTTAATTAATGGGGAGTTGATTTACTGGCTTGTGGTAACTGGGTGAAAATAGTTTTACCAGTTACATTACTGTGAACTTCCAGTTTTATTTCCTCTCAGATTTCTGTTTTTTGGTCTTCAGTGCAATGAAGTTCAAATTTATAAGCTCACCTTTTAAACTGCTTGGTTTTAGAACACTAACCATCACAGCATCATTTCTTGAATAAATCAGAAGGGGAAACATTAACCAAAGGAAACACTCAGCAAAATCTGAGGGTTCTCTGTGTTTGGAGATTGTCGCATATGTGCTGTTCATTGCTTCACTCCTTCCTTTTATATTGATTTCTGGTTTTTCTCTCCTCTTTTGGCCCTTTCTGTGTGGACTGAAAGGCAAAGGTACGGTACCACTGCTGTGTGCATGTCCCTGCATGACCAGCCCCTGTGCTGCCCAGGTTGCATGTTGTCTGTGCCAGGATTTCAGGGGCAGCTCAGCAGTGAGGCAGTGCAGGAACCATTCAGTGGATGATGCTGCTGGGAATTGCTTAGTGGGTGCATGTGCACTGCACACTCCCAGATTCTCCAGGCAGGAACAGCAGAGGAGCAGGTAAAGGTGATTGTTATAATGTCCTAGAGCAGCAGGTGCACAGCTGTCTGTGAAGGTGGTGTTTCAGGGCAGGACAAGGCTCTTCCATGAGATCACCATCCACCCAGAGCATTGCCTGGCACTGTGCCTAATAAAATGAGTAGTGTGTCAGTAATTCTGCAGGAAATCAAGCAGGCCTTTCAAACACAGGAAAATCAGGGCGTAAGGAAAAGATCTTGATGAAAACCTGGTGATCTGAGCAGTATCAACTTCTGCAGTGCTATGCTCATTTCTGAATGCATTTCATGCTGGAAAGCGCCTTCTTTCACGTTCACAAACTTGTCTTTATTCTGTACATTCAGAATCTTATCTAGGTGCCTTCTCATTTTGACTTCAGACTCTGAGAGCAACGCAGTTACTGCCAGAAAATTTTCAGATGAAGAATTGCCTTATGTAAATTGAAAAATTAAAAACATTTTTTGACAATTGATAGCCACCTTTGTTTCAAGCATTTGGCAAAAGCTTTTTATGTTTAATCCTAAATGTACCTTACTTCCAAGCTGATAGTACAAGTCTGGAAAATCATCAGATCAGCTTTGATAACCTTTTGCTTTTGTCTGTTTTTATTACTTTGCCAGCTTACTAGTAGAAGCTCATTGATCCTCTGATCTTGTTTTGCCTTGGAAGCAACTTCATCCATAGTATAGTTGGGGTTTTTTTTAAAAAAAATCTTATCTAATGGCTCTTAATTGTGTGTCATCTTTTAACTGTCTGGAAACAAGAACAAGTACTGGATTGGTCATACAAATGACTTAATTTTGGGATACAATAGGGGTTTGTTTTGAATTGACATTGCAGGTGAGGGAAAAAGAAAATGGCTTTTGAGAGTTCCTGTGAGGATACATATAAAGATGTAAACCTTTTCAGAGAAAGCTGTGGAAGATTCTCCTTTTTCATGCCTGAGAGGAAACAGGTTATGGATTGACTCACTGACAGGCTTAAGCTGAAGTGGAAGGTACTTCCATGAATGAAGAAGTCATTCACCTTTAATATAAAGAGCTGCAGTGTTCCCCTATTTTCAAACAGATTTTTATGGTTAGCAGGTAGTATTTTTGTAAATGAGCTGCATTTCCAGGCCTCTGGAACAAGAATTATTTCTTTGGATCTTGACACCATTTGGAGAATATCTCTCTGTGAAACTTGTTTTCCAGCTGTAGCTCTGTTTTCTCTGAACTTTCATGGAAATCCTTCATCTTCTTTTTCCTTGACCTGTTCTGATCTATGTGGTGAACACCCCTGTCACAGTGATGTCATGGTGTGTCCTAGTAGCATGGCCAAGGATGTTTTCTCCTCACCCTGAGCAGTGCTTTAGAGTAATCCAGGAGTTCAGCTGTTGTTCTTGCTGGTGATAAATTTGCTGGTTCTGTGCAGAGTGATAAATGCATTGCTTTGGGTAAGAAATGCAGGATACATCCATGCTCTGTTTCACAGCCAGCACGTTCCTGGCAGTGCTGCAGCTTGGAGAAACGTGTCCCATGACTTGGGCACATCTTGCAGGGTGCTTCTGGTGCTCAGCTCTGTTTCCTTGATCCAATCCTTTCCCTTCCTTGCTCTAGGTGAATCCTGCACACAGTGTTATTGTGGTGTTCCTGATGTATTTCACATCCCCGTAATCTTCATTCCAACAGTTCTCACAAAGCATCTTTTCCCACTCCCTCACTCAAAAGCAGGACCAAAGCAGAGATGGGTGGAAGAAGCAGTTCCAGAACGTTTTCCTTAGCTTTTGAGAGCAGTGCACCAAAGACAGGCAGAGGGATCTCATCCAAATTCCTGAAGAGCAGCATCTTGTAAAGCATTTGAGTCTCTCATGGTGGGAGCCTCCAAGAACTTGGCACAGACAGAGGTGCCCATGGTCTGTGTTGTGCAGGAGTGGACAGGGCATGGCTCTGCAAGCAGTGGCACCTCCTTTGCAGCAGCCTGTGGCTCAGGGAGGAAGTTCCTTTATAGAGTAAGAGCTGAGTGCACCCGAACTCATCAGGCATTTTAACTGTGCAGCTTGGAGACAGAAGTGCCTTTTCCTTCCAGCCTCTGGCCTTCAGCAACCAAAACCAAGGAGTAAAATTACAAAATAAGAATAAAATTATGACATAGAATTGCATTTACCAAAAGCCTCTGTTGGGGTTTTGTAGTTGATGTTCAAATGCAGAAATACAAGGCTCGGAAAGTAGAATTAATTTTCTGTCATCTTCATTGTTGCAACTTAAGCACTGTTGGAGAATAGTAAAAGGAAAGCTAGATACTGCTTTGATTTTTCTAGTAGTTTCTTTTTCTGTATGTAATACCTCTGCATTTCTATATTTCCTGTCCCTGGTTTGTACTTTTAAAAATAATTTTTGTATTTCCCTGCAAGACACTCTTTCTGTTCTAACATGAGCTCTCATCTTGTAAACCCCTTTTTAGAAGAACTGAACTGTAAGTCTTTGAATTGTTAATGTACCCCAGGTGAATTGTAGGTGTAAATAATTGCATGATGTTAATTTTAACCATTGCTCTTCCTTTAATTTCTTACCAATTGTTCTGCTCCAGATCAGAACCAGGCTCTCCGGCTGTGTCTGGGCAGCACCGCGGTTGGGGCCCAGTACGGGGCCATCTCTGCTCTCAGCATCAACAATGACTGTTCCAGGCTGCTCTGTGGCTTTGCAAAAGGACAGGTAATTCCCAAAGGATGAGCTGCTCCAGTGCTCTGCCCTGCAAGGGTACCTGGAGGTGGCAACAGCTCCAAGCCAAGCCCCTTCAGTCTGTAGCTGTGTGTTGGCTGGTTCAGTGCTCAGAAGCAGCACACGTGGCATGATGTGCCCAGAGCTTCTTGGGGCAGGCAGCCAATTCCTGCTGAATCAGGTTGCTGGGGGAGTTTTCTGTGGAGGAAGTGAGTAATGCAGAATATAGCAAAGGGTTCAATTAGTTGTGACATAATTCCTGTTAAACTGAAAGGTGCAATGGCTCACTGGGACAAGCAGTTTAGTCTTTCTAGGTCACTCTCCGAGATCTGTGCATGGTAATTAAAGCTGTTTTTTACTGTGGTGATGACTTGAAATTCTTGAAACTCCTATGTAACCCCAAAATTAATTTTTGCTAATACCTTACTTGTGTGACAGAAGTAGCATAGCTTTTGAATGTAGGGAAAAGGGGTTGAGTCTGGTGTAGTTTTATGCCCTTCTAAAAACCAAAGGAGAGAAAGCAATTCCTGAGCAAAAATAACAAGACTAAACCAAAATAGGTGGACATTACCTTTGTAACATTTAGAGGAATACAAAGAAGGCTACTTTTTCTTTTTACATTCATTTCCCTTTGGTCCTTTGGCTTTCACCTTCAGAGTAGATAAAACACACCCCTGTGCCTATGGTAGGACTACATGACAGCCTGCTGCAGGCCATGTGAAAATACTTAATTCATGCAGAGCAGCAGCTGGTTTTAAATGATGCTCAGATAAAACATTCTGGAGCAACGGCTCTGAAACATCTGGTCTAGAAGTGTTGATAGATGATTTATAGGATCACATAAAGTACTATTTCCCATAAAAAAAGTTTTATTCAGATTGTAATCTCAGCTCTTCTGGGCAGTTACGCTGTGAGTAGTTAATACTCTTCAGTTACGCAGTGAGCAGTTTGGGACTTCCTGCTTCTTAGTTGAGAAATTGCTTGAACTTAATATTAAGTACAAGCCAAGGTCTGTCCTCCTACCTGACTTGTCATGCTGAGCAAGCTCAGGAGGAGAGGAGGGACAAGGTTCGTGGTAGCTATGGAGATGCTTGAGTTTTGCTCAGGGGTGTTTAGAGATTTTTCACCTGTTCACTGGTTCTGTGAGAGAAATGCATTGGACCCGTTGGGTGGTAACAGAGTTACCTTACACTCTTTAATGTTGTTATCAGGCAGGTAGCTGTGAGGTGAGGGAGATTGGGCAGCTGGGGAGAGCTGTCCAAAAGGGCGCGATTCAGAGTTGAGATAACACGTGGTGTCAACTCTAAGCAGACAAGTGAACTGCTTGGAAAAACAGGACAGGAGCAGATTTCAGGTCACTTTGGTTTGATATGAAACCCCTACTAACCCAGGGTGATAATGTCAGTATAGGAATTTGTTGCTGTACTGTAATGCATGAAGTGATGGAGAGAACTCCTTGACAATGAATGTGTGCTGAGCACAATCTGCTTGCAGATCACCATGTGGGATCTGGCCAGTGGGAAGCTGCTGCGATCAATAACAGATGCCCACCCCCCAGGAACAGCCATTTTGCACATCAAGGTAATAAACACTAAATGTACTCCTTTTAGCCCACTTTTGTTCAGTCAGATGTGGTGACTTTCCTTGTCCAGTACTTTTGAATTTTAGATGAGAGCAGCTACCTATGGCAGTGGTATCCAGAGATGAGAAAAATGAGCAGAAATTCTATTTTAAAGTGAAACTGAGTATACTGACATAACAGTTTTGGCTGCGAGTTGTACTGTAACAAACAACATTTGTTGTCTGTTGTAACTCCTCTCTCCAGTGCCAAAATGTATGAAGAATTAGTTGTTAGAACACATTTCTCTAAAACTTGCAGTGTTTTGACCTGGATACATGACGTGCCAGCTTTCAACTTAAAAGAATTTGAACTGTAGAAAGTAGCTTCTGTCAGCAGTTTTTCAAATAGGTTGTTGGGAATGTTCTGGGTTGAAAGAGAAGTCATCTATGGCTTCTTGTTCAGCATAGTGTTATTGTCATACACAGAAAATCGTGTCTGAATTTGTGCCTGGCTTTGTTTTATATGTGCTCAGATGTTTGTGGGCCTTAGAGATTCTGGGTTGCAAACACCTCCAGAAGTGTCCCCAGCTGAAACTGTGATCCTTTATTTTTCTGAATTATTTGGTATCATTAGAAGTTCTGGGTGTTTCTGATTTGGGTCTGTCTGTAACTGCAGCCCATCCACCAGCTCTGGCCCCAACCCATGGGCTTGAGGCTGAAAGCCCTTCTAGAGGCAGCTCAGGTTTTGGTGTGCTGTAGTTCTGAGCTGCAGCAGAAAGTAGTGGGGCTTTGGTACCAAAATCTGGCAACAGGGCTTGCTGAGGGAATGAAGGTGAAGCACAAACCTTGCTTTTCTTGCACATCATAAAAAATGCCCATAATTGTCTCAACTCAATATGTTAAAGGTGTCTTTCTGTAGGTGCACTGCTTGTACTCTGTGTGCTGTTAGTACTGCCATAGCATGTATTTTTACATCCATTTGTTTGTAGTTTATTTCTTAGGGCCATTTTAATCTTGTTTTCTGCTCAGTTTACAGATGATCCAACACTTGCAATTTGCAATGACAGCGGAGGCTCCGTGTTTGAACTGTCATTTAAGTAAGACAATAACTCTACCCATAGAAAGTACAAGAAACCAATTCTGGGTCATAGTTTCTAAAACCTAAGGAGTAAAGACCCCATTGAAACCAATAAAGCTACTGCCTGAATGTTGAAGGTGTAATTTAGGGCTGCAGTGTAATTTCTCAGCTGAAGCAAGATGCTGTGTGGCAGTGCAGTAGTCAAAGAGCACCCTTAGTTGTTAAGGTGTCACTGTATTGCCCAGAATTTGGCACTCCTTGTGGGCTCTTAGTAGCTGTCACAAAAGTGCTGCCTCTCGTTTTGCCTTGGCTCATTAGTGAGAGCTGTGCTGCAGCAGCTGCTCATTTTTCTCTTGGCCTCTTCAACAGGAGGAAGGACAAGGAGGAAGGATTGACAGTCAATCTGATCAAGTCCACGGATTTCCCAAACATCATTGTCAGATAGGATCTTAAGGAATTCTTGTCTGTATCTGAGCAGCTGTGTGGGGTTGCCTCCAGTGACACATCAGAGGTGATCCCTGGAGCTGTGCAAGGGACTTTTTGGAAGGAGTATTTATGAAGGATCACTCCTGAGATCGTTGGGCTGCCGCCAAGCTGATCTGTGCTCTTTGCAGGAGGGTTATGGGAGTGAGGACGTGCGAGTCTCGGTGTCTCTTCAGTGGCTCCAAGGGGGAAGTTTGCTGTATTGAGCCATTGCACGCAAAGGTTGATTTGAGAGACCATCCTATCACCCAGTATTCACTGCTGGCCATGGCCTCCCTCACTAAGGTAACTTGCTGCTTGCAGGAGGCTTGATGTGAGAGATCTCAAAGGAGAAGTTCTCTGCTGTATACTCAAACATTTTATTTTGCCTTGTTGCTTTCCTTGAAGATTCTGGTTATTGGCCTGAAGCCATCTCTGAAAGTGTGGATGACCTTTCCCTACGGCCGTGTGAGTAATGAAGCCAAACAGGTGCTTTTTGGGTTATGGCTACAAACATTCTCTTGGAGGGAAGGAGATGAGATCAGGAACAGGTGTTTTGTACCACAGCACTGTGGAATTGCAGTGATAATCTGTGGGTCTGATGTGTGCAGATTATGGCAGAGAGGAGGTGAGAAGCTGCTTCCAGCTGTACCTCTGTGAAGATGCTGATTTTCTCAAATAAGCAGGAGGGAGCCCCTCAGCTTCTTGTCTTTCCTGCTGCAGCCTGGATGCACCCACAGGTGGGATGTTGACCTGATTATGGCTGCAATCACCTTGGACTGGGGCTACTGTTTTACATTAGACCCACACAGCAGACCCCTTAATTACAGGGACAGGAACCAAGAGGATTTAGAGCGTTAAACAGTCTTTTAAACTGTTGATTATTCATTTTCACTAGTCAATGGCATAATTCTTCCTGGAAAAGCAGCTGGGGGCAAGATGTGGGATAGGCTGTGTTAGGAGAATGGAGACAAGGCTGGTATCAAACTGCAGCTTGTTATATGTATCCATGTGGGATTGGCTCTACCCTGAGCAGCTTGGATACCAGTGGTGTTACGTCTGGGTGTCCACTTTGCCAAGGACACACACTGCTCCAAAACATGTGGCTGGACCAAAGAGCACAAACTGCTGCCAGGAATTTGCTTTGCAGCCCCTGTGTACAAGGCACAGTCAGTGCAAAGCCACGTGTTCTGGAGCTGAGGGTCTGCCTGGTGTGCCTTAACCACTGGCTGTGCTTTTTGTGTGACAGATGGACCCTTCAAGTGTCCCTCTGCTGGCGTGGCACTTTGTGGCTGTGCAGAACTCGGTGAACCCCATGCTTGCCTTCTGTCGAGGAGACGTCGTGCACTTTCTTCTGGTGAGCCTGGGCTGTTTTGTGCTGCATCCAGGTGGTCACGTCTCATCCACACATTCAGGGATTGAGCCTCTGTCTCGGTGACAGTGTGAGACCTGAGCATGCTGGGAACAGCTGCAGCTTCCCACTGGCTTGGGAAAACCAGCCTGGTGGTCACTGCTCTTCAGCTGCAGTGGTGCCCATGCCTGGAGGCATGAGATTTATCTGTTCCAGAAGTATTGATTTGCAGTGTGTTTCTACTGGAGGTATAAGAGTGTGGATTGTTTTCAGGGAGAGCATGTGAATTTGAGACACCATCTTAGTTTTCGCTTTAAAACATGAGTCTGGGAAAAAATTGTATAAAACACTAAGAAAAGAGCTTTCGGTCCTGTTGGTGTTTGACTTCAGGGCATGGTGCTCATCCTGTTTAGGTCTGCAGCAGTTACACATGCAGATATGGTTGTTTAGAGACAATTTCATGCTGATTTCAGTATGAGAGCAATACCTAGGCTTCTGAAAATCTGGTGTTTTGGAGTGCTAAGTTTGTTGCCCAGCTCTGCTATCATGTTGGACCTTAAGCTTTGTTTAAGCACCCAGATGTTGTGTTGTCTGGATTGAGTCCTCTTTCTCCTCTCTCATCTCTCTTGGTAAAAGTGGGAGAAAGAAAAGGGTGCATGTTTAAGCTTGTCTTGGTGAGATGCTTGTCTGGAGGGAGCTCCAGACTCCTGGAATCAGTGTGGTGCCCTGTGGGAACTGAGAGGCTGAACTGAAGGAAGTCTTTGAGTCTGAGTCAGCCTTGTCTGATTTTTCTTTAGGTCAAGAGGGATGATACTGGTGCAATCCACGTCACGAAGCAGAGGCAGCTTCATCTGCACTATGATCTCATCAACTTTACTGTAAGTCTCTGTACTGCAGAATGGTTAAATTTTTTTTGCACTGGTTTTCTTGTAAATGTGTCTCAGTAGCTCTTAGTTCTGTGCTCTTGGCTGTGTTTATCTGGTGATGACTAACTGAAAATGTCCTTAAACTTGGGACTCTGTGGAAAACCAGCACAGTGTGGTAACCACCTGTGAACAGGTGGTGTAGTTGTCTTGGCTTTGATGCCTCTGGATAGAAAGTGTGCTGGAGCATAAACAGTGTGCCAAGAGGACAAAGCTCTGGTAGATTGCCATTTGTCTGCAGCTGTTTTCTGTGAAGATTCCATGTAATTTCTCCCCAGGAGGACCCTCCCTATCTCTGCCTTTGAAGTTAAGCCTGTGTGCAGTTGTAAAGTGGCCGTGTACAGTAACAAAGCTCCTGGCCCTGCCAGAAGTCCCAGTAGGGGTACTCAGGGATATGGCCAGAGCCTGTTTCCTTGGCTCTAATGGAGAATGCATGGCTGAAATGTGGAATTTGGTGCTTTTGCAGTGGATCAACTCACGGACAGCGGTGCTGCTGGACAGTGTGGAGAAGCTGCACGTCATAGACCGTCAGACTCAGGAGGAGCTGGAGACTGTCGAGATCTCAGAGGTTCAGCTGGTCTACAACAGCAGCCACTTCAAGTCTCTGGCCACAGGGGGCAATGTCAGCGAGGCCCTGGTAGGCACTGGTGGCCTGTTTGTGTTGGCAGCTGTGTTTAAAGTAGGCCCTAAGTGGAAGTCTGAAGGGAAAAAGCCTTTTGGGACATCTCAGGAATCACATGTGTTGGTGATGTGGGCAGCTAACAGACAGCCCATGTTTCCTTTTGTGCATTGAAGGCTGTAGGAACTGCTCCTCCCTTGCCAAGCTTTGGAATTTTCTGTCTAGGCTAAAAGCTGATGTGCTTTATTCTTTAAGAGGATTTTTTTGCTTAATACACCACAGACTGGAGCACTGGTTCCTGGCAGTCAAACTGCTGTTGTAGCAACTCTCACTTCAACGGTTGTCTTCCCATCTGTGTGCCCTACACATTTGCTCTTGAGGAAGATATGTGAAGAAGCAGGTGGCATGGAAAGGGCCCCCATAACCTTTTTGGCACCTGGGGGTAGGCACAGAGCCCTACTTCATCATGTCTTTGGGTAGCCAGAGCTCAGCAGCTCTTGAAGCTGAGTTCACAAGCAGGAAGGAGTGACAGCAGAGCTCTTTGACTTACTACTGCCCAGCAACCTGTGGTGTTCTCTCTCCAGCCTCATTTTGATTTCTGCATTACAAAGGATCTTGGAAGTGTATTTATGTTGTTTGGGAAATTTGACAAAAACAAAAGGCAGTTTTACTTGTATGTGATTTTTCTCCCTGTAGGCACTGGTGGGAGAGAAAGCTTGTTACCAGTCTATCAGCAGCTGTGGTGGTCAGATCTTCTACCTTGGAACTAAGGTAAGTGGGGGGAATTTTTGAGTTAAAATACTGGGCATTCACTGATGGTGGTAGCTCTTCTAGAAAAGGGCAATTTGTCTTCTGTGGAGATGTGTACTGGGAATGGGTTCTTTGTGCACTTAGGTTGTGGGGTGAAAGAAATGTGCAATAATTTGGTTTTAGCCAGGGTATGGGCTGAGTAAGACATTGTCATCGTTTCACAATATCCTGATTCATTCAGCTCCAGGGTAAACTTAGCCTTACTTTACTGACATCTCGCCTGTCCTAAGCTTCTCTGTCTCTGTTATAAATGTGCTAGGGAATAAACAGAAGAAAATAAGACAGCAGCTAAAACTGGGCTCCAATTTATACTGCTTGAGGGTTGCTTTATTTAGTCATCTGTACTGGCGTGCTTTGGTGGATATGTGGGGTACTACAGGCTGCGTGAGCAACTCCAAGTAAATAACTTCCAATTTCTTTTTTCTTTCCTAGTCTGTTCATGTCATGACATTGAGAAGCTGGAGAGAGGTATGTTGAGAGGGAAACTGTACAGCTGAGGCTTGAGTTGCTTAAATCTAGCTCAAAGGAGGGAGGAGATCTGGGCGCTGTGTTCAGGATCCCTGATTGCTGCACAGAGCCAGTGCTGTGGATACACTGATTTTCATGGTGACACTGGGACTTCTGCTTTCATAAATTTGCAGGCTGAATGGAGTCCCTGTTCTCCCAAACAAGGGCACCATGCTCTGTGTCAGCTTTGGTTAGTGCAATGCATGACTTAGGAAGAGTGTGTGATGCAAGCCTTCTGTCTGCCACACAAGCATCCAGGAGTGAAAGAGAACCTGCTTCACTGGAGTTTGTCCCCAGCTACTGCAGGAGCTGCATCATAAAATCCATCTAAGACTACCTAGAAAGTTCATGGGATTTTAGGTCCTTGTTGGTTGAAGATTTTTTTTGGAACTTCATTTCTCTGACAGCTGAAACCCCATCAATGCCCACACTAAAGTTCTTAGTGATCTCTTTATGTCTATTCCTGTGTTGTACTTTTCACTTGAATCAAGCAGCAGTTTTCCTTCCTGCATCACCAGTTTGCAGTATGTTTATTCAGTGTGTGCATGTTCTCTCTCAGGCTTTGTTTTGCAAGGCTAAGCAGCACTCATTCATCTCTCTCGTGAGATTACTTTCCCATTCCTTTCTTTATTTGTAGTCCCTGTTCTCTGCATGTCCTGTGTGCTGGGTTTCTTGGGCATAGGCAAACAGTTCACCACATATTGCTGGGTGAGATCTTACAAGTGCCATGCACAGTGTCACCCCTTCTTCACAGTCTCTGCTAGATGTGTCATTTCTCATGCATCCTTGAATCTCATTTTTCTATTCCTTTGGCCACGTGATATCAGTGACTTGGGCACTCTGGAGATTCACTGGTGCCCTGTAGCCAGTGATTTCTGCTTGTACTGTTGGGTAGCATCGCTCTCCTGTTACCAGCTTCAGGGGCACATCTCTCGTGCCTTTCTGTTCTTCTGTCTCACCTCACGTGCTGCCAGTTGGTTGTCAGCAAACTTCAGTAGTAAATTCAGCCTATGCCTATATGTAGAAGGCTTCAATGAATCCAGAATCACTTCAAGACTGACTCCCAAGGGAATCTGGTAGCCATTTCTTTGCAGTCTCATGTTTCTCCTTTAAGCAGTGACCTTCACCATTTTTCCTCTTGGTTGCTTTAGGGCTGTTTTCCTCATCCATGGTTATAAACTCCTTCACGTGACATTGTATCAGGACCTTTAATAGGATATGAACAGTTGAGCTCTGTTGAGCTTTTAGTTACCAAGATCACTTCTTTCTGCTGGTTTTGTCTCCAGCCATTCACCACTGAATTTGGTTTAGTAAGCTGTAATGAAGAGTCTTGTTGTGATCCATGATTTCAGGTACAGATTTTCCTGGAATTCACAAGTCAAACACAATCTGTGCTCTGAGACAACCCCTTTCTAAGTTACTGCAAGGTTTCTGCTATGTTGCAGTTGTGCCTCTTTATCATAGGGGACTTAACCAAGAGTTTGAATTGAGTGTGTGACGATTAGGGTGAAGCTGAGAGTTAGTTCTTGCTGCAGGACAGAATGCTGGGCTGAGACCTGGATTCTCTGCTCTCAAATGGTTCTTCGACACTGTCCTATCATACCAAGGCCAGTGGTGCTCGACCTTGGGTGTTAATAGTTCCTTAAAGCAGAAAATACTTGTGACTTGTGATCTACTTCAGTCCTTGCTGACCGTGAGCTCAGGAGAAAATAGGGGCTAGGATGAGGACACGCTTTGCTGAAAGCATGGCAGAGGTGTTCACTGTGCTCCGAGTGATGGGGCAAGGATGGGGAATGGAAAATGTTTATCCTTTGTTTATCAGACAGTCAACAGTGCTGGGGGTCTCCATCCATCAAGCATCTGACTTAAAACATCCCCCATAGGGACTTGATGTACTGGAGCCTGACATTTCTTAGTCCAGCAGAAAATGTCCATTTGAGAGCATCCTTTGAGATCCTGTCCTTTCCTGCCATGTGGTGAGAGCTGCTGAGGTGTCTTGTCACCTTGATGTCAGGGACTGTGACCCACTGCTGGGAAGTGCTGGTCTTAAAGGGGAGGGAATCATCTTTTCTGTAGTTCTGAGGTCGAGTATTCCTTGTTATTTTAGAGAGTTGACCACCTTCTGAAACAAGAACGTCTCACAGATGCCCTGGCTCTTGCTTGGTCCTTTTATGAAGGTAAAGCAAAGGCTGTTGTAGGTAAGTTTGGGTTTGTTTGCTTCTAACTGAAACCTCTAGGGATGGTTTTAAACATCTGCATGTACAGGGATCACTTTTTTAGGGGAAGAAAACAGAATTGAATTGAATTGGAGAAAATAGGATGTGTTTTTTGGGTTTGGCAGAAGCAACCTTTATATGGAGTAGTTTGAGTTTTTTGGATGGTTTTTTAGCCATACTCCCTTTAGCAGCTTGCTGATTTCAAATGAAAGTCAGACTTGATCTGTGTGTGACTCCATCCTGTTGTCACTTTGCCATGAAGAAGGTGGATCCAGATGTTGAATATCCAGCCTGCTAGAATATTCCAGAAGGCCATGCATGAGCTGTAGGTAGCTTTCAGTGCAGTTCTCTGTCAGCTCTGCCAAGCAGGTGCTTTGATCCAGGTCACTCCCCTGACTGTACAAGGAACTGAAAGGATCACACTGGCTTTTGGCACCGCATTTCCTACAAAGGAGGTTGCTTGAGAAATATATTAATTGTGCCAGAAACTGCCACTTGTGTGGTCTGATTTGTACTGGACACATTGATTTTACAGCAAATAACTTCTGATGGCATTGACAGATGAGATGCAAGTTCCCAGGACAAGATCCTGCTGTGAAATTGCTGGTATATGAAGATGTGTCTTGTTTTAATGCATGGATATAGCACAGTAAAGCAGATAGTAATGCTTTGAATAATGAAAATCTGTCTTTTTGAATTGGCATTTACGATATTTTCCCCTTTTAGTGCCCTTTATTCAGCTTCTTTGCATCAAGACCTCTTCCAGCAATTACCCTCATGTACAGTCTTTGACAGCTCTCCATTAATTGTTCTCTCAGTGTTAAACAGCACTTGGAGCTGTTCTTGCTAATCCTGTGCTGGAACAGTCTTTAAGTGAGGAGAATAAAGCTTTTGGAAGAAGAGGGGGCTAAAAGTAGAGCACAGAATTGTGTATTTACATATCCTGACCTCCACATCTCAAGGGTGGTGACATTAGCATCTGAACTGTGGAGTTTTTGTATTTCTACTGGTAGCTTAGATGAGAAAAGCTTTGTTTTTCACCCCACTCCCTCATTCTTTCTAGGCTTGACTGGGGACACGAGCAAGAGGAAAGCAGTCATTGCTGACAGAGTGAGTCCCTGAGCTCTTCCCAACTGGATTTTCATGTGTACTGGTGTGATACTGTGTTCCTAAAAGGAACAGCTTCTGTCCTCCATGAGTTAATCCAACTGACTCTAGAATATGTGCATGTTTCTATCTTGCTGAAATTGGGAGCAGAATTTTAGAAAAAACTTGGAAGTACCATTTGGGTAGGGTGGGGATAAAATCTGCAGCATTAGCAATCCAAAAGGTGACATTATCATCCAGGCCTGGAGATCTCTGGTCCCCTCACAGTGAAGAGAAACCTTTTGTGTAGGTAACTGTGGAGCTCCCTGACCTTTGGTTGGCACATGTCCATCCATATGTGACTTGCTGACTCCCAGGATGGAAACTGTGCTCTGTGTTTATGTGGACATGGAATAAACTCTTCAACTGCTCCAGTTGAGTTGTTACAGGAAGTTGCTTCTAAGAGGGATGTGTTTAAAATACACACTTCCTGCAATAATTATTTGGCTCTATTCCATTCTTATTATTTTGTTTGCAGGTAGCTATGTTTTGCTGTGTAATATACTTTAACTTAAGCTTTGGATAAAATCGTGGCCTAGATGAGCCTTGTGCTTCAGGATGTGTTCACCAGCCTGCAAACTGGCTGTTGGGCTGGCTGCCCAGCTCTGTGGTCAGTTAAAGTTAATGCAGGCCTTCAGTATCCCTCTGGGCACTCCTGTGCCATTGTCACACCACTATCTCTTGGCAGCCTCTTCCCTCTGC
The DNA here is from genome assembly GCF_000738735.6 of Corvus cornix cornix. Taxonomy (NCBI): domain Eukaryota; kingdom Metazoa; phylum Chordata; class Aves; order Passeriformes; family Corvidae; genus Corvus; species Corvus cornix. The sequence continues at coordinate 24,593,398 of NC_046339.1, read as the reverse complement.
TCCTTCCTGCCCACAGCACTTCATACCCCAAATGGGACAGCAGAGTTTACAGTGCTTCCAAGCCAGTCTGAAATGTGCTACCAAGCAGGGCCTCAGTATAGGATTTGAATGAGTTTTCGTATTTATTGTCATTCAGATGGTTGAAATCCTTCTCCATTACACCGATCGGACTCTGAAGAAATGTCCTGACCAAGGGAAAATCCAGGTTATGGAGCAGCACTTCCAGGTATGGTGCTCCAGAGGACTCTTGCAGAAATCTTTGGGGTTTTTTAATTAACTTTGTTTTGCTGCAAACATTACTTGTCTATTTTTGAAAAATCTTGCTGTGTTTCAGCTGAACTCTCACCTGTTGTGTGCACTCATGAAATCAGGACTTGGGTATAGTGGGTGGCAGAGCAGAACCTGTGTGCCCTCGGTGCTCTGCGGGAGCGTCAGCAGAGCTTTTTTCCATATGCACCAGCATATGGAAAACCTGTAACTGTGCCAGCTACTAGCTGAGTCAGATACCTCATTGTTTCTGCTCTGTCTTGGCCAGGCTGCATTTCATGCTTTGCAGGATGTGCTGCTTGGCAGGGTTTTTGCCAGTCAGTCCCTACAATTTGTTGTGTTTGTTCCCCAGGATGTGGTGCCTGTCATCGTGGATTACTGCCTCCTGCTGCAGCGCATGTAAGTCTGGGTGGGCAGGCCTGTCCCCCAGGGCAGACCCCAGCACCCCAGTGCTGTCTCCTGTGGTGTAGAGGAATTGCATCACATCATTTCATAGCATATGTCACATCACAGTTCAGAGGAATGCCTAAAAACAGGTACCAAAGTCAGGAACTCAGTACTCACACAAAACCGTCTCTTAAATTTGCATTGATGTGCTGAGGAAGAAAAGTTGCTTTGAACCAAGAACTGCCTTGATAGATTTTCCTATCATCATCATCACTTCCCTTCTAACAGCACTTTTTCTGCTGCAGCATCCATAGCTGATGTATGCTGTGTAACTCACCCCAGTACAGGAGCTGAAGAGGGCATTCAGTTCCTGAGCCTGGGAGATACAGAGAAAATGGAGTTTGATTTGGAGCCCTTGGAAAGTAGATAAGCAAGGAGATTTTAATAAAATTATTTGATAACTAAACTCTTCCTTCCTCCTAGGGATCTATTATTTAACCAGATATATGATAAGATGAGTGAGAACTCTGTAGCTAAAGGCATCTTTCTGGAGTGCTTGGAGCCATATATCTTGAGTGATAAGCTGATGGGAATCACAGCTCAAGTGATGAAAGACTTGCTGCTTCACTTCCAAGACAAGAACAGGTTGGAAAACTTGGAAGCCTGCATTGTGCATATGGATATCACCAGTTTAGACATACAGCAGGTGAGTGGTTGTGTTGCATACTGTATTGAGCTCCTCTGAATAAATCAGCAGTTACAACATCTTGTGCTTCTAAGCACAGCATCGCATGTGGGCTTTCCCTGTGTCCCTGGGATTTGATCCCTGGGATCAAATTCAGTGAATTGGGAATTGTACAGTGTGGCTGTGTTTTGCTCCCCCAGTTTGTGTCTTGGCTTAGGTTAACGCATCAGCAGCTGAATGTGGTGGAAAATCCTTAAGGATTGTTCCCAATCACTCTTTCACATTTTGAGTGCCTTACCTGACATCAAAGGCTGCAGGAGCACAGAAAGCTGGAGCTGCTTGTGTCAGCTTGGGTACTTGCTTTTGCACAACCATTAGTGGAGCAGGGGGTGTTCCTGCTCAGCAGTCCTGTGTTCCTGATGGCATGGCTTTCCATTTCAAGGGTGAAGCTGCTTGGAAACTTGATGTTGTAATTCACTAACTGAACCAGACTACTGCAAGCAAGGTTTTTTAAGGAACTGGATTTTAAAAATTTCATCTTTAATCTCCTATGAATGTTAGAATCTAGGCAGACACATTCCATGCTTGCTGCGTGAGCAATAAGTTGGACAGTCCTTTGGGGGTTTGGGGTCTTTGCAGAGGCTGGTTCTTGAAGTGGAAATTCTTATTCTGCTTTAAATGGTACTCTTGGATGATGAAGTGCGAGGACAGGGCCTGGGGAGTGAGAGAACTGTGAGCTAAGAGCAGCTGTGTAGCTGCCCTGTGCTGTGCTGCCTTGCAGGTGGTTCTCCTGTGCTGGGAAAACCGCCTGTACGATGCCATGATCTACGTCTACAACAGCGGGATGAACGACTTCATCAGTCCCATGGAGGTAGGAGAGGTGCTCTTGCAGGAGGGTTGCTGGGGTGTGCAGCATGCATTCTTCCTGAGGAGCAGCATTTCAAACCCAAAGCCTTATCTTACTCTCTGTATTCTGTGTTCTTGCTCATTTCCCTTTCAAGGGGGAAATCATGTGTGATATGTGCAGTTTATTTGACTGGATGCAACAGAGAGAAGTAGTTTGTAACTACTGTGCTTTAGAACACCAAATTCCCTGCTGAGGCAGAAATCCTCTGCAAAGTTAGGGCAGGAAATATAGTCATGTTAATAAAATATAAAGGAAAAGCAGCAGAAGAGAATAATGTGATCATTTAAGGAGGCTGCGTGTACACAATTCATACAAAAGGCCAGAAACAGCCCTTGCTCGAGACAGGCCCTGTTCTGAGCACTTGGGAGACATCTCTCAGCAGGAAGCACAGGACTCACTGTAAGGCTCTCTCTGGAGGCCCTGTTGATTCTGCTGGTTATCCTGGAGATGTGCCTGATGTGCCAATGGCTCTATAACCCCAGCGTGTTTCACCATGGAAGCACTGCTGGTGTTTTCTCAGTAGTGCTGAAATAGAGAGCTGGGACCATTGGAATGGGAAAATCTTCACCTGCCCGAGTTTTAGCAGCTGTAATCTCAGTGGATTTTTCTCAGGAGGGAGGCTCTTTAGGCAGTCATGATTTTAAAAAGGCCTTCCGGAAACTGAGCAGTAGCTGTAGGAGTACAAATAACTTTGCTTTCTAGAGGCAAGTGTTTAGACAAGTCCTCGTTCTACGTGCCCAAACTAGGCTCTGGTAACCCTGCTGGGTGGGCTGAAGGTTTGTTTAGTGGCAGGAGATACAGGAACAGGATGTGGGGCAGGTGGGTTGTGCTCTGACTGACTTCTGAGACTGCTGAACATTGCTTTGCTTTAGTGTGGCCTGTGCTCAGGGTTAGAGCTGATGGAATTAAAGCTGTTTTTTCATAACACCAGTTGTAAAAAGCATCTTTTACCGTGTCTTGGAGTTCTCTGTGCCTTTTTAATTAAAAGACGTGGTGACAAAGAGTTTCTGTGGGGAGACACCCCACTGATCTCTGCTTTAAAACCACACAGGTTCTTTGCTTTGAGCTTTTCCAGCTGCTTGAGCACTGCCTTCTTTCTTGTTACAGAAGCTGTTCAAAGTCATTGCTCCTCCACTGAATGCTGGGAAGTCTCTCACAGGTACAGAATTCTTTCCGTTTGAGGGTTTGTAGTTTTGATACTTGGTATTTTGAATATCCGTAGTCACTTCCAACAAAGAGATGCAAAAAGGGAACACATACCCAGTACAAGGGTCTCGGAGAACAGAAGTGTTCTGGTACTATTTACTGTGTGTAAAGCTGCTCAACTTTGTATGATAAACTCTGTGTGTGGCAGAAGAATTGCATCTCTGTCTCTTGTCTTGTGAAGAAAGGGTGACAAATAATTTTTGTTTTGTAGATGAGCAGGTGGTGATGGGTAACAAGCTGCTTGTATATATAAGGTAAGGTCCTTCAGAAAGTGTGAGGTGTTGCCTAGTGGTGGCACCAGATTTTAAACTTGCTATAGTTGCAGAACCTTATTGGGAGCTTCAGGTTCTGAGAGGTTGTGTAAAGTAGCAGTGGGTACTCACTGCAGCTCACTTAAATTTACCATCCCTTCTTGTTGCACGTGGTGTGTGTGAATGGGAGGGATCAAGTTGGAGGCTTAGAGCCCAAGTTACTGCTGATGTACGTTTTTAATTTCACAATTTGGCTGGAGTGAGTTTTGTTGTGTGTGAGACACAGCTCCTTGAGCAAGGGCTCTGTAGCCTCATGTTTTGTAGCATGTTCTGGCCCTTTCTGCCCTGCCTTTTGGGATAGCTGTGCTCAGCTGCTCCTTGCTGTGTTCCCTGTCATTCGCAGGAGCTTGCACAGGAGGGATTCATTAGTGAATTCCTCTTTCTGGAATCTATGCAAGATTGTGAAGTTAGCTTCTGCATTACTCGAGCTTCTTAGAATTGATAATTTTGTGAGAGATACCGAGTTTTCCCATTACTTTCCTGCTGTGGAATGACATCCCCTGCATGCAAATTCATGCAGTGTGTTGGCTCAGTGTGTATTAGCAGCAGTGCTGCCTGGGATGCTTCTTGCTTTCATGATTTACAAAATAAATTGGTTTGCCTTGTGTTAAGGGCATCCTGAAAATAAGTCAAAAATGAACAGTTCTCAATCTCTTTAATGTCAGGGTGTATTAAAATGCCTTTCCCCTCCTTTTCTGTAGCTGCTGCTTGGCAGGCCGTGCATATCCGTTAGGTGATATTCCTGAAGATCTGGTGCCTTTGGTGAAAAATCAGGTGAGAAACCTCTTGGAAGGCAACTTGCCATACAAGGCTTTTCGAAGAAGCTGCATATGTCTTGTCTCATGGGTTTCCAAGGGAACATTGTTATCAGTCTGATAACTATCTTTGTGATATGAGTGTATCCTACTGTAATCACAAAATCAGCTTTTAATGGATGAAATCAAACAGTTGTTGTTGCCTGAACATTTAAACTTAATATTTTTCTTTTAGCTGTAAATTGAGGTGTGGGAACACAGAGTTCTCAGTGATTGGGTTTTTTGCCTTATTCTTTACCACAGTTACCAGAAATGTGTAACTGTTTCTTCTTTGTAAACTTAATGTGTCAAATATGGGAGGGTCTTCCCCGTTTTCAGATGCACCTGACAGGGGAGAAATGTCTCTTAAGTAGCTCTTGGTTGTAGGTTTCTTGAGGGCTTTTGACTCCTCTGGACTAATCTGACAATTTCTTGAAACAGAGGAAGTTCCTGATCGTCGTGTTTGTGCTCACAAAACTTCTTCCTGAGTTTCTGGCTGGTTTTACCACAAATGTTTTTTTGGTGTTTTTAGCATTTCACTTCAGTTTCAGGGTTCCAGTGAGACGAAGTGCTTTTTCTTTTGCACTTTCTCTTTGCAGTACAATGGACCAGCTGTTTTTTGAATGAGGGGTGGGTTTTGTTTGTGGTTTTTCTATGTTTGGGATTTTTTTCCTAACCCAGAACTTGTAGCTGGACGTGTGTGGTAGCTCTGGGTTCCTGCAGCCCCTTTCCTCAGTGGCTGTGCAGACAAAGGGGAGTCCACTCCCCTTTGCTGGGCCAAGCACTGGCTGTTGTCCTCTCCCAGGGTTGTTGGGATGTCCCCTGCTCAGGCTCTGAGGGGAAGCAGGAGCCCAGTCAGCAGCAGCAGCTCTGGGAAGAGCCTTCAGCCTCTCCTTTCTGTGATTCCTGGTGGTGTTCCTGAGAGCTGGGCTAAAGTAACACCTTTTTGTCTTGTGGGTTGGTTTTGTTTTCTTAAGCATTCCTAGCTGCCAGATTGGGATCAAGGAGGCCAGCAGGGAAGGTGTGGATCTGAAAGGCAAGCTGCTAATTCCTGCTGGATTCACTGCCACTGTGCTGACAGAAAATTAACTCAGAACAGGAGTAAATGAGGGAACATGCCACTTGCTGAGGATGGCTGGGAGAGCACATGACCTGTCAGTTGTCCGTGGGATGCCAGTGTGTACCCAACACATAGTCCCGAGTGCTGCTCCAGCCTGGAGCCGCCTGCTCCCTTCCTGCTGGCAGCCAGCTCTGCTGTGAGCCTGGGTGAGACACCTGCAGCTGGCTCTGCTCTCTTGGTTCCCTGGACACCTCTGTCAGGGGCTCAGTAAAAGGAGTTTATTTTGGAAGATGCCCTCAAAATTCATGAACTGCAAAGTCAGTGGAAGAGACAGAGTTGAAAAGCACCTCAGTGAGTCAGTGCAGTGCCAAAAGCTTTGTGCCTCACAGTGAGGGGGCAGATTGACTGGCTCTTCCCAAGTGAACTGCTGACAAGGAGAGGAGCTGTGCCCTGGATAAGGAGGAGTTGCACAGCTTCCCAGGAAAGCTGCCAGGAAGGGGAGGGAGTTTTCTAATTTCACACACTTCTGTTTGCAAGTATAAATAAGCCTTTATTTTTGTTTGATCTTAAATTTTGATTGATCTTAAATTGGTTGGTGAGTGTAAGGAGGGGATTTTTTTCCTGCTGACAAGCAACAGAAAACACCACTCAAACAAGAACTGATGGACTCCTAAGGGGCTTTAAAGCTGAAGTGCAAAGCAGGTAACAGTGCTGCTTTCCCACACACTTCAGATTTATCTGAAATCCATAGGAAATCTTTGCTTGCCTTGTCCGTGCAGGTGTTTGAGTTTCTGATCCGGCTGCACTCCTCTGAGGGTTCTGTGGATGAGGAGGTGTATCCCTACGTTCGGACCCTGCTGCACTTCGACACGCGGGAATTCCTCAATGTGCTGGCTCTGGTAAGAGACGCTGGCTTTGAGAGGAAAATGCAGGGCCAGTTCTGCCATCATCAGTGAGGTTCCTGTCAATAAATCCATGGTTTAGCTAAACCAGGAGTTCCTGACTTGGGGCAGGAACAGTTCTGGTGGTTGTTCTATAAGATATCAGAGGGAATCATAGTAGTCCTTTGTGGCCTTAAATACAGAGTGATGAACATGACATTACACATGTCTGCTGGCAACAGAGGCTGTCTTTAAAACAGAGGTAAAATGAGAATAATGTATTTGTAAAGAGTGTTCTAGTACTTACCTCTGTCTCGTGCATGGAGATCTGTCTTTCTTATTTTCCAAATTTCTAGAATTTCCTATGTCTGTTTGGACCCATTGCTTTAACCTGAATGTGTAAAAACCATTTTGGTAGTTACAAAAGAGCAAATTATATCTTGGGACCTGCTGTTTAGGGATATGCAGAGAAAGGACTTAAACCAGCATTGTCTGCTTTCTGTTTGCTATTATTCTGAGGGATTGTGCTCAAGGTGTCAGTGTTTTGCCTCTTACAGACTTTTGAAGACTTTAAGAATGACAAGCAAGCTGTGGAGTATCAACAGAGAATTGTGGACATTCTTCTGAAAGTGAGTGTGCCTAAAAATGAACTGTGTTTGTGTCTGACTGATTGTATGCAATGCTCTGCAGTACAGCCTGTAATCTGGAGGAGGTGTTTCCAGTCCTGCCCTGGCTGACACCTCTGAGGAGGTGCTGGGCAAGAGCATGGATTCACCTCAGCCAAAGCTGTCGGTTGGATATTCAGAAGTGATGATTCATGCCCTTCAAATATGCTGACAGAGAGATCTCCTTTCCTGTGTTTTCCTTTGGCTCTCCTTTCCTGGGTGATACTTTGTCAAATTTCTCATCTCTGCAGTGTTAAGCTTATTTTTATCTGCTTCTCATTGGATCTACTCCCTGATTCCTTCTGAGCAGGTAAAAAGGTCCCAGATCTAAGGGATCCCAGGCCTTTCAGATCCTGTGCTTGGCAGGGTGCCACTGCCTTTCTGCTGAATCCCTGCTCTCCGTGCCTGTAAACGCTGTGTTTGGGATGCAGCATTTCCAGGATGACAGGCCTGTCTTTAGTTTAGGAGGGAAGAGGAATGTCAGTTATCAGCCTGGTGCTCTGGAAATCACTTGTCATCCCCAGCCCCTGTTCCCAACAATGGATGTTCCCATTAAAAGCTCTCGCTGCCAAGCGCCGTTTGCTTTCCCCTCCAAGCTGTCACCATTAATCATGAGTGACTCTGCTTGGAAGCTGTTTATGTATAAACATACCATAAGGAGCATTTCCCTGTGCCTGTCATCACTGATAGATAAGACAAGGGCACAGTGAGAGACTCGGGTGGCAGTGCTGCTGCAGTGGGCAGTGACATTGCTTGCCACTGTGAGGGGTTTTGTGAGCCTGCCCAAGCAGGACGTGGCTCTGAGGGGTATTTTAGCTCTGTGCTGGCTCAGCCCCTCTGGTTTGTGTCCTGAGCTGCTGTCAGCAGGAGGTGGCACACTGCAGCCATGTTCCAGAGCTGCTGGGGATGTGTTCCTGTCATGGCACCAACAGCAGTAGGGCTGCAGCGTTGCATCTTCAGGCAAACAGTGTGGTGTTACAAGAACTGCCAGTCTGAAATCTGCTGTCCTTTTGGAAAAAAATTAAAAGCTCTTGGAACTTTCAATTTAAATTTGCCATTAGCAGTAAAGGAACACCTAGGAAATAGCTGGGCTTTTGAAATAGTTTGGTGAATGCAGACATGCTGCTAATGCCAATCAAAACCTTGCCAAATGTATCATCCATGTGGCTGGCCTGCAGCCTCTGGAAGGTTGCTCTGTTCCAGGGGTGTAGTATTTTCACCTTCACATAGACTGACAAGGACCCAGTTTGTGAAAAACAAAGCTAAAATTAATAAAACACTCCAGATAGTTCAGTGAATTATATTTTAATGGTGTTAGGTAATGCTGTTCTGACTAAGGTCCTGTACGAAGTAGCATTTCTAGACAGAAAATTAAGACTATGAAAGAGTGATTATGTTGGCTGGTGTTCCAAGCAGAGCTCTGCTTGATTCTCTAATGTGTCTGGCCTGCCTGCCTCAGTTGTGTCACATAACCATTAGCATCTCGTGGGGGTCTGGAGCTCTGGGTCACTTGAAGAAATCAATTGACTCCTGCCAGCTCCGACTGAATGAGGTTGTAAGCTGTGAGCTGCTCCATGGCAAGGCTTTGCTACAGCAGTTCTTAGATCCTAGCTGACAGAATTTTCCAGGTGATGGATTTCCTCCCAACTAAACACACTGCTTTTAGAGGAGACTCTCCAAAAAGGGGCATTTCACTTTCACTTCGGGTTTAGGATTTTTTTAGAAGCAGGAGACACCAAGTCAGGACACATCAGGCTCGTGTTTTATACGCCACCCAGGTGAAAAGCACTTCTTGGGTTTCCAATCCCTTTTGTAGTGACTCTTAGATACTCCTTTTTTTCTGTAATTTCAAGTCAGCACAGCCAGAAGTTTCTCTAAATATTATTAGACTAACAGCTAATTCAATGTGAGCAAAGCTTTTCCCCAAACCTGCAGTCATTTCTTAGCTATTAGAGGAGTTCTTTGCATGCCACAGTTGAAGTGGTGAGTGCCTGGGGCTTGAAATGAGGTGTTTGGGGGTTTTTCTTCTATAATAATTATACTTTAACAATGTGACATTTCTCTGCTCAGAAGCTGTTCCATGTCCCATGATCAACACATGCTACAGAGGTGGAGATAAATGTGGGTTTGGAGCCTCTTCACACCTGAGAGGCAGGGACATGCAAGAATTCTTTCCTTGAGTTTATGGCAGAGAGGTGGAGCCTCTTCAGCTTTGGGACAGAAGTGCTTTAGCAAGGACACATCCACTGTCTGTGTCTTCAGGTGACACAGCTGCATGCTGGGGAAGGGGACTTGTGTTTGACCTTCGGGATGGACTAACACCAGGAGGTGTCTGGGGTAGGAGGAGACACGATGGCTCACAGGGATTTCTCCTTGTCCTAGTTACTTTCCCAAAGGCAGTTGCAGAATCAATCCCTTGTGGGTTTATTTTTCCCTTTTCTCTCCAACGTTTCTCAGGTCATGGTGGAGAATTCTGACTTCACCCCATCCCAGGTTGGCTGTCTCTTTACCTTTCTTGCCCGGCAGCTCGCCAAGCCCAACAACACCTTGTTTGTCAACAGGACACTGTTTGACCAGGCAAGTATTCCTGAGTGTGTGTGGCATTCCAAGCAGGATGCCCCACTGTAGACTGGAGCAGGTCTGGAGGTACAGGTGGCACCTTGCTGGGCTATTGCTGTGGTTTCCCAGGAGCAGAGTAGGACAGATTGTGGAAGCACAGTACACTGTGTTTCAGCTTGGCTGGAACTGCAGCAGAAGCAGCATCACATCCTAGGAAGTGTTCAAGGCCAGGTTGCATGAAGCTCTGAGCAATCTGGTGTGGTGGAAGGTGTCCCTGCCCATGGCTGAGGGGTGGAACTGGATGGGCTTTAAGGTTCTTTCCAGCCCAAGCCAGTCTGGGATAAGGGGTGTCAACTAAAATTACATTAGTGAGCTTACAGAGCACTGTACCTTTCATTTTTAGTTCAGGTGGCCACTACCTTCTCTGCTGTTTGAAAAAGTCATTTACACCAATGCATGTCCAAAGCTTGCCTGAGTTAACTTTGTATCCCAGCTTAGGTCCCAGAAATTCCTGAGACTGAGGAGGAGGCTTCACTGGCTACAGCAGTTGTGCTGTGATGATAATAGGGATGTATGAGCACTAATAAAAATGAATTAGAATATATATGTCCTTTGTCCTAATTTAAGACTGAACAACTGTGTGGAGGCTAAACAGATTTGGGTGAAACACTTTCACTCCACATATATTAAATTTTATGAATCACATAACTTCCTGTTTTCCTGGTGAGATGGCACAGTCCAAGAGAGAGGGTCAGTGTAGTGGTGCCAGCTGTTTGTGTGTAGTCCAAAGCACAAACATGGGGTTCCCTGAGTTCTTCTATATTCCCTGGCTTCCCTAAAGTTTGGTTCTAGATCCTGGTGCAGAGTCCTGTGTTTCCCTCCCAGGAGTCTTTCTGCAGTTCTCTGCTGTTCCAGTATTCCCAGCTTGGTTCCAAGAGCAGGTGCACTCCGATGGCCCCGTTGTGTGGTGGTTTGCTGTTGCCACTGCTGGTGCTCAGGGTGTGCTGGTCAGTTTGTGCTCCTGGCTGTGCCAGCCAGGCCTGGCTCACACCATCCTCTGCCCCTGGCACAGGTGCTGGAGTTCCTGTGCAGCCCAGATGACGACTCCCGGCATTCCGAGAGGCAGCAGGTAAGAGCCTTCCAGGGAACGCTCCTTGGAGCACCAGGCAAGGCCAGGCTGTGGAGCAGAGTTTGGCCTCGGGAGTGGGCAGTGGGCTTTGGCTCACATACCAGAGGCAGGGGCTTGGGAATATTGGGCAGTGCTGGGCACAGCAGGAGGGAAGGATCCCACCCCAGCATTGCCTGCCAGGAGGAAGAACAGGCAGGAAAGTTCTCAATAAGCACATGACCTTCCTAGTTAGAGGCCAATCAATTAACAAATCAGTAAAGTCAGCCCTGTGTTCTTGCCAAGTTCGATGGAGCAGGAGCAGTGTACTCGCAGTGGCACTGGCTGTTCAGCTGCTGCTGCCCTGTAAGTAACTGGCATTCAATCTCTGCAGGTCCTTCTGGAGCTGCTCCAGGCAGGAGGGATCGTGCAGTTTGAAGAGAGCCGCCTTATCCAAATGGCAGAGAAGGCTGAGTTGTGAGTTGCTGGACACAATATATAAAAACTGCCTTTAGATCTTGTGTATCATATTGAAGTACTGCCTTTAAAGCTCTTCCACAGCTCTTCTTTGCCTCCACTTTTGTTGTTTCTACTTTGCAGCTGTGCTTGGGGTTATTTTCCCTGTGCATTCACAGTATGCTTCATTTAAGATGTTCATGTTTAGTTCCAGACTTTCTTTCCTGGGTGTTCTTAGAGAAAGCATAAAGAAAAGAGGGGGTAGAGCTATGGAAACCCTTCAGGAGAAACCCTGTGGGACTTGATGAGTTTTGACATTGCCTATCCTAGAGCCCAGGCTGTGTTCAGAGGTACAGCTGTATACTGGAAAGCTCTACCCCTGGCAGATGGAGATGCCTCGTTGGGGTGAGACCCACAGGTGGATTTAAAAGCATGAAGGGGTCTGGAGCCACCCCCATGGTACTCATTTTAGAATTGAGTAGGAGAGACAAAAACAGTATCTGGAAAGGCTAAAAATTTCCAGCATCTCCTTTAGATGCTTTATGATTCCAGAAAGAGTTTGTTATGCCAGAACAGAGCCAGCTAGGGAGGGCATCTTCATCCAGGCAGTGAGTTTGGGTGTTTCATGAATGAATCCCCCATGCTACAGAGGACCAGAGGGAGAGCAGTGGGGGGTGTGCCATGCCTGCTCTCCTGGGTGTCCTAAAAGGAGTAACTCGATCAAATTTTTCACGTTCAATAAACACTCCTTTTCTCCTTGCTTCGGAGAATTTGACAGCCAGGCCCCCCAGCTCAGCCACTTCCATCGGAGCTAAAAGGTAATATTAATTATCAGACTCTTCATTTGGTTTGCCTCAGTTACATCTGATTTTATGTAAAGTCTCAAAATAGTGAAGATGTTTATTAAAATGTGAAGGCAGGAAGCTGTGTCATAACACATTGTTGAGTCATGGTCAGTGAATTTCTTCAAATTAGTGTAGTGGATTGACCTAACTTAGAGCAGAGTGTTGTGGAAACAAGGAAGATCATCTCTGACAGCAGAACTTGTGAGACCTGATTTCATTAAGGATTGTTGTCCTCTGTCCCTTGCCTTTCCCCTCAGTAACTCCAGTTTTCTCTGTTCTGGGTGATAATTTCCCAGAAGAGGGAGGTTGTTGGGCAGGTTGGCCTGGGGCTGGTACAAATGGCACTCCAGCACACTGGAGCCACCCAGCCTGTGTGCTGAAAACCCCAATGTAAGACACTTCCAAGAGCTGCCTGCCTGTTGTGCTGGCTCAGCTGAGTGGTTTTCCTGACGTGGGAAGTTTCCCTTCTTTTCAGCTATCAGATTTGTGAGTTCATGTATGAACGGCAGCTTCGCTATGACAAAATCATCGGCTGTTACCTGCGGGATCCCCTGAGGAAGGTGAGTAACCCTGGTGCTCCTGGCCTCTCTGTGTCATGGCCATGCAGCCTGTCCTGCTGGTCACAGTGACTGGGCACAGCTGCCTTGCTCTTCTAGCAGAATTACCTTAAAAATGCCCTTCACAGTTGAGGTTTCTTAGTTGTGGTCAAAGCTGTTTCTGTTTGTCTAGTGGAGAGGAGCTGATTTCTTTTTTTTTTTTTCAAGTCTCAGAGTTTTCCTTTATTTTTAAATGTAGTGCTAGGACATCAAACCTGAGTGCAAGGTGGGATTTACTGCAGGTGTGGCTAACTGCAGTACTTCTTTGTTTCTGCCCTTGGTCCCTACATTTCTTCCCCTGGACACAGGCTCTCTGCCCTTATTGTCTCTCTGCCATTACCTTCTGTATGTGCCTCAGCTGCATACCTGCCACAGTTTCTGAGGCATTCCCTTCCACCAACATGGGATGAGAGTCTGGCAAATGTGACCTCATCAGGTCCTTCTAAACCTACAATGCTGCATGTTGTGTGGGTGAAGGAGTCGGAAGAGAAGGTTGTGATGGTGAGGTGGTTGGAGACCATGACACAGGAGAGCACCTGAGCTGGGGCCAGTGCAGGAGAGCCTGGGGGAGAGGCCGGCATCAGGGAGGAACTCAGGAATGTGCTGGGAAAACTGAGCTACCCTCTGGCCGTGTTCTCTCTGCCTGTGCTCCTAGCTCAAACTACGTCCTGTCCTTTATCCCTGTGGGCAAGGAGACATTTCTAATAGGGGAACAACAATTCTCTTTGACCTCAGTGCTTAACACATCAGCACCGGGTTCCTCTTGGCTCTCCTTTCCTGGCAGTTCTTCAGGAGCTCTTTAGGGGCATACTGCCTCCCTGCAGATCACTCATCCTGCCCTGCTCAGAGAGGAGTAGCCCTGAGGCCATGAGGCTGTTGGAAACACTCTCCTTTCCAAAAGCCAGCGCTGTCGGTGCTGCAGAACACACTGCAGCATTTATGGGTTTGTGCCTTGCAGGAAGAAGTTTTCAACTACATCCACAACATCCTGTCCATGCCTGGCTACAGTGCTGAGGAGAAGCAGCTGGTGTGGCAGAAAGCTTTGGACCATATAGAGGTAGGTACATCCTGCAGTATATCCTGCACCCACTGTCCCTCAGCTCCTGCTAATGGCTCTTGGATCTGCTGGCTGCTCTTCTGTAGCACAAGGGTCCAGTGCTGAGTCACAGCTGTTGAGACAGCTCTGACCTAAGCTCAGTGCTCTCACACGTTCGTGTAAGTGCCTCTCTCACATTCAGGCTGGCTTCCTTGCCTTCCTGGTTTCAAGTGCTGCTCTTTGGATAATGGAGCCTTCTCAGGGGGTGATGGGTAGCGAGTGCTGTGGAGCAGGGGAGGGATCCATTAGCAAGTGTTCATCTCCCGAGCATGCAGCAGCAGCAAGGCAGGATATGGACACTGCTGACCTCACAGGCTGTGGGGTCCAGTTCCTCATCCTGATTCCTCTCACTGATAAGTGCATTCAGCCCTGGTGCCCTGTCACTGCTAACCTGGGGGATGATGGGGTCATGACTTCTCTGTAAGACACAGGCTGCTGCTAGATTTCTCCAGCTCATAATTTTTCCCATGTCTTCAATTTCTGTCTGCTTCAGGGAATGGAGATGTGTTGGAAATGATTGTCTAGTCAGTAGATGTGGGGAATTTGTAATATTTCTAGTTCCTATAAAGTGCTGTCGGTCCCTGCCAGGGTGATCTGGAGATAAGCCAGGAAAATAATTCTGTCTGTAAAACAAGCCTTACAGACCACACTCCTTAGCAGAAAATGGCCACAGAATCTGTATCCTGTGAGGCAGACAAAAAGCTAATGGGCACATCTAGAGTACTTTTAGTTTCTACCAGCATCTGCAAGTAGTGCATGACTAATGAGAAAATGGACCAGGAGGGAGACTGATTCAAAAGACAATGCACAAAGAAGCCCTGTGAATACAGCTGTCTGACATGTGGCTCACTGAGCTCACAGCCCCTCTCCAGAGGCACTGGCAGAGCTGTGGGACTGGTTGGGATGGCTGTGCTGGGGCTGAGCAGGCCTGGCCCATGGCAACCTCATCAGGGCAAATGGGGTTCCAGGTTGGGCAAGCTGCTGTCTGCTGTGCTGCTTCTGTGTCTGCTTCCTTCTTCTACTGCATCCCTGGTCCCCCAGAGAGCTGCTGGGCTGGTGATGGGCTCTGTGGGTCACCTTTCTTAGGTGCTGTCACTGAGATCAGCTCCCTGTTTCCTTTTGGCATCTTCTGTTTCCCAGGGTTGGTAAGCAGCATATACAATTCCATGTGGTTTAGCAGCCTGCTGGCTGCTGTGGGCTTTTGTCCTTTTCCATTGTGTTAATCCTGCTCTCAGACATTCAGGAGACTTGAAACAGTAAATAACACTTTACTGGGGTGAAGCTGTGATTTCAGCTCTTTGGACAACTGTCATTTGCTGAGATACGAATGCAGCAAGCCAGCCTCTTCAGGCAAAACTAGCAGTGTCTGGAGAGGATTTCCTGGTGATTGTATGGCAGAAAGTGGGGCTTGTGATCAGTGCCACTTCTCATTTTCCCCATCATCCCACAGCCATTGTTGCTTGAGGTTTATCTTAAAAAAATAAACTGTTCTCTTCAGTCACAGTACCGGTGTTTTTGTGCCCTCATGCCCTCATGCCTTGTGTCAGTACTGTCCCCTTAAGGGCTGTCTGAGCAGTACCATGTTTGCAGATTGTTGGGAGAGGATGGAAACCCAAGCCCCAGACATTTTGCTGGGGGATGGGCTCTGAAGGTGGCACTGATTCCAGGCAGGGAGATTGGGCCAGCTCCCTCCAGCCTGCCAGTCCTACCTTCAGCAGCCCAGGAGACTCCCAGGGAGGGTTTTTCCAGAGAGAGAAACAGATTAAGGCAGTCACACTGCATCCTTTCGGTGTCCCTCTGCACTGCTGTGCTTAACATCTCCTGGGTGCTTTGGATTGCCTGGGTTTGTGGGTGAAGGAGTCATGGGGATGCAGTGAAGGGCTGAGCTTGTGCAGTAAAGCTGTGGGGTCAAACACTGCAGAGCTGCTCATGGGGTGGGCAGGTTTTCCTTTGGAAACCTCACCAAAGGCATCATCTGTGACAGCTCTTCCTAAAGAGCTCGTGGAATGGTTGGGCTCTTCCTTGCTTCCCTTCGCCCCAGTCTGTTGCTGGCATTGGCTGCATTCAGTGGCTGCTGTGTCTGTCTGGATGCCAAGCTACTGCTAAGGAACTTCTTCAGTTTGGGTTTTTTTCCAAATGTACATTTCTGAAAATTTTCTTTCTTTACTGCTGTAACTTAACAGTTGTTTTTGTTCAGTAAAGCAGTGTTTTCTTGGTTTTAGGTTCAGCAGGGGCTTTTGGGAAGGGTTACCAGGTGCGCAGTATTGTTTTGCAGCAGTTGCTTTTCATTTATTTGGAAGGGTGGATGCATTTAGAAGGGTTAGAAGCAAAAAGCTCATGTTGTGGGTTGTGTAAACTTGTATGATATGAAGCCTTTTAGCTCAGGCTTGGCAGGAGGCAAACCCACAGGCATCTAAAAGATTTTTGTTTCCTTCTATTACAATAAAGAAATTTCTTTTTCATGTCTGGACAGGTATCAGTTATGGTGAGCAGTTACAGGAAACTTGCTTTTAAACCTCTGATTTGTTTCAGTTCAAGCCAGTTAAACAGTTTCCATTGGACCGAGAAATTCCCAAGGGCTGGTTGTTTCCTCTTTCCTGCTGGCTCACAGTTGGCACTGGGAATGTCTCATTGGCAGGGGGTAAAGGCAGTTGTCTGAAAACTTGATGAATAACTTCCTCTCCTTAAGACTGAGATGGGTTCTTGGTGTGAGGAGTTTGGTGTTCTTCAAGGCCTGGTGTGTAGCAAAATCATCAACTTTCAAAAGTTTCTTTTTACCAGCTACTCTTCTTCTATTTTTCCTACATCTCTCTTCGTGCAGTGGTGTTTGTTATCCTATGTTTGCATCTAGGCAAAGGTGCAGTTACAGTCTGGATGGGCTTGGTGATGCTGCATAATTATATTGCCTGTGAGATCAAAAGTAATTAATTTGGTTGTGTTTCCCTCCCCAAAGGAGCTGCTGGTGCTGAGCCCAGGTAAAGCAGCTGACTTGGCAGCCATTCACTTCAGCGAGCAGATCGAGAGCATCATCTCAAACCTGCAGGTGAGGTGTCAAACTCCATTAGTTTGGGGCTTCTGTACAGGGGGGATGTCATTCCTGGAGGAAATGATTGCTAAGAGTCATAGTGAGTTGTTGCTGTGTCAGAAAGGGAAGAAAAATAGGTGATAGTTGCTCACTGAAACAGAAGAAAAATAGGTGATAGGTGCTCACTGATAGGAATTGCTACATCTCAATTATTTGGCCTGTTTGTAGAGTTCTGGCCATAAAAATGTATCATCTCAGAGCTGCTGGTTGCAGCTTTCAGTTGGGGTTCAGTATGGCTTGGAGTCCCAGAGCAGAGTTGCTGGCAGCAAACACATCCTCAGAATATTTGTGCAAGACGTGCCTACAGCAGCTCCTTCAGCAGGCACCAGCTGGGAGCTGTGTTTTCTTCAGTGGATATGGTTCAGGGATCACTGCTTTACAGCACATTCTTTAAAATAACAATACTCTGTCTCCTCCTGTTGCACAGGACCAGTTCTTGCTCTTCCAGTTCCTGAGGAGTCTCCTTGATCCGAGGTATGTAGAAAATCTGCCCTTTTTACAAACTGCAGCTTGAAAACATGGATTAAAACCTATTCCTTTGAAACAGTGCATCAATATGCAGCCTAGATCAGGCTTAGGAAAGGTGGCCTGTGCCTCAGGATGTCCCAAGTTGAGAAGGACAGCCCAAAAGAAGCATTGTGGGGAGTGTCCTGCAGGGGAGTCCCTGCCAGCTCCCTGCCTGGGAAGTGCTGTGGCCTCCAGTGCATGGAATGTGCTGCCTCTGGCATGTGGGTGGGAGCTTGGGCACTGCTGCTTCAGCTGCTCCAGGGGGCTGTGGAATGGTTACCCTGGGGCTGGAGCACCCATTTCTCTTCTCAGCAATGGCAGCTTCTCATCTCATCCCTCTGCTTTGGTTACTTGACCAAGGTGCCCAAGTTTAACATAAAGAGAAGAGCATTTTGGTCAACTGGCATTTTTCATTTCTGTCTTGTTGCAGAACTGCTGCCATATTTCACTGCAAGCTCCTCTTTTTAACTACTTGCTTGCTCCATCTGCTCCAGTTCTTTCAGTGCTTCGGCACTGAGTGTTCTCTTTCTGTTGAATCAGCATCAAATGCCACAAGACACTTAGAAATGCACAGCTCCAGTTGCTTTCAAGCAATTGTTAATGCAACTGAGGGAGAGATCTTGGTTTGTCAATTAGTTACAAATTAATTGTGCTTAATGAAGAGGAGGAGTAGTAAAAGGCAATATTATCTAAATCCAAGTGTCAATGTTTCAATTTTTGTTGAAGTGGAATAAAAAGCGTGCTTTGGAAGCCAGAACCCGGAATTAATCAATCACCTCTTGGATTTTTTTAGCATGTAAATTAAGGGGAAAAAACCAACCAACAACCAAACCAAAACCCCAAACATATGTTTTGTTATTTCCTGAGTTTTACAGGCATGTTTGTGTGGAAGGTGTTCATTTCCACACCTCCTGTTTTCTCTGGGGTCAAAACAAAATCAAAAGCTGTTTTGGTTGGGTTTTATAGGAAAGAAATCTGATGATTTAGTTAATAGATGATTAATTGGAAAAAAAAAAAAAATGAAGTGAAGCAGAAATGAAACCCAGCTGGATGTTAAGTAGGACTTTGTTTATGCTGTGGTTTCACTTGCACCCAGTGAAGGTAGTAATTAACCTGGATTTTAATCTTATGTACAGAGTGCCTCCCATAATCTCTGAGTAATAAACGTATCTAATTTCACTCTACCGTAATTAGAGCTATACAGACCCATTTCTCCTGTAGTTACCTTCTAATCACAGGCAACACGTGATGTGTTCAAGCCAGCAAGGGGAAGCAACTTTCTGCAACTCATCTTCCCCCAGGTCTGTGCTTTTCCCTCAAGGGTGATGTTCCATGTGGTGCACTAGGCCACATGGCTTTTTCTTAATAACACTCAGATCCTGAGGCCTGTTCTCCATGCTGTGAAGTTGTTTTCTTCTGAGACCTATTGCAAGGAGCTGAACTGTATCCTGGGAGAGGCAGGGAAGGAGGGGAAATCTTGCTCTGCAGACCCTAAGTGCAGATACACCTACACTTTGTAGTATATTTATACATAAAATAGTGATTAGACTCTTCTGCAAACATCGGTCTCTTTTCATCCAATCTAAATGTTTACATGCATTTGTGAAGCAAAATTCTTGTTAAAATAAAGACTCTTAGAGCAGTAAATGAGCTTTTGAAGGTCTCAGATACAAATGATTGCTTGATCATATGGGGACAAGACTCATCGTGCTGGTCTAACTATCCGAGTTGGTGGAATTGCATTAGGGATTAATTTGGCCCATTTAATTTAGCTAGAGATTTATTTTTAAGGAGGGGGAAGGGAGGAAACAGGGTTAACAGGAATTGCCTGGGGAAATTAAAACCAAATGTCTGTATGTTTGTAGCATAAAGCAGCCCCAGGAAACAGAGAATGTAGTAGGGATTGCTCAGCTCATTAATCACAGTCTTTGCTACAAGTCCATTTTAAACTCTTGGCTTTTTTCCTCTAAAAAATCCCAACACAGGGAAGCATTGTCTGTTGGCATTTGTGTTTATATATTTTACCAACAATATTAACTTACTTAGCCACACAGTGTTCTGGGTTTATAAATGTAGTAACAGACTCCTAAACCATGAGGGTTTCTCCCAAGGCCTCTCCTCTGTGTCCAGCTGCCTGTGACACTTGCGGGGCTCCCTTGTGCCAGGTTTTGTGAGGAACCAGCTTCTCTCTTGCTTTTTGGAAAGAGTATGGCAGGGGAGATGTCAGATATGGTCATATTGGAGTGAACACAATCCTGTGGAGCTGAGCAGGACTTAGGACTGTTGATTAGTTTTAGAAATTAACAAAATCCAGCTTTCTTTCCATTGTCTCTTCTCTGTGCTTCTTGATGAAATGAATGGCTGAGGGAAGGGTGAGCTTGCTCATGAAATCATGAATACTTGGTGCCAGAGTTATTTCCAGACTTGAAGTTTGCTCTCATGCTCTAGATGCATGAGTTGCCATTTTTCCTGTCTTGGTAGACAAGAGATCATTTTAGATAGAGAGGGTTTTATTTTAGCCTACTCACAGAAAGAGGAGAGCGCTCACTCCCTTGCAGGCACTGGGGGAGTGTACAGGGTGTTTGTTGTGGGAGGCAGGGATGGTGAATGTTGAATTCAGGGTGTGTGTTTGGTCCTTCAAGGTCCATCCTTTGCTGTCAGAACACAATAGTTTGGGCACAGTTTTTGTGGAGCTGTGCCCATACCTTGCACACTGTGATCAGTACCTGGGTGAGGCTTTTGTTTCTGGGCATGTTGCATTTATAATCATTGTAATCACAGTAAGCTGCTCTCTTGGCTTGCTCGGGGCACAGCGTTCTCCTGGCCTTTCTTGGATGATAATGCCTTTTGTAGCTCCCAGGAAATAGAGGGTACTGGATATCAGACCTTTTCCATCCCACGGCTGTAGGGTTTGCACACTAACAGGTGGTCTCCTGCTCAGGGATTTGTGTTCAGAAAGGTTACAAAGCTCAATATATGCACCCTGATCCATTTCCTTTCCTAGCAGGAGCTTCAGCAGAAACCCCTGTTTCCTAGCCAGGATAAAGTTCCCCTGTTTCTCTGTGTGATGCACCAGTCCTAGAACTGCCATGGGGAGTGTAACGTGCAGTGGCAGAGAGCTGCTGTTCATTTAAGGGTTGCAGGTGCTGTATCTGACTCCAGGAAAGCATCATCCTTTCTCTCCTCACTCTGAAGTCTCCTCCTTCACATTGCTCTTTTTAAAAACAAGATTAGTAGGAAACTGTGGGGACAAAGGGACATGGGCACTGCTCACAGTTCTGTTCTCTCTTCTGTTCCCCCCACGAGGAGTGAGTTTGCTTAATAATGAGCCTAGGGATTAGAAAATGGGGATGTTTCTCTAAAAGAAGTATGAGTTCCTTTTTCAGTGAGGTAGATCAAAGGGATAAAACATTAAAATGTAGTAAAGGAAGTCAAAGAAGAATTTCAGGAACAATAAGCAAAAAGCAACAAAACATTTCCTCAAACACATGCAGAGCAGGTGTGTAGGACAGACAGTCAGGGTCTGAACAGAGCTCTCAGACCATCAGGCTTCATTGAAGAAATGAGGCAAATTCTTTGTACCTCTTTGCCATGGAGTTGCTGGAGATGTGTCTGTGCTGGTCTCTTTCTTCACAGGGGTCTTTGAGAGTTTAATTTGTACTGAGGCATCAGGAGAATATGTTGTGGAACAAATGAAATGGCTGCTGAGAGACCTCCAGCACCAGTAACTAGTAGAAACAGCATAATTTTTCTCTTAAAACCAGATTTTTTTTTTCTTCTCTATTAAGGATAAAAGACAACGCACAATTGAATAAGAAACTCTTCTTCCTAGCCAAATTTGTGGGCTAGAATTTGACTTGAGTCTCTTGTGCCTGTTTTATTCCAGAGAAGGCATTAACCAAGACCTGCTACACCTCCCACCCTGCATCAGTGAGCAGTTCATCGAGCTGCTCTGTCAGTACAGCCCGGACCAGGTTTTGGAGACACTCAGAGTTCTGGAATACTGCAGACTGGAGGAAACCATCCAGGTAGGAAAGGGATGTATGAGGACAGGGGCCAGGGGATGCATTCAAATCAGCTCCTACCCTTTTAAACTACTGTAAAGATAGTTTAGCTTAGGCTTGGATTAGTTCCTGGACGATCTTCCAGTCTGTTTCTAGCACGCTCCGTCCCTCTGAGCTGCTAAACTGCTCTCCTGCAGCACAGGGCTGACTCTGAGTTGGCTCTCAGGGCTAATAAGAAAGGGCTGTTAGTGCTCTGAAGCTGCTGAGAAACTGCAGAGTAGAGGGTGGCTGTGTTGCTGCTAATTATGTTGGGGGTATACGAAATCACGGGCCTGGGGTTTTTGGAAAGCAACACTGCCAAAATCTGCCTTGTGCTGGGAGAGCAACTGTTCCTTCTTTGTATGGAAACTGTTGTGGTAATTTCTGAGTGCTGGTGGTGGCAATGGTGCGAGCTGAGAAATAAAAGGAGATGCAGGAGAGCTGCTCAGCCTGGGTAAGGTGCCTGTGAGCACAGGCACTCCCAGCCCTGGCCATCTGCTCGGCATTGTCTCGTGGATAAACAAACACTGGCAGCTTTCTTCAGACAGACATTTACCTTTTTTTTCCTTTCAACTCAGATAACCCAAAAACATCAGCTCCATGAGGCTTCTTCCTATTTACTGGAGAAGAAGGGAGATATCCATGGTGCCTTTTTGGTTATGCTTGAGGTACAGTACTCCCAGCTCTTGAATGTGGCATTGTTGCCATGCCATGCCATCAGTATGGTGGCCTGTGCTCAGGTTGGATGTTGTCCTTGTTCCTCAATTTGTTTCCCACTAGAGTCCAGGGAAGCATTTGCCTTCTGTCAAATACTAATAAATGGAGGTGTCTGCAGACTCAGAACATCAGTACATTTTTCTGAGAAGTCTTCAGCCATTTAGTAGATAATATATGCTGAAATTTGTTTTTCATAGCCAAAAATCATCTTTCAGCTCCTGCTTTCCCTTCCATATTTGGAAAGCTGTTTATGCCATGTTAGTTGTGCTGGGGAGGAAAATGGGGGTGAGCCTGTGCAACCACACCTTTGACAAATATTTCTATCAGGATTCTTGGGAGTAAACTCCCTAGTTGACTGTTCTGTGTCCTCTCTTTTGTTTCAGCGATTGCAGAGCAAGTTGCTGATGCTTACTCAAGATGATGAAAGTAAGAGTTATCAAGTTAAATTCCACTTTCTATTAAAAACAGACAGATAAACACAAAAATGTGAAGTGCTTCTGTCTGACACCTGGTATAATGAGATTGTTGCAGGCTTCTAGGCATTGCAGTGACACTGTTCATATTTACATGGCTGTGGTAGTTATTTGGATGACACTCCCTCCCTCTCGTGTTCTGATCTCAGTAGAGACCTGGAGCACTGTGAGGGATGGTTTGTGTGTGTGTGGTCAGCTGCCCTGTCAGCTTTTCCTGTTGGGACTGGTCGTCTCACTGCCTTACCAAACACATTTCCTGTGTCAGAATCCATTCAAACTCATCACTGAGCTTCAGCTGGCATTACATGGGAATAGTGATGGGAGACAGCTGGGAGTAGCTTTTTTGAAAGCAAATTTCTCAGATAAGTAAGAATGTTCTGCCCCCAGAAAATGAGCATATGCACAGATGTGCTGTTCACTAGCCCGAGGACTCATTGGCACCTAATTAAATGCAGTGCCCATAGTCATTACTTAATTGTATCCTAAACCACAGCTAAGATTTTCCTTATTGGATTAAGTGAAATGTTTTATTTGCCCAATTTATTGTGCTATTCAGGAAAAGTGCCAAAAACCAGGACTTGTCTTTATAATGTAGTTGTAAGCAGACTTTAGATGAACAGCATGGTTTTATTTTGCAGAAGGATTGATAGTTAACTTATCTAATGGGAGTTAACTTGTCTAATAGTTTTTATAATTGTAATTTGCTTTTTCCCCCCTGACACTTAGGCTCAGCTGAACCTTCCTTGCTAGAAAATATTGAAGATACTTTAATGAAAACAATTGCTCTTTGCCAGAGGAATTCACACAGTTTAGACCAGCAACAGCGAGAGGTAAGGTCATCAAAAATATGTCACTAAAATCAGCCCAGGCCTCTGTGTCTCCTGAAGCTTTGCCTCACGTGGGTCTTGCTCTCCCCATCCCCTGGATGCTGGTATGTCCAGGCAGTTGCCATGTGCCTCTCCTTGTGTTCTTGTGGTGCTTCAGGCTTTGGACCCGTAAGGGAGAAATCCTCGCTCACGAGGCTGAAGCACAAAGCAAAGTTTAGGTCTGAGGGAGGAAGGGATAGGACCACAGCCTTTCCCCCTTTCCAGCCTCAGATGGAAGTTGGGCACAATTGTCAGTCAGACACTGCAGAGGCACTGTGAGCTCTGAGCCAGCTTCCTGGTGGCACCAAGCTGCTGCTGCTGTCACTGTGGCTGCAGAGCCTGTTCACAGCCCCTGAACTGAGTGTCAGCCTGGGCTCTGGGGGGGAGGCCATGCAGCTGCCTTGAGCTCTTGCAGAGAGAGCTGGCTTTGCCCATCTTGCATTTCCATTTTGCCCATACCAGTGACACAAAGGCATCTTTAGTCCTATGATTCTGCATAATTTGTGTAATTTCTGAGCTCAGAGCAGAGAATGTTGTTCCCATGTCTGAGGAGGTGGCATGGCTGAAAGCCAAGAACTCTGTAATTTCTTCACGAGCACTGCCCAGTGTGAGAGGTGACCTGCTCCATTTCATCCCTGCAATGGTGTCACTGTACAACAGATAGGGAGAGAATTTAGATGTCTTTTCCCATTTGGGATCCATTTCCTGTGCTACCCACTCTGTGAGCTGTCTCTGCCCTGGAGAGTTTGCCTCTCACATGGAGAAGCAGTTGGGGACTGAAGGAAGCAAGCACAGGTTGCAGTGCAGTGCTTTGCTCTGAGGTTACTTTGCCATGTTTCAGCTCTGTCCCACTGCAGTCATCAGAAATGCAGTTCTGTTCTCAGAATGTGGAAGTGAGTCTTGGCCAGTGGCTTCTCACGTTGTTCACAGCTCATTTTTAGCACTGCCCTGTTCTTACTGGTTCTTTCCTCACCTTCAATGATTCCAGGCCCTGTGGTTTCCCCTGCTGGAGGCCATGATGTCCCCACAGAAATCCTCTGGTTCGTCGCAGTGTCCATACTCTGAATGTGAGTACTTTGGCATTTGTGGCCCCAGATATCAAAAAATATCAAAAGTTGTGTGCTGTCTCTCTCCTCTGATGAATGAATAGAAGAAAAGCAGTTTTGTGACTCCATTCCTAAATATCCTGCTCCCTGACCTGCAGGGAGCTCGGGCTGGGTGTTTGGTAGGCTGCAGCTGTCAGGTAGATAAGGTTTTTTTCATTTACTTTGTTTTGAAAGCCTACCACAGGCTGTGCTAATAAGTTGGTTGCACTGAGGATGGTCTCTGAAAGAGCCAAGGTGCACAGTGTGTACAAAGGCTTTGTAGGTTGCAGTGAGCACTTGGGGAACTCCTGATGTAGTACACTGACACTGTGCATGCCCAGCCCTTCTGTGCACCTCTGCCTGCACCTGTCTGCCATATATAAAATCAGTAGGACTTGAATACACCAGCTAAATTCTCTACTCCACTTCTGAGTCAGCAGCACACCTCAAACAGCAGCCTCCCTTTGTGGGAGAGATAAGAGTAGTTAAAAAGGGGCTTAGATGCTTTGGTCTTGGCAGTCCCCAGCACAGGAAGGACGTGGAGCTGCTGGAGAGAGCCTGGAGGAGGCACCAAGGTGATCAGAGGATGGAGCAGCTCTGCTGGGAGGAAAGGCTGGGAGAGTTGGGTTAGATGGGATACTGGGAAGAAATTCTTCCCTGTGGGGGTGCTGAGGCCCTGGCACAGGGTGCCCAGAGCAGCTGTGGCTGCCCCTGGATCCCTGGCAGTGTCCAAGGCCAGGCTGGATGGGGCTTGGAGCACCCTGGGATAGTGAACGGTGTCCCTGCCCATGGACTGGATGAGCTTTAAGGTCCCTTCCGACCCAAACTACTCTGGGATTCTCTGACTAATGTCTTTTGCTCCGTCCCAGACCTGTGCTAAGGATCTAGGAACAAGTTTTGTGCAAAGGTCAACACTGGGAAGTTTTAGAGTCTGTGGGCAATAACACAGACAAGGATCCAAACTGGGTTTGGTAGTGATAGGAAAGTGGATGGGGGTGCTACCAAGTAAGTCAAAGTGTGGGTGTTTACTGTAGGGGGTGTGGAAAGGAATGCAGAGGTATTGTGGGATCAAAACCTTGTAAACACCCCTTTTGCTGCAAAAAAGCTGTGTGCTTAGTGTAGTATGTGCGGGAGAAGAAACGTAAAAGCTATTTTCAAACCAGAAAACATGACCTGAAATAAAACACTCTTTATCTGTAAGACTGATCTCTCTTTGCTCCTGGAATCCTAATGAACTACTGTGGCTGTTGTGTTTGACATTCCAGCTTTGAAGAGTTTGACAATGCAAGTGCTGAACAACATGGCTGCATTTATTGCTCTTCCTTCAATCCTGCAGAGAATTCTCCAGGTGAGTTCCTGAAGAGAAGGTTTCACCAAGCTGTGCCACTGGTTATTGGGAAAATGTATTCCCAGGTCATTAGAAATCAGATCAGCTAATTGTCTGTTCAGTGTTTCAGTAAAAGTTCTGTTGGTGAGACATAAGGTGTAAAAGCTGATAGAATTATCTGGGGAGACGTGTGGGAGCACACAGATCTGTGAGAAGGTAATCGAAGTAATTCCTGCAAACCACATAAAATACTATCTCAAAGGTTGCAACTACTTGGAACTGAAACTTGGCAGGTTTAGGGGCAAAGCCACAATGAATTTCCCAAAACTTGGCACTAAATTTGTTGAAGCCCTCTGGGATGGGCTGTTGTGAAGACACTACAGCAAAGTGTGTAGGCTTTTGCAGAAAGATCATGATTGGGTCCAAAATGTTATTGATGGTGCAATATTATTTTAGAGATGCAGTTAGTGAGTGGCAAACTTGCAGAAGAGCTGATTTTAAGCAGAGCTTTGGGTTGAGAGATCACAAGCGACTATAATTTGTTAATTTGCAAAACAGATGAAAGCTGATGTTGGAATTTGATAACAAACCTTGAGAAATGCAGAAAAGGAATTAGAAGAATTGTCTGTGTTGTGGAGTGGAACAATTGAAGGGTTGAGTGTTGAAACACTGTTGAGGGTTTCTGTTCCAGGTGAGAGAGGAAAAGGGCTTACAGGCACTACAGGGTGAACACACACCTCTAGCAACCTCTTGGTTTGATCTTAATAATATGCACAGTCCTGGATTTTGAACAAACTCATAAGCTAGCAAAGCACAATGTAAGAGAGTGGATAAAAAGCGTGTTCAAATGAACTGTGGTTTTATCAAAGATAGGAAGTGTCAAGCAAACCTCATGGCTCTTCAGTAACTTATTTAGTCTACTTTTAGCTGAGGTTTTGGTATAATTTCCTGTTGGGCTTTGTTTGATGTTTAATGTAGGCAGGAAACGATGGAGAAGCTGTGAGTGAGTGGAAGGCTGCCAGGGAAGGGAGGCTTCCCTGGGTTGTGCTGAGAACTGCCAGGATGGGGTGGGAGTCAAAGCAGTGACCACTGTGCAGATAACACAGCTGGCAGGTGTGACAGTGTGGAGGAAGATGCTGTTCTCCTTTGGGATGAAGGGACACTTTGTTGATGGCAGTCTTCACATATTTCATTCTATTTCTTTTCTGGTGGACTCTTTTAGCAGCAATAGAAAATCCCTGTTCCAGGGACTGGCACTGATGTCCTGGAGGCAGCAGGGGAGTGAAATGTCTTTGTCTGTTGTAGAGGGAAGTGGATGGTGTGATGGCTCTGCTGGGGAGGCTGAGGGGATGCTACATCAGGTGGAGTGCTTTGCTGAGGACAGAAATGGGTCAGGCATCACTGAGAGCAGCATGTGGAGCTCTGGTCACTGGGTTTGGAGGCAGGGGGGACCTGCTCCTGCTCATTCCACCTCCCTGGTCAGCCTGACAAATTCAGTCTGACTAAAGAGAGACTTGGTAAGGCAGATTTTTTGAACAACTAGAGCAAAAAATGATGACTTCTTAAAGTGCAGAGAAAAGGACTGAATTCCAGGTAAACAGCATTAGTATCAGAAGTTCATAAAATGGGGCAGTAATTGGTACCTTGTAGCTCAAAAACAGGTGTAGGGAAAATAACGTCATAAAGATCAAGAGAAGATCCTATGGAAGGAGAGGTGGTGTTGGTTTACAGGATCTCTAAGTTGACTTTGCCTCTTAACACCTACTCTTCTATAGATTTCACTCACACCCATGCATTTGCAAACCCCTGAGGTGTGTGGAGTGCTGTGACCTGGATTGTTTGTGGGCAGCAGAGAAGGTGTGAGCCTCTCGATGCATCCTGGGGATCCTCTGACTGGTGCCAACAGCTCAGCTGCGTCCTTCAGAAATTGCTGGCTGTTTAAAGGTGGATTTTCACCTCTGAAGCTTACTTAAGCCTCTCCCAACTTCTTATCCTCCTCGTTAGGAGATGGGCTCTTCTCCTGAGAGCTTGTCTGTGCTGGGTCTCCCCAGTGTGCTGCCTTCAGTGCCTGTTCCCCCCTCTGGAGACAGTGTCCTTTGTTACAGGACAGACCCTTCATTGAACCCTGTGCTCTTGTCCTTAACCCCACATTTCCATTCACTCTGCCTTCACACCAACCCTTATTCCTGGGTTCCTGGCACTGCACTGCTCCAGCTCACTGTTGTCTTTGGGTTTGTGGCTGTGTTTTGTCAAACTCTTGCTCCAGGGCTTGCAGAGGGTGCCTGTGGGAGGTTTCTGTGGAGTTTATTTGAATGCACAGCTTGGCCCTTGAGAGAGCAATGCCTTGAATCCATCTGGAAGCTGGTGTTGGGATGGTGATGAGCAGGTCTTACTCTGTGACCTTGTCATGAGTGCCCAGCTCAAATGTTCAGGGATTCTGAACCCTGGCCCTGCTGGGGATCAGGGTGAGAACTCCCTTGGAGCTAGGCAGCAGAGAGCACAGGATTTTTTGCCTCCCAGTCGTCTGCTTCGTTGGGTTACTGGGGAATGCCATCCAAGTGCCCTGCAGGGAAGAATCACAACATGGCAGGCACAGGTGGTGCTTTCCCAGACAGGAAGAGCCTTGTGTTGTTAGCCCTGGCTGGGTGTTCCTTTTGCAGAGCTGTGTAGTTGCTCTTTGAAGCCGTGTAAAATTCCAAACCCCGGTGGCAAACCCTTCTGTCCTGACTCTGAGTGCTCTGCAGGGCACTTAGATGTGCTGCTGATGTGCCACCTTAACTGTGACCACAAGGAATTATTGAAACCAGCCTTTCTGGGCCCTGGAGTGCATACAGCCTTTCCCAAGCCCTCCAAATATTTTGGTCAAATGCAGAATTAGAAGTGGTGCTTGTCTGACAGGGCCCTTAAATGCTGTTCCAGCAGAGCTCAAGGCTTGGTGGTAGAGCATAGATGTGCTGGAGCTGCAGGCTGGGAGGTGGCACAGCTGCCCAGGAATTCACTGGGGATTTGTTGGAAGGTGAATAACGTCAGTAAACTGAGGTAGATTATCTTGCCTTTTCTGAAAAGGAATTAGAGTATTCCAGTTTTAGCAGACTGTTTTTCTTCCTCTTCTGGGCTTAACTACTTACAGATTATACTTTATGCAAATGTTAAGTTTGCAACCAAAGTGTTTGGCCAAAGGGCACCTTGCGAGGGCTGGGGCCAGACCTGCAGCTTTCCCAGAGAACAGGCAGGCTCCTGGCACCTGCCTTTCCCAGCTCTTGGGCTCAGCATTATCTAACCGAAGTCATGTGAAATAACAATTGATAGATCTGCTCCTGCTCATCCTTTGTAGTGTTGGGGAGTTAGTTATTAACTGGGAAGTCTGAGCTAACCACATTAGGAGAGATACCAGAGGAATCCTCTTGAGCATTAAGAAAAATGCCATGTTATTAAGGATGTGAGTGCTCTCTGAAGAGGGCTGAGGCTGAGTGTTAATTCCCTTACAAAGCTGTAATCCTTCATGAATCCTTTGTAAACAGATGCAGATGATGCCTCCTTCAAAATGGAGAACTGGAGAAGCCAGAAATGCAAAAGCTACCTGTAGGGACCCCAAAGAGGGGAAGGAAGGATTCTCTAAAAACTGTTCCAGAGTGGAAGCAGAAAGATCCAGAAAGCCTCTCCTTGTATTTTTTCCATTCCTGCACAGGGCTTTGGCTGTTTTTTGTTCCTAGTCCGGGGGATCAGCACTGGGATTAGTTGTGTGTGCAGTGGTTGCTCTGGCCCCTTGCAGAGGGGAGAAGCTGAAGTGAATGTGTTTGCAGAGTGCATCTATTAGCACTGGTAGCAAAGCAAGTGCTATTTCCTGGACCCAGGAAGAAATGGGAAATGGAAGAGACAGAGCTGGCTGAAAGGGCTGCACGAGCACCTCTGGGCTGTGTGTGGATCCCTGCCAGCTCTTCCCCATCTGTTTGCTGGTGGCAGCCCTGGGCAGCCAGTTTGGCTCTGGCTCCTTGTGCCCATGCCACGTTCCCAGGGCAGCACCAGCCTGGGAGCAGCTGCTGGGCTCGTTCCTGGTTGGTGCAGTGCCTGTTCCACTGCACAGGATGGCACATCCAAGTCTGCAGCATGCCTGAACTCCAACCCAAAACCAATTTTCTAAGGTGGAATTAATGAAAGATATTCCTCCATAAAAGTAATTGATCCCGTGAGGCTTTTGTGACTGGAAATTTTGTGGGGTCTGAAGCTGTGGTTTGGAAGCATTGTAAGTGTCTGGAGGAGTGACCTGGGGGCTGTGGGTGTGATGCTGAAGGCAGGCAGGCAGCTCCAGCCCATCCCATCGGGTGGCTCTGGCAGGGAATGGCCATGGACTCACTGCTGGCACTGAGCTGCCAGGCTCGGGGTGAGGCTTTGCCTGGCCATGGGCCTCCCCTGTAGAGAAGAAAGTCCATTTTCTTGTTTTTAGAGCTTATCAAGCATGACTTGAGGAAAAGACAGCAACTGAAAGCCCTCAGACTTGTGTTGTCCCTCTGCGAAGGTGGAGGTGGATCTTTATTCTTCTCTCTTCTTCACATCTCCTCTTCCTCTGCTGTGTGTCCAGACAGCAAGCCTGTGGCTTTGAAAGTGTCCACTTGCAGCTTAGGAAGTTTGAGGTGCTGTATGGAAATGGTGGGATCTGGACAGTTTGTGAGTGACCTCTTGGCCATGTACTTGAGGGCTTTAGAAGAGGAGCTGCTGGCTGCCTGCCTGACTGCTCTGTGCTCTGGATCACATTCCTGCTGTGGAATTCCATTGCATCCCTAATCCCTGCAGTGACTCAGTGCACTGCACTTCCTGTGCCGTGCTGCTAAATGGTGCAGGCAGAAGAGAGCCTCGGAGTGTTCAGGCTGTGCTGTTCACCCAGCAGAAAAGGAGCCTGTGCAGCACATCCAGCTCTTTGTGCTTCATCCAGCGTGCTCCAGATCCACAGCTGGTTTTGACTCAGTGCTGTAACTCAGGGCTGCTTTCATTCAGGTTTGAACATTGGTGTTTCTGCCTGTCACGTTGCCCATGAGGGCTGTTGTTCAAGAGTTCCTTGACTTGCTTTCTGTAGCTTTGGTGATCCCTCAGGGTGTCTTGCAGTGTAGCTTCCATGCTGCTTTAGTTGTCTTTGTCAGTTGGCTTTTCCACTCTCAATTCTCCTTGCCCAGTCCCAGCATGGAATCAGCCTTGCTTCTACTCCTTCTCTCATTCATCTTATCCAGAGCTTGTTTATCCCACTTCTGTTCCTGTTTCCGTTGTGTCCCCACCATTTTTCTACTCTCTGGGTTAGTTTCCTTTCCACATCATGCATCAGGACGTTTTGGCAATGTCCTGCCCATCCCACCAGACAGCTTCCTGCACAGAGTGATGCTTCAGGGGGTGCCAGGGTAGGTGTGCAGGGATGTTTGGGCTGGAACAAGCTGGAGGAAGGGGGAGATGCACAGGCTGATGACCTGTACCACAGCCCTGTGCTTGTGCTGCTGGGACATGGCAATAAAGCTGCTCAGGGCACAATGGAAATCAGCCCTGCAGCACTGGGAGAGCCCCAGGGCCCTGTTCCCTCTGCCAGCTGGGATGTAGGCTCACCAGTGACCAGGTGTGCTCTTCCAGCCTGCAGCTGAGGGGTGTGGGATGAGCCTGGGGGTGAGGCACCCCTGGCTGGGCAAGAGCGCAGGGCTGGGAGCTGGCTGGCCACGCTGTTCCCTTCAGTATTCCTCAGTGCACTCTCCAGTCAGCTCCTGCAGCTCCTGAATGGAGTTTCCAATTTTGAGCCAGGCACACTAATTTATATTGGTGTTGTCATCTACTGCGTTTTGCTAATTACTGATTTTCCTGTCAGTACATGGGATTATTCTGCTGTCCCTGTGCATGTGCAGCATAGTTAACTCTGCAGTCGTAGCTTCTGTTTGCAGTTCCAATCCAGAGGAAAGAAAAGACCTAAAAAGAATCAGAATGGTCGTATCCTGTGATTCATCTGCAGCTTTGCATTTCTTCATACAGGATCCAGTTTATGGAAAAGGGAAACTTGGAGAAATTCAAGGGCTTGTCCTGGGAATGCTGGACACTTTCAACTATGAACAAGTAAGTTGCCTGTGTTTCTGTTCTGCCCACTGCAGCATTATTTTAGCTGCCTGGCCTATTGCTCTCTCTCTCATTTGTCATTTCTGTCTACAGGGCAAAGTCAATGGACATGTGAGTGATTTCTGTGTGATTGGGGGGTGGTGAGGGAGTTTGTTTTGCTCACAGATTGCAAGTGAAGGGACTGACAGGTACATGGTGACCACCTCTGCAGCTCAGTTCTGTGTTAAATGTGCCAGAAGGATAAACATCTGCTTTTTCTCCAGCTCATCCTGCAGTTAGGGACTCGAAGGCACAAAGCTGATATGTTTTGTCTTTATATGCAGTTTTAAATAACAGGTTTTTAAGCTAGGCTGTTCTTACACTTCCCAGTGGTAATGCTGCACTTCTCTGTGACCTGATGTGATTTCCTCTTAATCTCAGTCCTGCTTTTCTCAGTCCAGTCCCAAATCCCAGGCAGTCTCCACACTTCAGCAATTTTCTGAAACTCCTTTCCCCCTAAACAGGATGCACAGTGCTCCTCCAGGTCCCTCTCCCCGCTCATGTGGCAGTGCCATCCCAGCTGCTGCTCAGGGCAGGCCCCCGGGCACCAGCAGCCAGTGCAGAAACACAGTGGGAAATAGCTTTGCTGTGGAGGCTGCACACCAGGAGCCTGTATCTGTGTTTGGGTTCTTGCAGAAGGTGTGGGCAGCTCCTGCCCCCTGTCCCTGCCCGGCAGCTCAGGGACAGGCTGTGTGCCCAGATGGGACCCTCTGGTGCAGCCTTTTGCAGCTGCTGCTGTGGAGCACAGATGGAGCAGGGAGCAGAGCCCCTGTGCCTGGGAGAAACCCGATGCTGGAAACCCGGGGTGGTTCTTTGGGCTCTTTGAAAATGGGCATCCCTCGGGAAGGACAAGCAGATGAGCAGTTCAGGGTTTTTTTTAAGACTTTAATTGCCATAGTGCATTTGAGCTTTGATTTTTATTAGCACATTTCTCCTAAAATGGGGATGTAAGCAGTAGCTTGCCAGGTAGGAGAGAGAAAAAGAAGGTTTAGTGTGGAAGATGAGAAAATGGGCCTGCCATGCCTCTCTTAATGCTCTTGGGCAAAAGTCAATACAGGACTTGTCTATTTGAGAGTGCAGAGGAATTGCTCCATTAACATGTGATGAAAGGATAAGTGTTTTGAGGTCAGTGGATAGAAAGCATAGGAGGAGAAGTGATTTTATTGGGTTGTTTCTGCTCTTAGTGAGCTGCTAAGCTGCTTGTTGTGAAGAACTGGTCGGCAGGGAGTTCCTGCAGTCTGGAGGTGACAGACTGACCTACTCTGTGTTGTCTTGCACACAGACCCTTCTAGAGACAACCACGAGCCTTTTAAACCACGATCTCCACTGGTCCCTGTGTAACCTGAGAGCCTCTGTCACCAGAGGCCTTACCCCAAAGCAGGATTACTGCTGCATCTGTCTCCAGCAGTACAAAAGGAGGCAAGAAACTGCTGATGAAATCATTGTTTTCAGGTAAAGTTAAGGGGTGGGATTGCAGCTGTGATCATGTTGATAAGTTTAAAAGGGGAAACAAATTTACTGGTTGGCTCACCTGAGTAACGCTCTGTATTCCTGGGAGCACATCTCCCTGCTGCCTGGCAGGGTGAGAGGGCTGGCTAATCACACCCATCCAGAGCCTGCTTTGCATGCAGCCAGCTCTGCCTGGCAGGAGGAATTGGCTCCCGGTTCCAGGAGCTGGCTGTCAGTTTTCTGTCCCCTCTCCCAGCAGTGTGCTTTGGGCACTGCAGCACCCTGGGCTCATTTGTGTGTTTGTACATCTTGGATCTGCCACAGCCCTGGCATCTCCCATGTCCTGTCTGTGCCCAGGTGTCTGTAAAAGAAGGTGAAATCACTGTTACCTTGACGTTATGGTCTGTAGCTGTATCAGCAAATGGGCTTCCAGTGTTGATTCTGTGAGCCTGGAAATCAGGAGGGTGATCTGTACTCCCAGATCCAGCCTTTTCCCCCTGGCCAGCCCCTTCCCCTCCACCGTGCAGAGCTCAGGAGGGAGGTGCTGCCCTGCTTCCCAGCACTGACTCCCTCTCTTCCCAGCTGTGGCCACTTGTACCACTCGCTGTGCCTGCTGAGTAAGGAGTGTGGGATGGTCACCAAGGGCATCATGAGGTGGATGTGCTACAAATGCAACTCAAGCAACAAGGGAGGGAAGCTGAGTGAGAACTTCTCAGAGCTGAAAAAAGGGACTGCAGCATCCCTGGCACAGGTAAGGCTTGTGAGGTGGTTTCTCTTCAGGTAAACTTTCGTCATCACTTTGTTCTTTGTCTGTCTGTGCTTCCAGACAAGCCCCTGATCAGTACCTGTCAAACACTCTCAGCAGCTAATTGATCACTTTTCTGAATGCCCGTTTGTTTTGGTGGGGGTACAACTCTGAAAGTCGTGGAAATTTGTTCATCCAGAAGGTCTAGGAGCTGGTGTGAGGGGCAGCTGGATGCTTGCAGCTGATTGTGTGGACAGTTCCTGTCAAATTATTCTTAGGTGTGTTTCACATAAAACTTAGATTGAAAGCTGACACATTCCTTGTGGCTGTATTGTGGAGCCTCTGTTCCACCTTCCTAGCAGATCATCTGGCTCTGGATAAAAGGTCTGGGATTGATTTGACTCACTAAGTGCTTGCACAATGCTTTAAGAAGCTTGAGTATAACCAAAATTGATACAGCTGGATTTGGGTGAAAGAACAGAGAATTAACTTGTATTTATTGTCAGTATTTGTGCACTGAAAGTTTCATCATCCCTAATTCAAACTGAAGTACAGCCTCAAATATGCATGGAGCTGTCTTTTCCCTGGGCTGGTGCTGTGGAGGGTAAGCCCCTGTGGCAGGTGGTTTGTTGGGTTGTCTTTAGGGATGTTGCATGGGGCAGCTGAGCTCTGCTGCTCCACGTTCCAGCAGCCCCTGGGTGAGGGTTTGTCCCCAGCTGCCTCAGGGTGCTCTGTGCATTTGTCACCGTACAGATGTGCACAGAGCTGCGTTTTCACTCCTGGAACCAAAATAATTCAATCTTGGAGTACGTTCTTATAGTCGTACTTGGGTTTTGTTCTAGCAAATGATTTCAATTCCTGCCAAACCCATCCCCATCCAAAGCTGTCTAAGGGCCTTAGCCAGCTGCTGCACCCACAGGAGAGGCTTCCTGCTTGGGGGAGACGTGGGAAAAGGGAATCTCACAGGCCTGTGTGGAGCACCATGCAGTCTCTGCAGTCAGGCTGTGTCCATGTTTGACTTGGTGACAGCACCAAAGCTTTCCCAGGAGCTTGGAAATCGACTGTGATCCACCTAGGCTGAGCAGTGTGTGTGTCCTGTCCTGCTGCAGTGGGATGTGGGCACTGGACCTAAGGCTGGGAAGGTTCAGCAGCCCCACATCTCACCCTCTGCACTCCTGCCCCAAAGGAGTGGGTGTAAATGGGGGTGACAGGCCGCGGTGTAGCTTAAAAACTAAAGGCAGAATTAAGTACTAAAACTGCATTCAGCATTCAAGTGCCTGACAACTTGATTCCAGTGCTTTATACTTGGGTTATCCCTGGGTTTTTCATGGGCAGTCAGTCAGGGAGCCCCTGTGGCTCTCCTTTGACTTCAGTCTGACTTACCCTGTAGAGAAAGAAGGGGAAAATGCTCCCCATGCCGCGACAGTGGCTGGGGTAAGGAGGAGAAGGTGCTTCCCTTTATTTAACTGATGAAAGTGAAGGGCTGGCTGGAACTCAGGGCCTACAGGGAGAAGTGGAGAGACTGGATGGGGAAGAAGGGTTACAGCATGGATCATCTAGTGCTAGCTGGAAAGCGTCCATCCCAGGCCATTCCAGTGTGGGATGCTGCCCTGCTGCTGTCACATGCTCCTGGCAGGGAAGCCATGGCTTCCTGTTCCACACACACAGCCCAGCCCAGCAGAGCTTGGCCTGGGTTCAGCAGAGCACTGCTCAGGCCCCCAGCTCCTCCTCCCTGTGTCCCAGATCCTCTCCAAGTCTGTGATGTTCCTCACCTATTTAATTACAATATTTAACTGTTGTACTTGCATGTGATCAAACTGTTGCACAGTCACATCTTTAAAAAGCTGAGCATATTTAGACTTGGCAATAGGCTGGAGAATCTCCAGCTCCTGCAGGAAGTTTGTCTGCTGAACAATCATTGCTTAGCAGCGTTAATTAACCCTGGGAGATAAGGATTCCTCTGACCCGGCGTGGGCTGAGTTACAGAGCAGACTTTCTGTGCTGGGGGAATGCTGGGAATGCAAACTGGGTGAGATGGGGCCTTTCTGTGTCCTCTCTTAGCTCTGCTGGCCCCAGCCAGACCCAGGGCTCTGGGTTGGAGAAGCTGCTCTGGCCTCCACAGCTGGTGTTTGTGAGCAGGAAATCCTGAGGGAGGTCCTGCTAACACCACTGTGCTTCCAGCCCTGCCCTCCCGAGAGTCAGATCCAGAGCTTCCAGGCCCTTCTGCTCAGAGATCTGTGGGGAGGGTGTTTCCCTGCAGCCCCTTTAAAGACCCGGAAAGCTTAGTTCCTCTCTTGGCAAAATCTAATACGGGGTTTTTCTGGTTTTTGGTTTGTGGGGTTTTTTTTCCATAGGGAGATCTTCAGTTGAGGTATTTATTTTCTTAGGAAGCCTTGAATTAGGAGTAGAGTCATACTGAGAAATGCCACTGAGCATCTGGAGTGCATTTCACAGCACTAATTCTGCCCTGCCCAGGCAAAGGCTGTCAGTTGGAATCGTGCAGTGTGGCTGAGATGTGTATGTGAAATGACAGCCCAACAGACAGCGCTTCCCCTGCCCCTGTGCTCTGTGTGATGCTGGGGCCATTCCCTGAAACTGGGGAGCTGGAGAGACACCACAGGCCAGCACTGACCCATTAAGGGATCAGTGACAGCATGGATTTAAGTGGAGCCTGACTAGGATGAGGGCTTGGCACACCCTACCCCAGCCAAGGGGAACAGAGAGAAGGGCGCAGGGGGTTTTCTTTCCTCTGGTTCTGCTACCAAAAGTTTGTGCTTCCTATGTTACCCCTGAGCCTTGCTGGCTTCCCAGGGGTAATCCTCTGGGGCTTGAGGATCATCTGTCCTGCCCTCCCTACCTTAGAGCATACCCTAAATGAGAGTTAAAAGAAACGGGAGCTTGTTTTTATGGTGGGTCTCTAATCCACTTGCGAAACTGTGTTTGTGCTGTGGTGCTTGGAGCTCACTGAGGTGTGGGGGGTGAGGGCTCAGCAGCTGGGCCACTGCCCAAATACCTGTGGGAAAGGCTCCAGGGCTATCAGTCCCTGATCCCCAAAACTCATTTGCCTCATTTCAGTGAGCTAGCTCGTGTTTTCAATTTATTCTGCCAGCCTGTGCACTGGGGATCAGAGAGAGGAAGAGCCTTGGCTCCTGGGCCATAAGCCCTGCCATGAGCCCCTGAGCTGCCATGCTCTGGTTATTCTGTGTCTGAGGAGTTCTGAGCATGCTGTTGTTGGAGCTGTCCAGATGGCAAATATGTTTTATTCAGGAGTATAATCCTGTCAAGTCACGCCAGGACGGACAATGGACTTGATCCATAGTTAATCCAGTTTGTCAGGCTCTACCTTTGGGCTCTGTCCTGCAGCTTTCCAATGTCCCTCCCTGTGACAGCCTTCCAGAGCCTCGGGAACGACTCCAACGTGTGAGGGGCTGCTACCACATCCCTCACGTGACCTTAAAGGTCCCTCTGCACCATGTGCTTTCTGCTGGGACACAGTGAAGGTTTAGGATGGGATTTTTCACCAAAACTTACTTTAAAGCTTGACATCACCTCCGTCCATCAGAAGACAGACCAGTGTTACTGTTTTCAGGGTGACAGTGGCCATCAGTTATTAACTTGTCTCCAGCAATATCAAAAACTTCCAAGGGGTTTGTAACTTTGAAAATATTTGGGTGTGATCCCCGCAGTAACACCACAGAGACAATTAGTGTTTTATACAGTTACAAGAGTGGGCGTTCTCTGCTCTGTGGAGAATGTTCCCATGCACAAATTAACTGAGCAAATATCCAGTCCTTTGGCTTTGGAGGTGGACTCCTTCACTTCAGCAGTACACAGAAATCCATGTGAGGAAGGAACTGGAGACACAGAACATCTGTTAAAGATTGCTTGTAATGGAAACAAAAGTGATCTAGTAAGAAGAATATTGAGTGCAGATGTCTCGTGAGCGGGTAGAGGAGGACTGGCACCAAAGCTAAAACTGAAAACAGTACAAATTGGAAAAGACTGATTTGAAAACCAGAATTATCCTTTAGCAGCTTTTAAATCAAAATTGACTGTTTTCTTGGGCTTCTCATACTGGAGGAGTGGGTTAGTTTTGTTATTTTGTGGGGTTTTTTTGAGAAATATCAGAGTGAATTGTAATTGTGTCCCCTGGCCTTCCTTCAGAGCAATCTGCAGCCTGGCAGAATAGTCCATCCACTGCCTACAGTCCAAAGTCTGGCACTGTGGGGCCCATGAGAGGCTGACAGGGAGCAGGGATAGCTGATTCCAAACTGCCTGGAGCAGTGAGACCGAGATCACCTGGGGAAGGGTCATGGCCTGGTTAAAAGCAAAGATGGCAAAATTGCAGTGGGAAATCTCAGCTTGACTTTACATCTCAATTTCTAAGAAACTATTCCTACAGTTTGATGAAAATTTCCTCCCTTTTAATAAAACATGCCAGTCTGGGAGGATGTGTAGAACAGACTCATTGAAATGCAGTGGCAGCTGCTGGGCTGCAGCAACCTGTGGATGTTCCCATAAACTGCAGCAGTCCCTGTTGGTCCCGTGAGCTGAGCTGGTGCCCCACAGCCCAGGAGGTGTCCATCGGGATCCAGCACAGCACCAGGGAAGGGCAGGAGGTCACTCTGCCTTCACAGAGGGGCCTGGGAGCAGGGGCATGTCCCAGGGGAGCTGTTCCTCGGGCTGGGCTGGCTCCTGCTGCTGCTGGGGGGGAATGGCTGTTCCCCTCTGTGATGCCAAGCTGGGAAATAACCAACTGGCCCAAGGTTAAGGGTGCAGCTGACTCCTGCCTTTGATGTTCCTCTGAAGGAGGGGAGCAAAATAAAGGCAAGCAAGGCTTTGGCTGTTTGTAGTCCCTCGGTGGGAGGGGGAGGGTAGGAGAGGGAATTTTGGCTGTGCTGGTGGTTCTGGCTGTAGCCAAGGGGGCAGTGGCTGTTCTGGATGGTGGCTTTCAGGAAAGCGGGGGAGCATCAGTGCCTGGTAAATCCCATCAGGGGAAGCTGCAGTTGCCATGACCCCCTCGCAGCCCATGGCACAAGGAGAACAATGTCCTGTGGTCTGTGTGTGACTTGGGCACCGACAGGTTTGGGCAGCTGCAGCTGAGCTCCCGGGGCCAGGGCTGGGCTGGGCACGTTCTGGACCTCCCAGGTACACAGCAGTGCCAGGCTGCCCCCAGGGGTCAGGAGATGAAGGGGACGGATAACAGAGGTGTTCCCTTGGGTTTTCTGTAAGGTTTGGGGTCACATTACCAGTAAGCCTCTGGCAGGAGAGTCACTAACCCTTACACCAAGTAGGACTTCTTCCCTGTTCTGTGTGTCTTTTACATAGGACTTGAGGGAACAGCTGGAGCTGTGTCAGGGCAGGCTCAGGCTGGAGATCAGGAAAAGGCTCTTCCCCAGAGGGTGCTGGGTGCTGGGCACTGCCCAGGCTGCCCAGGGAATGGGCACGGCCCCGAGGCTGCCAGAGCTCCAGGAGCGTTTGGACAGCGCTGCCAGGGATGCCCAGGGTGGGGTTGTTGGGGTGTCTGTGCAGGGCCTGCAGCTGGGCTCTGATCCTTGTGGGTCCCTCCAACTTGGGATATTGTGTGATTACCTTCCTTTTCTCTCCCCAACTCCTGCCCTTGAGAGAACACTGCACCTCCTCAGCCTTCTGTGGCTGGCGCTGTGGGATCTGTTCAGCAGCCTCTTGGCTCATCTCTACGACAGGAATTCTCTGCATGAGGCCTCTGAACGTGCAGGTGCTGAGCTCAGCCCAAGCACAGGCCCGTTGGGCATCATATTTAACATTTAATCCATGTGCTGCCATGCTTCCCTGGGAGCCTGCTGGATGGGAAATGAACACCCTGTCTGCTGGGCCGTGGTGCCCAGTGAGGATGTGTGGGGGCTGTGTTTGTCTAATTAACCCTGAGCAGTGTTATTGCTCCTTTGGCTGAAGGTCTCAGTGGAAGTCCAAGGGAATATCCCAGCAGTGCCTGGTGTAGGCAGGAGCAGCTACCCAGAGCATGTGTGGGAGCACAGGGATGTGCTTGTGTGCTTCCCTGTCTAACACAGACCGTGCCCTCCTCTCCACATCACTGCAGTCTCACGTGGCTGCAGCCGTGACTGTCAGAGCACAAACAGACCTGTGCTCTCCCAGGCCCTGAGTGGGAGGTTTGCTCCTCAAGTTCAGCCAAGTTCAGCTGGAAATAAGAGACATCTGCCTTTCCCCTGGTGCTGCTGAGGAGTGAGAGGCCAGGGCTGTGTGACAGATTGGCTGTGCTGGGGAGGCTGCTCTGCCCTGGGCAGCCGGGGCTGTTGGCTGCCTCTGACGGGGAGCAGGCAGGGCTCACCTGCTGCCAGGCACTGCTGGCCCCTGTGTGCTATCACAGGTGAGATTCTGGAGGCTCTGGGGCTGTCCCAGGGCAGGTTTGGCCCCATGCAGCCATGGGTGGGGCGGTGCCTGTCCCGGAGCCTCGCTGGGCAGGGGCTCTGCAGAGCTTGGCAGCAGCAGCAGGACACTGCTGT
The DNA here is from genome assembly GCF_000738735.6 of Corvus cornix cornix. NCBI lineage: Eukaryota > Metazoa > Chordata > Aves > Passeriformes > Corvidae > Corvus > Corvus cornix. The sequence continues at coordinate 24,552,658 of NC_046339.1, read as the reverse complement.
TCTCAGAGGGGAGTCCTGAGGTTTCCCCGAATTCCTTAACAGCTCTGTCATGTCAGTGTCATTCTAGTGACTTTGGGTCACAGCCTGCCTTGCTCTCTCTTTGGTTGATTGTTCCAGGTTCCTGGGAGCACCTTGGGAACAGCAGGGCCTTATCTGACAGAAGAGAGGTGGATTTACTTAGTTTAAGGTTAATTGGCTGGGCTTTCATTAAAGCCCTGAATCTGAGTACTTGTTTGTAAGGCTGATGAGCCATGGGGAAGCAGGGGAGGAAGGCCAAGGGTGGGCTTGGTGTCCACTGCCTGTGGGCTCAGCTCTGTAAATGGGAACATGGCGGGGGTTGCTTTTGTTCCTAGGAATCCCAAAACCTTCCCCAGGACTTCTGGCTGCATCTCCTTGTGTTAAGGGAGCAGCCCCTGGGGCAGTGGGGTGCTCTGAAGCTCCAACTGATGCAGCAGTATCTTGTGTGGAAGGAATGGCTGAGGGGCAGCTCTGGGATGGGTCTCTTGGTGTGACTGTGGATGGTGCCTCTGCTCAAACTGTTGGGATCTGCTTTGCTTAGGCACTGGCTGACGATGGAATTTGTAGATGTTAAATTAAAGATAATTGCAGGCTTGGGAGGGCTGTGTGTGACTACCAGAGGGGTGGAATATGTGCAAGAAAAATGTGCAGTGGGGATTAGCATTAGTGGTGGGATCCAGGAGAGCTGGAAAATGAAAAAAGCCTCTTTCCTTCCTCCTGGCCCAGATCCTCAGGAGATGAACTGACTCTCTGGGGTTCTGTGTCTCGTCTGAGGCCTTTCCCGGGGCATGTGGGGATGTGGCTGGAAATGGGTTGGAGGTGCTGAGGGCTCCATCCTGGAGCTGGCCAGCTCTGGAGACAGAGGCTGTGCTGTGAGGTGAGCCCAGCGCCTTCCACTGACACCCGAGTGCTGCTGCTGGACCCCGGGAGCCTCCCGTGGCTCCTGAAGGGAAACATGCCTTTAGTGACACGGTTGAAAAAGGAAAAGGCCTGACAGCAGTTGTTTCCATGACAACAGAAAGAATTGCCTGCAATATTTCAGCTCATCAGCCTGGGAACAGCCTGATTGATAGTTACGTACGCGTGGTAGGGAGAGAGCAGGAGAGGGGAGGCCAATTATATTGCATTTTCCTCGTCCTTGAATGCCTGTGGCCACAGTAACTGTGCAGGGCAGTTTTTCCTTGCTTTCTGTGTTTTCCAAGCGAGGATGACCTGTGTGTCCCTGGGAAGCACCGCTACAAGCTGCTGGCTGTGAGTCCCTGACCCTCCCTGTGCCGGGTGTGCAGGGAATGGGGACATCTGGCTCCCTGACTGGCAATCAGCAAATAGTTATTTACACTACAGACAGTATCCTGGAGGGGAAGGAGAGAGTTTGGCAAATGTTTCCAGCATAAGTGATCTGCACTAAGGACATTCCTCTCTTCCTAGGCTGATGATCCAAGGCAAGACGTGCGTGGCTTTGGGATGGTCTCAGAACTATCCAGGCTTCAGGAAACCCGTGGGGGGCTCAGTGCATCTCCCATTGCCAAAGAGCTTGAAGTCAGGGCAGCTTCAGTCAGTACCCACTGGCAGGACTGTAGCATTTTTGGTTAGTAGCCCCTGGGAAATGTGTTTTGGAGAAAATATTTGAACGTTCCCTTAAAAATAGATCCCCAGAGACAACAGATGCCAGCCTGCTGCTCATGAGGGAGGCTGCTCTCCTGGCTCCTGTTGGGGTTTCTTGATGATGCTTTTGCTTTGCAGTATGAGCAGAAACATTCAAAATAGAAACACTGTGGTGTGATAAATGGAACAAACCTACAAGAATCTGTGGTGCTTTGTCATCTCTCCCTGGGGTATGTAAATGGTGCCGTTTACAGCAGTTTGAGTGTGTGCAGCCCTCTCTGCCATAGCGCTCTTGGTGCAGCTCTGGGCCCTCTCTTTGCCCTCACTGCTGGGGGACACCTGGCCTCGAACCCCACAGCTGGGCAGTGCCACGGTCTCGGGGACGTGGCTGCCATCGCTGTGTGACTCCCCTTGCCTCCCTGTTTCCGCCCCTCATTTGCCGGCTTTCAGTGGGTAGCACCCCTCTAGAGGACAAGAGGAGGGAGCTCGGGATGCCATTATAGGATGCCGGTAGCTGGTGACAGTCGCTGGCAGAGTCACGGCTGGGGTAGCGGGCACACACAGCCCGTGTCCCCTCGCAGTGTTGTTCCTGTGCCGCCGTGTCGGGCTGGGCGGGGCCGGGACACGGGGAAGGGCTGGGGGAGCTGCTGCTGCCGCCTGGGAAGGAGCCTGGAGAGGCTGCTCGGCCGCGGAGGCCCATTACTTCTCTTCCCAGCTGGCTGAGAGGGAGTTTTCCCGTGCCTTTTTTCCTTCCTCAGAGGTATCCCGGTGCCGTCAGTCTGTGCCATCAGGGACAGAGCTCAGCGATAACTCACTGTGGATGCAGGGGTGTAACTGTCCTTTGGGCAAGCGCAGGATTAATTGTTCTTCCCCCCCAAACCTGGGGTGCACATGGTGTCTTCATGCCAAGGCAAAGATGGCTAAAAAGGCCTCCCAAGCAGGCTGTGGGCCGACTGCTCCTGGCCCAGGAATTAATTTCTGTCAGGAACCTGACACCCTGCTCTGTGTGGTTTCTGTAACTTTCTCACTCTTCCTCAGATGAGTTCAGAGTCTGTGTTGGATCCTCAGCAAATCCAAGCTTTTGACCAGCTCTGCCGACTCAACCGAGGCACCTCCCGAGTACGTACCCCCCATTTTCCTTCTGCTTTTAAACGGGTGACGGGCGTTTTTCACATTGCCAAGCCAGACACTGGCACTGGCAGCGAGGGCTCTGGCTTTTCTCTGGGGTTTGCTCTAGTGCTGGCACTTGGCTGTGGCACACTGCAAGGCAGCCACGCTGGGGAATTCACTGGCAGGGAAACCATGGGAATGCCTCTGGCTTTGGGGCTGGGCCTGACAAGTGTCCATGGGGTGATCCTTTGTGGGTTTGTAACTAAGCTTCCCTCCAGACACTGCAGCTCCCACAGTCACTCGAACACTCCTCCTCCTGTGCCTGTGCTGTCCCAAGGAGAGCGCAGCTCCCTCTGTCCCTGGCATTTTCTTTGTGCCTCCTGCCTGTTTTGGCTGTGGTTGGTGGCACTTTCAGTTCTTTCTGGGTTTGTTTTTCAATTATGTGACTTTAAAGCAACCTAAAGGCCCCTGGAGAGTTGTTCAGTTGAGGACTGGTGTCCTGCACGGAGCTCTGTAGGGTCCCTCCGTGCCATCCGTGCCCTTGGCTTTACCTGGGGTGAGGTTTCTCTCGCTGCAGCAGGGACGCAGTGGCCCGGGGCTCTCTGTACGGGGCAGGAGTGTTCCCAGGGTGACCGGGATTTCCTCGCAGCTGGCTCTCCTGACGGAGCTGGCGCGTGGGGGCCACGGCGGCGGCGGTGACAAGCACGGGCTGCTCAGTGTTTCCCACGGGGACCCGGCCACCAGCAGCGTCTTCCAGAACGAGAACTTCCAGCTGCGCCTGACGCCCCCTCCGCTGGCTGAGGAGTAGCGCTGCTCCCGGGACGTGGTGCTGGGGAGCCTTCCCACCACAGCACGGGCTCTTCCCCCACACCGCCTTTCCCAGAACCCGCTGTGCTTGAGCCCCCCTGGGCACTGCTGGGTCGGAGCTGGGCGATGTCCCGGCTCTGCTTTGGCAGCCCTGGGGCAGCTGGGCTGGAAGCTGGAACTCCGGGCCAATCCCCAGCATGCTGAGGCACAGGGAGGGCTGCCTGTGCTGACCCAGGGGCTCGTGGCAGCAGCGAGAACTTTTCCAAGTAACCGAGTCAGCTCCGCCCTGCCGGAGGAGCCTGTCCTGTGCCCAGAAACCCCCGTGAGCCCGTGCTGTGCTGGTTCTGTGGCTGGGGGCCACACCTGAGCTCTACATTCTGCTAAAAGCAGCTGTTCTGGCAAGGCCTGGCCCTGCTGTCTAATGGGATTGTGGGAGGGCACAGAATGGGCAAACCTGGAGAAGGCTGAAGAATGCAGGAGAAGACACCTGTGTGAGCAAACTGACCTGCACATGCTGTGTTCTACCAACCCATTAAAGAGGCCCTTGGTTGAACTTTCCTGTGTGACTTCTGCACTTCTTTGAGTGGGCTGCTGGTAAGAGTAGGATACATCTTGTGCCTGTGGGTGAAGCTCAGACCTCGCCTCTCACCTGTACCTGTGTTGGGGGTGGGAGGAGTGTGCGTGTAAAAGGCCCTTGGGGGCTGCAAGGGCCAGAGGGTGGGTGTGAAGGGCACTGATGGTCACAGAACCTTTAGCACTTTGCTCTCAGCACTGCAACCCAGCATTGGTGGGGTTTCTGTGCTGTCACACACACGTCTCTTCCCCCTGCTCTCTTTGGCGCTGGCACTTGGGTGTTTCCAGGTGCCCTCGGGGTCCCAGCTGCTTCCAGAGCCCAGCACCAGGCAGGTGTTGCTCTCCCTGCACACAGAACTCCAGTGGCTGATCGGTGCAGGGCTCATGCAGAATGGCAGGAATGTGGGGCAGCACGGCTGCCTCCAAGGAACACAGAAGCACCAGGTGTTGTGCAGAGCTCAGCTGGGCAGGAGCAGTGCCCTGGGGCCCGAGGTGCCCTGTGTGCTCACCTCCTGCCCATGAGCAGAACTACCCTGGCCTGTGTCCAGCCTGCAGCCACACAGCAGCTGGGGCAGCTCTTTCCAGGTGAGCCAGCGCTGGGCCATGAGGCTGCCCACCAGCCCCAGCACGTTCCAGGGCCTGGTGTGCTCCCATGGGTATTCCCCTTCTCTGCCTGGCTCCGGGGCTGCCATCTGAAGCTGTGAGCAGCTCTTCCTTTGCTGGAAGTCCGGGAATGTTTCTCTGTAGCATGGAAAGCACGCAGGCAGTTAGGACAAGCAGAAGGCCAGTTGTTCAGTATTTTATTCAAGAGGAAATATACACACACCTCTCCCTGGCAGGGGGAGCAGCCAGCCCAGGGCACAGCTGCGACGGCACGGCCACGCCCGGGTTTGTGCAAAGGAAGGAGCCCCGTTTCCGTGGGAGCGTTCCCGATCCCGAGCCGGCTGTGGGATGGAGCAGGAGATCCCCGCGGCTGGGCCCTGCCTGCCCTCGCCACCACCCCGGCACTCCCCAGAGCGCCGCTGACATTTTCCAGGAACAACAGAAGGAAGAGGCAGCTTATTGTGCTTAAGACATCTGAACAAATCCTGGGTAGGAGACACTCACAGCTTGTGGGTATTGCTAATTACTTACAGTTAAAGAAAGAATGGATCCTGACAGGGGGCCTGTGCTGTGTCTGCCACCAGCACCCCCGAGGTCACCGCCGGTGCCCGGCCAGGGCTGCGGCTCTGCTCGCCTGCAAACAAGGCGAGCTGTGCCGGGCAGGGGGTCCTGCTCACCTTCCCTGCCCTTGGTGCCCCAGGGAGAGCTGGCAAGGAGCACCCTGCCCTTGGGAAAGGCCCTGCTGCGCCAGCCCACCCATCCTGCCTGGGAAGGAGAAGCCGTTCCCAGGGCAGGAAGAGCCACCTTCTTTCCGGGAGGAAAGCTCAGCCAGGCCAGGCAGGAGAGTGAGCTCATTCAGCTCTCAACTTGGGTTATAATTGAAAGGTTAAATATGAATAAATGCTGTAGGTTTATATATGTTTCCTTCTACCTATGGAATGTGTCTGAATGGTCCAAAGACACCAAAATGTTGTTAGAAACTGTAGTTAGCCAAGAAAGACAACCCTGCCCTTAAAAATTAAATAAATCCTATTTAGTTTTACTACAGCCTTTGTTTAAATGCCCTCAGAAAAACCGAGTATTTTTAAGTGCCTTGTGAGAATGTATCTGTTCATGCAATGGCCCAAGTTCCTTGTTTCACAAGCATTGCACATTTTTATGTAAGTCATCAAAACTATAAAACCTATTATTTTTGTCCGAAAGTCTTAGTCTAAAAAGTACAGCATTACTGTGTATCCACCCATGGAAACTCCCAGACACGTGCATGTGCACAGACACACACTGTTGCCTAAATGTCTTCTAAAGATATTGATTACAAAGTGTATAAAAGTGGGAACACATTGTCAGGATACAGTGAGAGATGAGCCATCCTCTACCACAGACTATAATCTAGGATCAGTCACTAACTGTACACGTTTATACAGCCTTGGATTCACCAGGGACTTCTGAAACGCAAACAGCAACTACACAAAGAACGGCAGTAGCGCTGCGGGAGCACAGGAGTTACTGGCTCCAGCTCCCTGCAGCTGCTGGAATCTGAGAGCGACTTTTTTGTTTCCTTCAAGCGCGGCGGAAACCGAACCTCCTGTGAGACAGCTCCGCTACCAGCCGGGTGAGGGTCCCCTGCTCCGACCCTGCTCCTGGGCTGGGAGCCACGGAGCAGGAGCCAAAGCCTCCCCTCTCCACTAGGATGACCTCAGGCTGTATTTTAACAAGCTCACATGCCACCTCCCAGGGGCATCTCCACGCTGTGCCCAAGCTCTGCCAACACAGTGGTGTGGCTGGTAGAATTCTGTTTCTTTAAACTTTGTTATTCTTCAGGCAAATGCAGGCCCTGAGGCTGTTTGGTCCTGAGTGTCCGGCACCAAAGAGCCCAGGAGGAGGCAGAGGCGGAGCCAGGGGCGGGTGTTCGGAGGTAGTCGCTTCCTTCGCCTGTCCTGGTACTCCCCAGTCCAGTGTGGTATTGGTTAGATGGCCATGCCCCACCTCTGCCTGCTCCCCCTCCTGCCCACCTGCAAAAGCCAGACCCCCTTCCCAAGATCCAGGCAGAGAAAAGGGACCAGCTGGATTCAGGCAACTCATCCCCCTGCAGAGCATGAGCTACCTTCTCAGAAGATTTCAGAGCCTGGCCTACCCTCAGCAGCTGCTCAGTGCATAGCCTGGAGAAAAGTTGGAGGCACTTTGTGCATTCTCTAGCCTGCCATTCCAACCTGCTGGAAGCGTGGTGCCGACAGCCTCGGAGAAGGGTCACACCAGCACCAGGAAGAGGCCGGACAAGGCGCCAGGACAGACAGAGACAGGAGAAGCCTCGTGTAGCTGTTTGAGAAAGAGTAAGGGCACCTCGGTTTGCTGCTCCAGGCACGCACCCCCCGTGCTCTGAGGGCTCCCTGCCAACAACCCGACAGGTGGAAACATCTCGAGTGGCACGTCCTCGTGTGAGAAGCTGTGTGGGGGGTAACCCAGACCAACAAAAGGGCCTACTTCTGCTAGAAAAGTCTTAAGATTTGTCACTACCTTACGTGCAGACGTGGGAGAGCTGATCAGGCTGAGAACGTGTTAAAATTGCTCAGGCTGTTGCTAGTTCGCCATATGTAAGTCCTGTGACCGCGCTCCCATGACAGGAATCTGAAATATCAAGTGCACTGGAAAAAAGGGATTGTCAGAAAAAACGGAAAATAGAAATACTACAAAAGCAACATTACTGAGAAGGAAGTGGACTGAGCCGATGCCGACTTGTGTGGTTACACAGTGGTTTCTATAGTCTCAATCACTTCCATCTCGCATTGCGAGGGCGACAGGAGCGGGCATTCGTCCGGCTCCCAGCTGCTATCCGGGCTGTAATCTTCCTCTGAGCTCAGCTCGGCCACCCCCTCCGTGTCCTCGTCACACGACTCCACGTAGTGAACCCCCACGGCGTTGATGCCGGAGTCCTCGGAGCTGGAGGGGGACGAGCAGTGCTCTGGTTTTGGTGTATTGCTCTCCTTTGTGATTAAGGCATTGCGGACGGAGCCCTCGTCGGGCTTTGCCCTGTGCGGGGCAGGTGGCTGGCGCTGCACGTAGCACATCTTGCCGTTGATGCACTTGACGCGGTAGTTGTCGATGAACAGGTCGGCGATGGTGCAGAACTGCGGCGCCTCGGGCGGCAGCGGCGGCTGGAAGGCGGGAGCGAACTTGAGGAAGTGCTCGGTGAGCGACACCGAGATCTGGATGGTGTTGGGGGACTCCCGGGGCCGGACGGGGATCTCGGTGCTGGGGAGCTGCTCCACAGGCGTCATGGGCTGGTAGACGTATTTACCTGTGGGGACACAGAGGAGCAGCGTTTAAAGGTTGCTGCCTTTGAGTCAGAACCGAAGCGGTGACGTTGACACCCTCGGACACCACCAAGAGTTCCCTGCTGGCAGCAGCCGCTGCTTCTCTTGTGGCCTCTCCAGGTATGGATCCTGTGACACCTCATGCTGCAGGTAAGCACTGCCTCCTGTACCCCAGGGCTGCTCCTCTCCCTGCCCCTGCCTCGAGGACAGCTGTAGGACATGACTAACTCTGGAGAATTTACTCCAGGGGCACAACTCCATAGCCATGAAGGGGGAAAGATGCCAAATCTGCCCACCCCACCCTCTAGGAGAAAGGAAACTGATGAGATTCTCAGAGGCTTTTTTCCCCCCACTGAACATGTCATGTAAGTTCTAGCTTACATCTTTGCTACAATGATCAAAATTTTAATACATCATTATTATTCCAGTGAGTCTCCTTGCATGTGTTTCCCTGTTCTTTGTTTCTTCTAAATCGTGTTCTTCCATATTATAAACCAGGAGTTCATACATGACTACAACTAGAATTTTAAGGCAGAAAATAAGGGAATTTCCAAGCTTTAGAAATGCTTTTGGCACCTTGATTATCTGGTTAAGTAGTAAGAAAATAGGATTATGTTGGTTATATTGAGCAGAACAAAGTGTGAACTGAACATCTTCACTAAAAGAAATAAATAAGAGAGCAGAAAATTGGGACTATGTCAGGAAAAACTGAGAAACCCGAGGCTATGCCTAAGACTGTAAACCGCTGCATTTTATTTGCATGAAGCCTCTGAAAGAGTCATGTCTCCCCAGGGGCTCATCCGGTGGGAAAGCACAAATTTCCAGAAGCCCTGTGAGTAGTGGGGCTGTCGGAAGAGTTTCGCTGCACGCGCGGCAGATCCTGCTTTGCACAGGCAGCAAATGCACCAAAGCACGGAGGGGCTGTGCGGGTGCTTGGAGCTCTCCAGCTGAGGGGCAGAAAGCTCCTGCATTAAGGAAAGCTGAGTGCTGGTGTGTTCCCAGCTCAGAGGTCGGTGCAGCCTTTCCCCCTGAATCACCCGCTCCTTTGGAACATGGCAGAATGGCTCGCGTTGGGAGGCACCTTAAAGATTCACGGAGTTCCAATCCCGCTGCCCTGGGCAGGGACACCTCCTGCCAGACCAGGTTGCTGCAAGCCCCAGAGAAGGGCTCGCTCCCCCTGCAGCGCCTCTCTGCAGCAGAGCATCCCCCGAGGCTGGGGATCCCTCCCGGCCCTGGGAAGAGCCGTGCCGGGCCACACGCACAGCCTGAGCTCTGCCAGCTCCGGGACGTCACCGGGAACCTCCAGCACCGGGAAGGCTTCTCCCACCCCGCTGTGCTGTTGGAAGGGAAGGCTCGTGTGAAAGTCGGCTGGGACTTCCACGCCCCGTAGCCCAAGGACAGGGAGCACAGCAGAAAGGCCTCGGAGCCGAAGGAAGAGCTCTGGAGCGTGGGAGAGGCTCCAGGCACGACGAGGGAAGAGCCCACCCGTGTGCCATGGGAGGAGAGCGCAGACAGAGCTGGCAGCAGAGGGAAGTGTGTGAATGGCTTTGACCAGCTCCCCTCGAATACCTCCTCCAATGTTTTCTCCCTACGATCTGTGGAATGGTAATTGTTAACAGAGCCACGGGGAAAGCTCAGTGACAACAAATCGAGCTTTTCTCCTGTCTGCTTATGGCTGGATGACAGAAAACACAAAGCCATCCTCTCCACTTGCCATCTCTTTACCATGGTGGAGTTCCTAAACCTGCTGTGACTCAGAGGAATGAGTGCTGGCATCCAGCAGCTGCGTGCTCCAGCCACAGGCAGAGCACAGCTCTCACTGCTCCAGCACAGATCCGTGGTTCTGGCGGTCTCTGAGTGATGGGGTCCCTTGGAGGTTTCTCAAATCTCGTGGACAGAACTTCCCTAGGAAGCTCCTCACCTTCACAGCCACAGCAGCAGCCCACGGCTTCCTGCCATCTGCTGCTTCCCAGAAATCCTTCTGTGAAATTAGTGAACATTAAATATGCCACTGCCTTGCAAAGCCCCACAGCTGATGATTACTGTGCTCCTGGCTGGGATAGTGTCTGATAAATTCAGCTCATGGAAACTGAAGTGCAGCCTGCCCTTGCCTGAAACCATGACGCTCTATTTATCCATAGATTTGGAGTGCTTCTGTGTGGGCTCCTTTGACAACCAATGATAAAATAAAACCAGATACTGATGAAAAATATTTCTTCAACTCAATTCTGTGCCACCTCTGTTTGAAGAGTCCAAGGAAGGGTCCAGTGAAGATTTTACCAGGAGGAAGAACAAAGGTGTCTGTACAAGAGGACTCTGTTTTTCCACTTAAAACAGCTACCACGTGCTGGCAGAAGGATGTTGGGAATAAAAAGCAATGGATTTAAGCCGAGGAAGCTTACAGCACAGGCATGGAATGGTAAAGCAAAGCCTCCTCAGTTTGACTTTTTTGGTGTTTGTTTTTCCCCTTTTGGGAAAAGAAGAGGAGCGGCGGCCGGGGCAGCCAAGGAGCTGCTGGAGCTCAGCTGGTTGCTCCTCCACCGCAGCAGCTCCCTGCATGTCTCGGGCTGCCCCGCTGGCACTAATTCCAGGGCAGGAGCAAAGAGCAGCCATTCCCTGAGCACAGGATTTCAGAGCCTGTCTGTGTGACCTCCGGGGCTGGAACGTTCCTCACGTGCCAAGGACAAGCTCTGCCAGGGTAAAGCAGGAATCAGCCAACACACAACAAAGAGAATTTTCCACGTTAATTGATTTCTACATTTCTTTAGAATTCTGGTATAAGTTTGTCAAGTCTTAGCTGTTTTTAGAGGCAATTTTAGACAGATTAAACTTGTGTCAAAACATGACCAGGTGCTCAGAACTGGGGCTGTCAGATTGGATCACGGACAATGCTGTGCTCACAGCCTCAGCTACCACTCCTCACCCTACATAATGCATGGAAACACCTCAGCCAGGATGCAGCCTATGAAAAATAAATGCAGAAATTAGAAATAAGATTGCCCCTCACCCCTGCAGCTTGCAGGATTCCCAGGACTGGCTTTTTCACTAGAAATGCCCCTAGAAGCACAAGTCCCCAGGTTCTCTTATAATCCATCTCAATCTGATCAAACACCCGTGGAAATCAACAGCAATAGTTTTGCTGACTCTGAACAGCTGGCAACAGTCTGTGATAGAACAGTACTTTGAGCACCTATTCTGATCCATCCCATTTAATACACTAGCTCAGAACTTACTGCCTATTTATTCCAAGTCAGCTGAAGGACTCTGTGACTGCTCTGTGCTGATGAACGCTCCCGTAAATGACAGTGTTCTGCACAAATACAGATGTCACACAAGACACCTCATCCCAAGCTGTTTCCTGGGTCACTTCCCCACCACTGCCTATGCGGAAGGCGGTGAACGAAAACTACTGCACATGTCAAACACAAACTCCAAATCCTGTGAAAAGAAATCTGCTGCATTTGCAGAAGTCTGGGAAGTTCTTGTGCACTTTAAGAGCTGCTGTGAGGAGGTGTCACAGTTCCGGCTCTGCACTTCCACCACCGTGGCAAAAGGGCTCAGGGGAAACAAGAGCCTGCTCCTCTCCTGGAAACAGCAACTGTGTCTGTGAGATCAGGCTCTGCCAGAATGACTGCCATGGTAAGTCTTGGCTGTCCATGACAGCCACTGCCTGACAGGTGAGAGGATGAAATGAGAGACCCCAGAAACAGGTCTATAGGCTATTTGTCCCCAAGCCTGCTCCATGCTAGGGGCATTATCCCCCACCATCACTGCCCCTCTGTCTGACCCCTCGCAGTGACAGCAGCCTGTGCACAACGAGAAAGGGACGATTGTTTCTCTGTTTCTTCAGCTGGCCCTTGTGCCAGCACACAAACCAAATCCTCAGGGACCTGGCACACGCTACAGCCAGTACTCAACTGCAGAACAACTATTCAAATATGTCCAAGGAAGTGAGTGCTGGGCAGTGCTCATCTCCCTGTTGCTCTGTGCACAGGAATAGGATTTCTATTGCCAAATCGGATGGATGCTGTTCCCCAAAGCCTTGGCTCCATGCCTCCACTGAGCCTGCCAGCAGGCTAAGGCAGGATCCAGCAGAGCAGGGAGCTCTATCATCACCTGCACACCTCCAGCAAACTCAGGCAACTCGGAAAATTTTTTACTTTTGTGGCACTGTTAACCAGAACAACGTGGCTGATTGACTGGAAGCTGTATTAGAGAGCCTCCTGCTTCCAAAACCCCAAACCAAGCCTTGGGAAACAAGCCACGAGGTCACATCTCTGATTTTTTGCTAATTGGGCAGTCTGCATGCATCCTCACCAAACAGACACAAAACAGCAGCAATTTCCGTGGCTAATACAAAATAACCATGAAATAAGCAGAGGTGCTGCTGGAAAATTTTCTTTTCCACTTCCCTCCATCCCAGCATTCTGGTTTACCTCTAATACTCATTAATGTGTTTGGCATATTGAAAAAAAAAAAGAAGTCCAGCTTACAGGAGGGAGGTTTCTCATAAATTCTCCAGTATTACCCTCTCAAGATGCTACCTTGGAGGACTTAGTCCTAATAAATAACACCATGAATTGCACTGCACTTCAGAAAATGGTAAGAGAGAGCTGTGGATCTTACGAGTCTAAGTCAGCAATACGTACCACGGGTATTTGTTCACATGCAAGGCATTTAGACATCTATTAACTCAAAGATAAAATCTTTTTTTCATATGTATTCTTCCCCTTGCAGCTGCTGGAACAAATATTTCTACAGCCTCCCATCTGCCAGCTCATCTATCTCCAAAAATCAGCAAGGTTAACGAAGACCTGCTACTTGCAGGCTATTGAACGTGGCCTGGCTCAGCTTAGGAACTGTTCCCACGTGGGCTGAGCACTTGTGGAAGTCCCAGGCAGAGGTGGGCTGAAGGTGAACTGGCTCTGGTCCCATGGAATCTCCATGCCTTTGGCTGTGGTGGATGCTCCAGAGGGGCTGGAGCTGTGACCCCAGGGCACAGTCCATGGCTGCCACAGGCCCCCAGTGAGGGTGGGGAGGGAGGTGTCCTGTCCACCAGCAGGGAGCTGCTCCCTAAACGCCGGTGACTTGGTGCTGCCCGAACATATCCCTGTGTAACAGCACCAGCTATCCCCCCCTGTGAAGTCCAAGGGGATTCTCACTCCAGCTGTGCCAGACTTTCCTACTGCCACTTGCAACCCTGCCAAAAAATTCAGCTCACACGGGAGGGGAACTGGTCCCACTCTGGAGAACATAAAAACCCTCTAATTAAATACCACACAGCTCTGAAGGAGTGAAGGCAAAGGAAGCATTCATAATGCATGTGTGACAGGAGACAGCGCTGCCTTGGAGGGGTTCCACATTATTCCAAGGAGAGCTCCCTGCACAGCTGTTCTGTGTGTGGAAAGCTCGGAGCTGAGCTTCTCGAGCACTGGCTTTCCTCACAGCAAGAGATGGAGAACAACCAAGTGCTCTTCCAGCAGCACTTGCTCCACATCTCCTGGGCGTGGCAGGAGAGCTGGGTCTGGCTGTGGGGAAGCGCAGTGCCCATGGCAGCTGTCTGGCAGGTGGGCACAGCTCCGAGCTGCAGGGGTGCCCTGCCGCCGGCGGTGGCACAGCGGCCCCAGGACGGTACAAAGCTTGTCACGCCCACCTGGGTTTCCAGGGTCCCCCAGGGCAGTGGGTGGCACAGGTTCTCCAGCCCAGCCTGAGGGCACGGGAAGGGAGCGGGTATGGATTCACCGCTGGCACAGCAGAACCTTGGGGCAGGGGAGGGTTTCCTCCTTCAGTGACTGAAGCAAAGCTCGCTGCACACCCTGGATTAAACACACCACAGGTTTATGGAGGGCACTCGGCACCCTCAGCCTGCTGGAGGTGCCCATCACACCTGTTGTTGCCAAGTGCCCAGCAGAGCAGAGTTCCATCGGGAAGTGTGATGGTGGGCTGGGCACCTACCTGGGGTTGTTGCCTTCCAGCCCTGCCAGCTGAACAGTGGACAAAATGACTGCTCTGGCCTTCCTCCTCCTCCTCCTCTCTCCAGTTACATGCACAGCTTGGAACAACAAACCCTTGCAAACAGAGGTTGCCCTACCCATAAATACTCACCGAGGACTATCACAACTCCAAACTACACTTAGAGCACAGTTCTGACTTTTCCAGAGGGGCGACAACAAATGGAAGGAGAAACCTGGAGCACATTTACAGATGGCACATGTGAAAAACCCCACTGCTCGCTCAGCCTGCACTTCTTTGTGATGTGTGGAACAGACATCACGTCATACGGGCTGTGTGGTGACCGTAAGATGTGGAATGAGCCACCAGAGGAAATGGAAAACATTTCAGGACACTGAGGTGCTGCCAGATTTACAGGCTCAAGGAGAGCTGAACTGGGCCATTGGTGGTTATAATAATGCAAAACTGAAATGATTCTCCACCTTGAAGAAGCCTCGTAGATAAAGATATGCAGCACCTCGGTGCAAGTGATATTTCTGCCTTGCACTTTGTCCGAAGAACTTTGAAAAAGCACTGAGATTGCTCAAACAAATTTCTAGTGTGGGGAATGCAAACAGAACATTCCGCATACCTGCAGGAATTCTGGCAGAACTAGAAGGCCCAGTAAGGGATCACAGAAGAGACTCCAAGGGCACAAATCAACTCAGCAAAGGAACAACAGAAAAAGAAGGCACGCAGCAGGACCTGAGCAGGCTGGAAGTGCAGCAGGAAGGGCTGGCAGGCTCTGCCCTAACAGAAATGTATCACTGCAAAGGGCTCCTTCTCACAGAAGCACCTCCATCCGAGCACTAATGAGTCCATCCCATCGCAGACCCCAGCCAAGCACAGGGAAGAACCAGTGCAGCAATGTTTTGGCAGTGGCTGCCCAGGAGCAATTCCATACAGCTGCCAGCTCTCTCCTGTGGAGGAGCGGTGTTCCCTCCCTGCTGTGCAGCCAGACAGCTGTGCCAGCCCCTGACTCGACGTCTTTCACAGGAAACCAACACAGAGGGGGAAAAAAAATCAGAAAGTTTTTCCCTCATCAAATTTGTATTTTAATGCCCTTTTGTCTTGATCTGTTTTAAATACAAAAAGGATCATGACAGTACATGCTGTGAGCTGTCTAAGCCTTTGAGGAGTTTCTGTGCACATCAGCTTAAGAGCAGGTAACGCTTAAATGCAAACAGACCCTGGAGCTTCCTCCATCATCCCTGCTCTTCCCTCTCACTGCTTACACGGATTTACTGGACTTAAAGCAAAAACAACCCTGAAGGCTTGAGGGATGTTCCATGCAGCCATAAACCCTCTTACAGGGGCCGAATTTGCTCACTAACCCTTGTACGGGAACAGAGTACCAGCACCCAAAAAGGCAGTGAGCAGCAGCACACACCATGTGTGTGTTCTGGAGGAGCTCTTTCCTTTCAGTATCTGGAGAATGTCACCCATACCACAGGTGCTCCTAACCCCAGCTCCATGCTGGGTTCCAAAAACACGGAAGCACAGGCATGGAAAGCGTGGCACAGCCCTGGTTACATCCATCAGCATGGCAGCTGGGCAACACTACCCAAGCTCTGAATCCACGGATATTCATCTTCCAACATCCCTTCCCAACCCACCCCCAAAGGCCAGAACAGCCACTTCTTACACATTCCCCTGAGAAATTTTATCCCCCAAGTTACACTAGATATTTTTAAAATTCAGTAGAGAAAATAGCAAAAAAATGGCTTAGTGCTAAATATTTATTCTACAACCCCATCCCTGTGCACCATCTGCTCAAGCTTCAGCAGCCCATGGTTTCCATGCAGCCAAGTCAGTGTGCTGATATGGAAACAAAGCAACATAAGCACAGCTCCATGTCAAACTACCCAGAAAACCATGGCATTGCCTGGCAATCAAAGGCACTGGAGGCACAAGATCCAGTTGTCTTCCAGGTGTGTGATATGTGCTGCAGGGGGCACCCGGAGCTTCTGCGTGTGATGCAATGCTTTCTTGGGAATTCTCAAACAAGCAGAACAGCTCACCAGGCCCTTGAAGGAAAAGTCCTCTCCAAAGACCTGCACTCTGCACCCACAGGGGACAGCTGGGGCAGGAGGTTGGGTTTTGCAGCTTGGAATAGATGCATCTCTGTGGCCACAGAGTTTTCCTGGTGGCTGACTGGAGAAGCAATGGCCCATGGGATGTGCTGTACCTGTGCTGCTCCCTTCCTGTGGCCAGAGCCAGGATCTCCTGCTGGCACATCATCTGTGCAGTGGCTGTGTGGGAGCAGGAGCCTTCAGGCTGGACAACAACACATTCCTCAGTGCTGGGAACAGGGTCCTTATTCCCAACAGACTCTTTTAACCCTCATCCCAGTGCTGTTGCTGGTGCCTCATGCACATCTCCATTCACACACCATTCAAACCAAGCTATTTCTACCACAAGCACCCATTTCTGGGGAATTTAAAGGACTGCTGTCCCTGCTTGCGCCCAGAACACGCCACCACGTGAAGCTGAGGAGTGCAAGTATGGGCACCAACACTCCCATTGAAGTGGGGGGGGATCCAGCAATGCTCTGCATGAGCAAACAGAAGCTCAAGTACCACCACTGGAGGTGGAGCAGGTGGGTATCACATCAAGCCATTGTGTCACACAGTGCCACTGCAGGCAAGTGACTTGGAGCACCTGGACAGTGGAGCTGGGAGTACACACAGCTCTCTGCTGTGGCACAGTGAGCCAGTGCTGGCAGAGGTGGGAGCATCGCCCTTGGCTTCACATCCAGAGAGTCAAGATCCCACAGGACCAGCTGGAGAATGGCTCCTGTGCCAGCAGATCAAGGTCTACTGGCACAGGGAGGAAAAACAAAGCAAAAGGTGAGTGTTTCCCTCCACCTGCCCTGCCTACAGCTGGGCTAATGCTGGTGGGCTGCAGGAAGGCTGCAGGAGCTGGTCAGTCCACCCTGCCACACCTGATGCTGTTCCAACCTTTCACAAGAGACCAGGGACACGGAGGGAGGGAGAGAGGGAGAGAGTGAGTGAGAGTGCAAACACCTGGAGTGGGGCTCAGGAAAGCTCTGAAAAGGCTCAGGAAAGCACTGAAATCCAACCAGGCAGCCACGCAGCATGGAGCAGGCAAGCATCCTGCCTGGAATGGCTGCAGGTGTACACCAGTACCAGCATCATGTGGCAGGGAGAGGGACAGCCAGAGCCTGGCACAGAGCTGGGCACAGCAGGGAGTCATTTCAGAGCTGGGTGCAAGTACACAACCAAACAAGCAGCCTCGAGAGCAGACGTGTGGGCTCTCGAGCTCCGCAGCCACCAGCGAGAACAAGAATACAAATGCATGCCTCTTGCTGAAATTGTTTTACAACATAGGTTATGTATAAATTCCAACTGTTACGTGGCCTAAATTAAAGTATGGATATGTTAAAAACAAGGCCCAGTTGCCAAGCAATCAGTTTTCACTCTCCCAGTAGGTTTTTGACTTCCATCTACGTGAATATACTCAACTATCGCCAAAAAAATCTCCAAATTGCACGAACTGCACTTCTTGAGTTCTGTGATCAGTCACTACATAAAAATTGATTAGTGGAAGAATCAAAGCCATTATGAAAACATACCCTGTATCTTGTGGGCAGATAAATTCATGGAGGTGCTAGAAGAAAAACCACAACACATTAAACCAGGATAACTTTATATGCAGAGAGAGAGAGATGCTCTACCTGGAATCCAATCTACTGTCAACCAGCTTTTGCATTAGTATAAGCTTGTGCCATCCATCAGCAGCTAAGCCCACACTGTCACAGCTCTCGTTCGGGAACATCTTACACTGTTTGTGAGTAAAGCATTTTGCTTTTTGTTCTTTATAGAAACACAGTTTTCTAGTAGAGCCTCACCAGTGTGCAGAAGTAAGTTACCAAGGCTGGCAGTGAGTCATGAAGTGTACAGCAGCACTGGTTAAATTGAGAGCCATTACATAAGAACACCCCAAGATGCCCCTGCTCTACAAGCCCGGCTCTGCTGGTTGCAGCAACACCAGCGGCGACAAAACGTGTTCCTGATGAGCACACAGGTGCTGCCAGGAAATTGGAGGTCCTGTGCCAAGCACCTGAGAGGCCTCTCAGTGCTTCCAGCAGACCTGAGCAGTGTCAGCTCTGCAGACCCGCAGGATGGAAGTCACAGCGACGACAATCTCGTGACTCAGTCTCGTGGGACAATACAAGGCTATGACCACAGGCTGCCATTTAAGACCCATGAAACATCCGTCAAGAACCACAAGAGGGAGGATGATGTGACAGCAGGCACTTTTGCATCGGGCACTGGCATTAAGCAGGCTCGCAGATTCAAGCTGGCAAACAGATTCCCTCACCTGCAGAGTCCAGGAAGGAAGCCACACGCTCGCCACAGGCACTGAGCTCCATGCAGATTTTATCTTTAGGCTGTTCCTCTGCAGTGAGAAAAGTGCCAGCAGCCTCTCATCAGCAGGAAGCCCCCTGAGCAGGAGCACAGGCCCAGCCCTCACCGTGCAGGATTCAGGACACCCTGAATTCACAGACAACCCCACCAGCTGACGAGACACAAGATTAATAAACTTTTTCTTCAGAAGTACTTGCTTCTGGTAGGAAGCATCCCCAGCCTTGTCCTTTCAGGCTTCACAAAACCAGCACTCAACCCTTCAAGCAGCCACAGAGGAAGGGTGTCAGTTATCTGCTGCTCTCCGAGGCTCTTACCAGCAGATCACTGAGTTTGGGGCAAGCAGATGTAATCCTTTGTGAATTATGCCTCTCAGGTGGACAGACAGATTACAGAACAGCCTCATAGTCATGCATGACAAAGAGTTTTTGGCTGGCAGGAAGTGTTTTGGTACACAGGTCCCTTTTTCTTAGACTTCTGGAGAAAGAAGTGCAGTGATTTCTGTTCAATCACGTATGAGCTGTTCAAGAGTTAGTCCTACGAGACACACTGAGCAAGTAGCCTGAATTCAGAGATTTTCCTGTGGTCTAATTCTGTTAAGTGATATCTGGGCCTTTGTTAATAATAATAGAACATGCATGTCTCTAAACATTATAGTAAGGATTCAAAATGAATGCCAGTAGGTTCTTCCAGAGGCACTGACATTCCCACAGGGTACAATGGATCGACACATGTGGGTTCTCTTAGCAATGGTACATTCATACTGTGATTTCCAGATTGCAACTAAAACCCAAGGAACAAAATGCCATCTGGGTCTGGGATGGTGCACCCATAAAAACTGGCAGTGTTTTTCCTTAGAGTAACTTCAGAATATATTAAGCTGACATTCTTTCCTTGGTTGTGTACAGCTTAGTGAAACGAAGCTGGAATATCATAGCTCTTCAAAATACAGGTGAAGAGAAGATCTTGCACAGCCACAGGCAACAAATCCTCATTAAAAGTCTTTTCCCATTACAAGCTGCAACATTCACCTTTCTGCAGCTCCTGCCTGGCACTCCACATAATGCACAAACATTCTGTCCAGATACATGGACTTAACCGGATGAATGTTCAAATCCTTTTCACAGCAGAAGTAAATTAAAAATGCCTATTTCTCCCAGGATTTGTGGTTATTCTCCCTCTAGACCAAGCTATGTTTTCTGGAAATTCCCAGCCCTAGAGCTCCTAGCCCCACTGCTCAACTCCACTTTAGACAGAGTTTTCCATGAAGAAAAATGTATGAGCTCCTTCAAACACTCAGAATTTCAAACATAAGCATGTTACAACTCCCTTTCCCTGTTTATCCAATGAATCAGTCATCAGGATGTAGTTTTGCCCTGTAGAACAGTACTGCTAGAAATTCAAGCTGCCATCACCACTGGCTGCTTCCAGTGAGCTCCAGTCCACATCACCATCTGCAGACAGGGACACACACAGAGCACCAGAGCACTGCTGCCCTTCTGCTCCCTCCTGGACGTGGAAATGAGTTTTGCAGCCACCAAAACCCAACGTAAGGAAAACCCACTGCAACAAGAGCAAGGCTTTTGGAGATGGACAGTGTATGCTGTGCTTCAGAGCGTCCCAGGGCTGCGGCTGCCCCTCTAACATGCAGGGATCAACAGATGCTGGCTGCAGGCAGGCACAGCTCCTCTTTAGACCCCCAAGCCCTATCAGGATGCACCTGAATTCCTCCCCATACCATCTCAGCTCACTTACCAGCTCTGTCAAGGAAAGCAGGGCTGCCTCACTGATTCCCTGTTCACAGTTCCCACAGGCAGACTGGGGTCTGAATAATTACATGGGCTTGGGAGATTGTCAGAGCCCCTGCTGATGGCTTCTGTCGCTGGAGAGAGGGAGAGACACCTTGGAAATGTTGCTGGTGTGCACAGAGCCACGGAAATGCTGCACAGATCACTGTGTGGCAGGGGGAAATGCCTGCACCTGGGCCAGGTGTGTCCCTGCCAGAGAGCAGGCAGGAGCTGCCATGGACACACACCACATCGCTCTCCCTGGAAGAGGTTTAATTGAGGATGGCCTCGACAGAGAACTTTCACCAGCTTTGTGCGACAGACATTTTATTCTTTCATTTTAAAATGTTATAAAAGAAAACCACTAGTGATTCAAGCAGAGAAGCATGTGAGCAGCAGTATCTGCTCAGAGCACACCCAGGTGCACAGTGACTGTGCTGATTTACCTTGTTCCCTGGCTGCAGCTGTGGGCAATGGATAAGGGATAACCCCCCTCCCCTGGTGAGCACACAGCTGGCACCGATGAGACCCCAGCCACATGGACTGTGCCTCTGCTGGGTGCCCTCAGACACCATGAGGAAGCAATGGAGCTCTGAGAGCCAAGAGAAACCCTGAGCTGCCTGTTGAGGTGAACAACACATGTAAATATACTCTAGTTCTACATCCCCAGAATACTGCTGGCATGGCCAAACTTAGAGAAGCCCTTCTCCCCAAAATCACCCAGAAAACACGTGCCCTTTGTGGCATGCCACCCATCACACAAACCCATTTTCTCCTCTTGCATGAAAAATGACAGCTCCTTGGATCTCTTGCCAGGCCTGCCTGACCTTGTGCAGCACCTGCCAGGTCTGGCTGCAAACTCCAGCCTAACAGTGGCATAATGTGTGATGCATGCCAGGAAGGGGGAAGCTACTCCAAGGCACACCTACAAGTGCTATCCATCACCTAGCAAACTGCAAGGGTCAGGGAGCAGGTGCATTTTTTAAAACCTTTCCTGCCACCACGATCTTGTTCCTTGCCTGAGCCTGGCAACTGTGCTCCCTTCCTGGCCACCAAATGGAGATCTCACGCTTTCCCTATGCTTGGTTTGTTTTCTTGTAAAGGGTCCAAACAGCTGAACCTGTAAAAGTGGTGGGACTGAAATTTATTTGCTGCATTTACTTTTCAATATAAGATATGCAAGAGGCTTTAAGGAGCTAAAAGCTTGTTCTTTTGATGCTGAATCAGAGGGGAAAAAAAAGCACAGAAAGGCTAATACAAGGTGGCACAATTACTGTCTATTGATGCAACTGCTGTGGAACCACGATTCATCATGTATTATTGATAATTGCAGCATAATGTACCGAGGGGTTTGCAGGGTGTTTAACAGAATGCAAGATATTCAGATCACAAATGAACCCAGTCGCAACAGAATGCTCTGAATTGTATCAAGCCTGATGTCTTCTCTCACAGCTAATTCTTAGGAAGTAAAATTAGCAAAACACAGTCAAAATCCTGCTGTCAGGTCAGGACGGATGCAAACCCCGAGGATCTGATCCCTTCTGACATAAGCAGGTACCACCTCAGAGCCAGCAGCCTCACAGCCAGCATCAGTGCAAATCACAGCTGCAGTGGAAATCCTGAGGTGAGGAAAGGGAGGCAGGCACCTTGCTGCAGACCTGCCTCTGGCGTGTTTTCTCCAGCTCTGGAAAAAGTAGACCAGAGTAATTTACGGCTCTCAGCTTGCATCTAATAAACTAAACCTCACTAGGCTGTCAGAGGGGATGGGAGGAAGGTGAACAGGGGGCTGCCACCCTGGCAAAGGGCACGCACACAGGGCACAGAGGAGAAACGTGGGACAAAACACAGGGGCTGAAGTCAAAGCCACCTCCTGGGCCAACGCCTTCTTCCCTGCTGGGAAAAGGACTCCGAGGCTTGAGCCCTCAACCTGCTTCCACGTGGAGGCTGGAGCCGGCACAGCCTCCCGGCAGCAGCCAGGGCAGGATGCTGCGGACAGCTCCGGCAGCAGGGACGAGGGGCTCCGGCGCTCCCGGGCAGAGCCCGGCGGCTCCAGCGGCAGCCGAGGCAGCCCAGCACCCTCCCATCGCAGCCTCCCCGGGCACACCCGTCCTGCGCCTTCTTCACGCCCTTCTTACGGAGGCTGTCCCCGCGTTCAGAGCTCCCCAGGCACGGACGCGCTTTAGAAAAACACCACACAGGCAAATCTGCTCCCCACCGAGGCTGAAACAGACCGAAAAGGACCTAAAATAAACTCCGGGCTTAGACACAGAAGTCATGCAGGCACGCAGGGCAGCTGAGGCTCTCGGAGCTGTTGGATACACCGAACAGTCTCCCTGCCAGCTATTATTGCCATTTTACGGACAGAGAAACATCCGAGGTAAAGAGAGCGCCTACAGTACTGCTCACTTCCGAGCATGCCAACCTCAATGGCTTTGGGGAATTCAGACTGGGTTCTTTCTCAATTATTCCTTCCATAGCCAAGTGGCTCTGCAACGCTAAATTGCTCCTGTCACTGAAGTAAGCAGATGTGATCCTGAATACACATGAGGAGACGATCTCCTCATCATGGCATGGTGAGTGTTTGTAATTTCTCAGTGTAAGTGCACTTTAACTGAGCTGACATTCTCCAGGACCTTGGCCACTGATGGAAAATAATACTTCAATGGCCCTTTTAATTGATGTAGAGCTTCCTGTACCCCAATACAGCTCTTAAGAGTCACAGAAAAGCACTTTCAAGAACCCTCTGAGGATTCCCAAGTCGGTATTACAGCACTGTGTTTATGGAAGATAACTCCCAATGCTGTTTAATTACATCTCTGACCTCTATACAATTTCCCATTATAGACCTCATTCTTACCCCCTTTAAGTCCAACTCAACTCATTCCACAGGAGCAGGATACAAAGAGATCCTTAGCTCTGAAATTTGCATTAGGAAATGAGGGGCAAGAAGGGACCACGCTTCTCCATGGCTTTCAGAAGATTAAACAAGGCAATGAAGTGTGTGACTTCCCTTAAAATCTTCCATTTAAAATCCTGGTTTCATGAGGCAAAGGTATCCTAATGTTTCCTTAGCCATAAAGGAGGGATTGAGAAGGAAGTCTGTACTTCTTGCAAATGCTATAACTATTTTTAAATCTTACAATTGCCACATGGAAGCAAAGGGTTGGATGGGATCTCAAGTGGTCTTTCCAAGAGGGAAGCAGCTCCATGTAATGCCTAAGACACACCATTCTAAGCCTTCCCTGAAGGACCGTGACTCCTCACCTTCTCAAGTACTCTGTTCCCCTGCTTCCTTTCTCTTTCTAGTTACGATGTTTTCCAGTATCCAAAGCTAAACTCTCCTTGTCACAGGTAAGGGATACCTGGTTATCTGCCACATCTGTGCAGAGCAGGACTCAAACACAGCTTCTCTGCAAGGGCTGCCTTACACTTTGCAAAGCTCATCATCCGTCCCTCCTTCCTCCCTTCCTTTCTCCCTCCCTCAATCTTTTACAGCCCAAACAACCCTTCCTTTTGCACCCCCTTGTAAAGCATATTTTCTAAGCTGATCTCCGCAATCTCCTCCCCAATTCTCCCACTGCTCTATAAAGCGCAACACCCAAAGCTCAGCCCATCAGCCTGGTTTCCTCATCACTGAGCTGAAGAGACTAATTAAATTGCACACTTGCCATGCTCCTGGTAATGCATCCCAAAGCAAAGGCTGGGGTTCTGGGTTTGGCTTTTCTGCCTCACAGACCTCCCGCTGCTGACGCACAGGCAGTTTGTGATCCATCCTAATCCCCAGATCCCTCTCTGCAGTGTCGCTTCTCCAGGTGTTCCCAGCTCCATGTTTGACTTCCCAGTGCCAGGACCATTCCCAGATCATTTTGGGTAACATCTCCAGTTTATAAGCACCACTTTGAGCCCTGATCCTGTACTCCAGAGTGCTCATAAGTTTATATATCTTGATGGTGACCACAAATAACTGAGACCAGGGAAAGGTTGGGAAGAATCTAGGTCATAATTTGAGGGCCTTTGTGATATCAATCAAACACCAGTGAGACATCCCTCTCCCTGTGCAGCAGGTACTGTGGCACCTTCTCACACAGACAGTTGTGCCACACAGTACTGAGGGCACAGACAGAAGAAAATCTTTTGTCCTGAACTGCTTTCAAATGAGCCCCAAATCAAGGCAAAATTCCTGAAATGAGTATTTAATTGATATAAAAGCTTGCATCCAAACAAAAGCTGGCTTTTGGGGCAGCCCCTTTTCCCCGTGAAACAAAATTTGCAAAAAGTGCGTGTGAAGGGGAATCCATGTAGGAGACTAAATTACAAGGAGAGATGGCAATAGCAATGGATTTTAAAGGAGAATGGGATGTCAGGAGTCCAGGAACACCTTCAGCAGCACCAAGTAACGTTCACATAAGGGTCCAGTGTTAACCTTGATCATCCAGGCTTTAAGATCTCCAGAACCCAACACGATCCAAGTGCATGGCTCCATCACCATTTCCTGACCTCGCATCAACACGCTGCTGGGAAAGCCTGCTCTTCAAGGCTCTATGTGATTAATTATTCATCAAACTATGTTTGGACATCCACAGTTCAATCTCAGCCTCCATGATTAGATACATCAGGATCTTGAATACCAATATTAAAGTCGTTGGGCGCCTTTTCACCAGAGTTGGCTCAACACTGGATTTTGAAGCTATCTGCTATATATAGCCTAAAGCAGTTACCTCTCTGCTCAAAAGGGTTTATGCCTGTAAAAAGAAAACCATAAGCACCGAGAATGAAGTGGCTGGTACGAAGGAGAGTGGTGCCCAGCCAATGCCACAGCCCGCCCTCCGGCCGGCTCACGGGGGCGAGGGGAACTGGGACCGCAGGCCCCAAGAGAACTCTCCGGGCATCGCTGCTACCGCCCCTCCGGGAGCAGCGCCCGAGGTCAGGGTCCCACTGGGGCCGCCTCGGCACGGACAGCTCCGGGAGAGGGCTGCTCCCGGCCGCGGGACGGGACGGGACGGGACAGACAGAAGGGGACGGGCGGTGAGGCAGCGCACGGGGACCGACAGGACATTCGGGACGGCCGGGACCGCGCGCCCCCGCCCGCGCCCTCGCCCCTCACTCACAGTGGCACCATCCCAGGTGGCAGCACCAGTGCAGGCGGAAGCAGCGGCCGTGGCTGTGGGTGGCGCAGAGCGAGAGCCCGTCGCAGGGCTGGAAGTCGGGTCTGCCCGCGCAGCTGCGGGCGAGCGCCTGAGCCTCGTCCAGCTTCTCGCTCTTCGCCGCCGCCGCCCCGCTCATGGCGCCGCCGCTCCGCCCGCAGCCCCCGCGCCGCAGCGGCCAGAGGAGGAGGAGGAGGAGGAGGAGGCGGAGGAGGTTGAGGACGAGGAGGAGGAGAAGGAGGAGGAGAAGGCGCCGAGCCGCAGCGGGGACCGCCCGCCCGCCCAGCGCCGCGGGGGCAGCGCCGCGGGCAGGGCCCGGCCGCCCGCCCCGCCCCGCCCCGCCCCGCCCCCGTCCCGCAGCACCGCCCGCGGTACCCCGATGGCCGCATCCCCCGATGGCCGCATCCCCCGATGGCCGCATCCCCCGATGGCCGTACCTTCCGATGGCTCTGTTCCCCGATGACTGTGCCCCACGATGGTGACCGTAGTCCCTCACAGCTGTGCCCACGATGGTCGTGCCCCCGATGGCTGTGTGCCCTGGCGGCCGTGTCCCGCGATGGCCATGCCCCTCGATGGCTGTGCCCCCTATGGCTGTGTCCCCCGGGTGGGGGGAGGCTGACCCGCGGGCTGCCCTGCGCGGCGGGGTGAGCCCGGGACGGCGCCCGAGGGCGCTGCCGGCAGCCTTGGCTCGCTGTGAGAGTTCACGGCTTTCCAAAGGCGCTTGCGGCGGCCGGAGCGCACGGGCGGGAGCGGCCGCCAGCCCCGGGCGAGTCAGCCCGGCTCCCAGCAAGGGCTGTGGGCCGGCTGCCAGGCTCCCCCGAGCACTGCCCCGGCCATGTGGAGCTCCTCTCCAGACAGCACCGGGCTTGATAAATGGGATCCGGGCATCCTGGCACCGGACAGCAGCCTCCGGGGAGCTTGGGCAGCAGGCAAGCAGCCTCGATTACAGGCGTTCTGGGGCGCTCCAAGGGTGCAGTTCTCTGCTGTTCTGTGAGACAGGTGGACACAGATCACCCCTGCAGTGCCAGAGCCAATGGAGCAGGACACTGAGCTGCTTGCATACGTGGCCCGCGGCACAGGCGGGTTTTAGTTGGTTTGGTTTTTTTTTTCATGCTACTTAATCTAATTCAGAAACCCATTTCTTTCTAAGCACGCAGTGATTTTAAAAACCCTGATAAACTCTGTCTTTCAATTTGTAAAATAATCAGTAGATATAATTTTGGTTAATAAAGATATGCAAGTGTATTGTTATTTTCCAACAATCATATCTTTAGGCCAAAATTAAAGTTTGGATTTATCTTGAGCCATGGCTACATTATTTGTTTTCTAACTGTGGTGGTGGACTTGTTTCCCTGCTATGTTTGAAAGAAAATTGCAGTTTTATTGCTGCTCTGGTCAGCACTGGGAGTTGAAGTCAGCTTTCTGTTAGAACAGAAATCAAATGGTCATTTTCATAGTCCCTTATCTTTGTACAATACCCAATAGCTCTATGTCAGAAACGGTCAAAACATACTTATTTTCCTGTGTTCTCCAGAATATTCCCAGACAGTTCATATGGGCTCTGTCCTTGGATAGATCCCAGAAGTGTCCCCATCCTGTACACCCTCCTGAAGATGTGCTGAGAGAACCATTTGCTTCTTGCCAACAAGAAGGGCTTAAGAACAGCCAAGCTGCTGGTGTCTGGCTATGATCAGCTCCGCACTTTATGGCTCAGACCAAGGGATATGGGTCATAGCTGCAGAGCACAGAGTGGCACTGAGGCTTTGAACCATCTCTGACTGTGATCCCTGACTTGCAGCGCAGACCTGGTGTCTGCAGCCCTTCCTGCTCATCCATGATCCCCTCCTGCAGCACCTCAGTGCCACATGACTGTGTCCCAGCTGTGCCCTCACCTCCTCAGGTCCGGAATGGCGACACCATTAAACTCATCTTATCTGGCCAGGGGATATGTGCCCCGTTGCACTGAGCAGGGGCTTTGAGCCTCCCTTGGCACTGGTCACCAGGAGTGGAAGACCTTCAGAGGCCTGTACATTTTAAATGTCTCCAGTGTTTATTACACTGGGAAGAGAGTATCCTGACACTCCTGGAGGCTTATCTGCCTTTGTTTTGCTGAAATCCCACTGAAATCTGTAAACATTTAGGACCTTGCTCAGCTGTTCACAAACAGAGGAGAAACTGATTGCAAATCCAGGTGTTTCTTTGACACTGTCCTGATGTCCCCATATTCCCTGGAGCCCACCAGCAGCAAATGAGGGATGCAGCTCAGCTCCCACGAGAACCCTGGCCCAAGGAGACCTGACACTTCTATCTGCTATTCCTCTCCAGCACTGTGTCACCTCCAGAAGTGCTCTCAGACCAGCCTGGGCCGTCAGATCACTTTCAATTCAAAAGAAATAAAGAGGGAAGGTGAACTGTGGGTTACAGAAAGAGGAGTAGGTGTTTCTGGCAAGACCCCAGCACCCCATCCAATTTAGGCGTGCGCTGCAGGACAGCACTTCTGAGCCGCCTAAGGCAGGGATCGCTCTGCCTCCCTTTGAAGGGCCGCGCTGCAGGGACTCTGATCAAAGCTAAGGCAATCCTCCCCTTTGGTGCACTCACATTCGCTACTGTTTTGCACAATGCCTGTGGCTGAGCAGTTAATGGAGGCATCTGCTGCACTGGCAGAGTTCATCGACTTAATTAAAGATATCTAACAATCCTGCAGCTGCATGCGAGAGGCCACGGGTGCTCGCAGGGCCGCCGCTGAATCTTCTCAGACTGAAAGCGAGCACCCCACTGTGCAGAAAGCGCAGCCATGCAGCCAGACACCACATGAAAGCAGAAGCAGGGCCCAAAGATTAAGGATGGACTGGAGCCAGCTCGCACTGTGTGTAGCCATGGCCTCACCGTGCTGGGGAACTGTATAACCTCAGCTCACAGATAGCTTGGAATGGTCAGACATGCAGCAAGTCGGCAGAACTGGGGACATTCCTCTCCTGTAGGGATGGTTTTACCTGGAAAATATTTTTAACAGACACTTACTCACTGAGTGAAAATGGTTAATTGGTTTAAAAAGACAGGTGGGAAAACTAATCCTGTACCAAGTGGTTTTCAAGTTCTCTGCGCGGGGCTGTGTTCTCTCCTGTTAAATGAAGACACATGTCACTCACGGGCACATTTCTGACATCACTGCACATTTGAGCTGATGGGGACTGTGCAAGGCTGTTGACAACTTACCAAAGAGGCTCACAGAACAGGCTGGTGGCTGCTGCTCGGGCTGCTTGTCAGCAGGCACCAAGGGCTTTGGATCAGGCTGCCGAGCACGGGCGGCTGCCCTGCAGGGCTGAGGGCCAAGGAGCCGTGGTTGCCCTTGGGCGCACTCTGCCCTGCCGGGAGCGCAGCAGGCCAGAGGCCGGGGCTCCCACGCACTGCCTGTGCCCTCCCGGAGCTGGGAATGCGACCTCGCGGCGGCACAATGTCAGCGCTGGCTGCCGGGACGTCAGGCACACAGAGCGATCGATGCCGGGCTGCTTTGGTCGATGTGAATTTACAGATGAACTTCTGTCACGAGAGACATTACTGGTGTGAACAACCTCTGCTCTCAGCAATTCCTAGTGAGGGAAATGGGCCCATCAAAGGCACCAGCACACAGGTGCTGCAGGTGACGAGAAGCATTTCGAGCCCAGGGTAGAAGCTGGTGAGTCTCTGTATCCTGGGATAGCATTGCTGCTCCTGAGGAAGGGCATGTCCTCTGCTCTGCAGGCTCCTGCTGCAAGGGAATTGCCCTTTCCCAACTGATCCCCAGTGTGGGTGAACACCATGGAATGAGGCACAGGAGAGGGGAAGTTAGCCTGGGCAAGGCATCATGTCCAGAGCTGATCTGGGGATGACAGGCCTGCCGCCAGCACAACCGGCACTGTTTTGTAACGTGTCACACAGAGCCTGCTCACATGGAAGTAGTGCTTCACCTTTGAGCCAAGCTGGATTGCTCTCAGCTGTAGCACATGAGTGATTTGGGGGGAGCTGCCCCAGTTTGCTGGGCCTAGAGTGACTCCTTCTCCACTCCTGGAGGAAAATCCTCCCTGGAACCAGGCACTTGGGTTGGTTTGTAACTCCTGAAGGGTTTCCTGCCCTCAGTTTTGCTCCCTCACCCACTGGTGGACAGGAGTAGACAAAGGGTAAAATAAAACATATTTAGAAAAAAGAGGCATGTAGCCTTTTCAGACACAAACTCCTCCAGAAACAGGAAAATTACCTCATTCCACCATGTAAAGAAGCAATGGGGAAGAAACAAAAACCAAGCACATTTGCTTTTTTTCTGCTATCCCACATGATACCATTATCTGTCATTAGATAATCAAAGCAGTTTTATTAAATTAAAATCAAAAGTTAAACATTCCATGCACCTGAGAAGGGAATATGACCACACCAGACTGGACGATACATCCACTATACATGTGAAATGGGAGACTTTGTCCCAAAGCATCAAGTCTGGAGCTAGTTTGGCTCCCACTCCCTCTGCTCTGCCCTTTGCTAGAGATCTGCCACCTCCCTGCCTGCCTGCAGCAGTGTCCCTGCCTGCACAGCTCTTGTGCTGTGCCCTTCTCAGCGCACCCTCTGCCCATGTGAAAACCCGGTCAGTGACAGGCCGTGTTTCAAGCTGGTCAATTAGAGCCTGTAGAGCCCCAAGACCTGCTAGGTGTAGTCAAGCAAGATGCAAGGAGTGATGGCAACACATTTCCACACTGAAGAGATGCCAGAAGATGTTTCTGCTTGGACAAAGCCAGGTGGGGATAATGGCAACAGAAGATGGAGTCTGGATGCAGAAAGCCAGTCGTGAGCCAACACCACAGGGCAGGTTAGTCAGGTTGAGGTATTTGTGGCTTTTCTGGCATTTATTAGAGCCTCCTCTGCAGCAGGGAGAAGAGACAGTACCAGGGGGGAGCAAGGGACTGCCCCTTGCTCTCTGCCCAGACCTGCTCTCTCCACTTCATTTGACTTTACCTCTGAAGGTGCTGCACCTTTGTGCCATCTGTCCCTCAGCAGCAGGAAGGGAGCAAGTTCCAGCTGGCTGGCTGCAGAAGAGCCAGGGAATTGAGGAGAGGTGGCTGCTCAGGAAAGAGCTGAAACAAACTGGGAAATAGATTGCAGACAGGATTTGGTAGATCTGGTAAGTCTTGGGTGAACTGTGATTGTAATTTTCTTGGCTCCAGCCATGATTTGCATTGTGGCTGTAAATGCTGCTCCCTGCCTTCCCCAAAGGCAGACTGGGAGAGGAGTACAGCTGTGATGACCTGCAGGCAGTGCAAAATGAGATGGGCCTTTACACAGCAGTGTGGGAAGACAGTGGGTGAGGCTGGGGCTGGGAGAGAAGGATGGATGAAGGCAGTGGTGGCCTGCAGCACGTGGGGAAATGAGATCAATCATCGGCCAAAGTTATTCCCTGCAAAGGCCCAGGAAGGCCCGTGGCTTTGTTTAGGGGCCTGTAGCACTTTGAGTTTGATTGGAAGAGACAGTGCAATTGAAGCACCGGTTTCATGAGATCAGCCTCCACCAGAGGAGTCACAGCTTGGGGCTCTGGTGGCTGAGGTAGGACATCCACTCCTTGAGGGGGGGGCTCCTCACAGCCACCAGCTTTTTCAGAAAGGCATTGGGCCGTAGCCCGGGCACGTCAGGGTGGGCCTCAGAGTATTTCTGCAGTTTAGCCAGCACGCGGGGGAGCCCCACGGTGGAGGCGTAGAACATGGGGCCACCCCTGTGCTTTGGCCACCCGTAGCCATTGATGTAAATGACATCCAGGTGCTCTGGGCCTGATGCTATTCCCTCAGCCAGGATGGCAAACCCCTCATTGATAAGGGAAAACAAACACCGCTCCAGGATTTCCTCCTGGTCTATGAAGCGGCTCTGGATGCCATGGGTGTCTCGGTACTGGGACAGGAAGTCGTGGAGCCATGGGTCTGGCGTGGCTGTCCTGCCCCCGGCCCTCTCGTACTGGTACCAGCCTTTGCCGGTTTTCTGGCCGAAGCGGCCCTGCTCACACAGGAGGTCTGGCAGGGGGCTGTAGCGCTGGCCGTGCCGCTGCCGGGCCGGCGTGCCCGCAGCGAGGGACGGCCCGGTCAGGCCCTGCTCCTTCCGAGACCTCCAGCCCACATCCAGCCCGGCAAGGTCAGACATGCGGAAAGGGCCTATCTTAAACCCAAAATCTTCAAGAACCTGATCTACCGCTTCTGGTCTGCTTCCTTCCTCTAAAAGGAAAACTGCCTGTTGTACGTACGGAAACATCATGCGATTCCCGACAAACCCAAAGCAATTCCCTACCACCACTCCGACTTTTTTCAGGGCTTTGGCCAGCTGCATAGCAGTGGCGATGGCGGTGGGGGATGTGTGGCGGCCATAGATGATTTCCAGCAGCCTCATCACGTGGGCAGGGGAGAAGAAGTGGGTACCAATGACCTGCTGTGGGCGGTTCGTGGCAGAAGCTATTTCGTCGATGTTCAGGGCTGATGTGTTTGTACACAGCAAGGCCCCTGGCTTGCAGATCTTTGACAGCTTGTGGAATATTTCCTTCTTTAGCGCCATGTTCTCAAACACAGCCTCGATGACTAGGTCTACATCACACAACAGATCAAAGTCCACAGTGAACTGGAGACGTGCAGGGTTATGGAAATCCAGGGTCTGGGCACCCCCTTCCATTTTCATAGCTTCACGTTCCAAAAGGAGCATCACAGCCTTTCTTCCCTTGTTCAGATACTCCAGATCCTGCTCCAGGGCTACCACAGGTATGTTGGCTTTAACCAGAGAAGTCACAATGCCTTGGCCCATTGTTCCCAGCCCTAGGGATGAAAGTGAGATAGAATCAAAGACTATGAAGAGAAAATTAATCTCTTGACAGTAGCATTTCCTTTGTATCTCCAGGATAAAAAGTGGAGGACTCTGGAAAACAAGTAGTGCACACATAGAAAACAGATTTTGAAGACTGGGAAAAAGGAAGGTGAATTTGCTCTTTCAGTGAGCCTAAATGTTTGAAAAGAGGTCGCACAAAGGTAAGTTAGTATCCTCACAAGCTTACAAAATTCCAGTGGGATTCACCCAGTGTGCACAGACCGTGTGATTCATGTCTTCTCTCTGCAAAGTTTTATACCTATGGAAACCAGGATCATTGAGGAGTGAGAACCTGAGGACCAAAGAGAAAAGCACTGAGTTACAGCTGCAACCCTGTTACCACCTTCTGCAGGCAGGTTCAAAGCAAGCCTCTCCCTTAGGGTATCAGTGCCTCACTGTTCCTGTGAGATGGTCTGTTATGGGCATTCAGCAGATACACCACCCCGCCCCCCAGAGATTCTGACACCGGCAAAGTTCAAAGAGTTGGTTTTTCCCTCGTCCTTCCAAGCTTCCTCTTTGTCTCCCTCCTTTTCTCCCTCTGCGCTTCATTGCGTGATCTTTGGAGCAAAAAAAAATTCGGCTGCTATTTCTGTAAAGACTTGGATGCTGATCTGCTCTAAACCTTGTCTCTAACATCTTGTGTGTCTCTCAGTGCCAGGTCAAACAGGATGGAGCTAACGCAGTGCTCTTAATCTAGATTTCAACATCTTCTCTCTCCTTTTAAATCACGCTGGCACAGCAGTAGCCTTTTGCCTGCTGTTCACTTTATATCAGGCATCTCTGCTCACCAGGAACTCTTCAAGTCCTCCTTCTGGAGATTCTCAAAGTCAGTCTTCCTTGTCCAACCACACAGTTAAGGCTCTTGCCCAGAATTCCTGTAACTGAGAATCCATTCACACTGTAATTTTTTCCTCCAAGATCCATAAATGTGCTTCCGCCTGCTCATGCCCCCAGGAATCCCAGTGTAGAGATTACTGGCTTGATCCCTTGCACCAGCTCTGCCCTCTGTGACATTAAATGAAGCTGCACTTTCCTGTGACACACAACCCACACCACTGATCCTGCTCTCCCACAGTGGAGGCTTTTCCAACTAAATTAATACAAACTAGTGAGGGAAGGTCAGCACAATTTTACCAGCTTTGAAAGTGCGAAGCCTCTGAATGGGAGGATTATTAATATCCTAAATAAAGCAGCAACCAGAAAAAGTATAGGTTTGTTATAATTCTGTAAAAATGATTTTTTTAATCTCAGGTTTACAAATGAAAGTCAGCTAAACAAATAAACAGAAACAAGGGGATTAAAAATTTTGTCTAAAGCAGCTTTGTAAAGAAGAGCTGAAATGATGTCATCATTTAAACAAGTTCCAACAACCAAGGTCAGACAAGGTAGGATGTTTTTCCTGCATGCTACACACTCTTGGTTTAGTTCTGCCCACCTTCAGCTTGTGTGCACACAAGACATTTCAAATATTCCCTGCTTAGCCACCAGAAGATAGTTTTTACTGGCATCACTAGCTGGCAGCCTGCTTACAAACCATCATTACACTCCCAAGCAAGTGCTGAAGTCCCTTTCTAGGAAATTAGATTTGCTACTTCATAATCAAGTTCTGCTGGAAACTAATTTGAAAATAAATCTAGAATAACATGAATCAGCTCTTAGTAATTCAGTGTCTCTGGTTTGCTGACTGAAAAAACCTGAACATGAGTAGCTCCTCCCACTGTGCTCACTCTCCAGAGCCTGTGATGCGGGAGCAGGTACAATCAGGGACAGGTTTTCCCTGTCTTTGGAGAGCTACAATGAGGTGCTTTCTTCCTGCAGTGCAGGAGGGTAACTCACCCCCAAACCCAGCCCCATCTGTCAGGCTCTCTTTAGACATCAAGCTGAAGTGTTTGCAAGTTCCACATGGCTCCCTCTTGAAGTCTCTTCCTTTCCATGGTGGAGGCCTGGAGTTTCTCTCTAGAATTTCCAAGCTCTCCACACGTCCTAGGTCTTACCCACTCCTGATCCTCCCAGCTTCAGTCTCGCGACTGAAATGTTAGTAGTTCTCTTGCCATATGAACACCCTGGCTTCTCCTAAATCGAAGCCTCTTTTGTGAGCAGATGTTCCCCAGGCTTCTTTCCCAGGGAAGCTCTGCAGTGGTGCCAGGTGGTTCCCCTGGTTGCTTTCATCATCAGTACTCCATGTAGATTTTTGCCATCCTGTGAGAGGCAGGCACACATGCTTGTAGTACTACACTTTCTAGGCCACGGGAACAGGCTCATAGATAAGATATGAGCTTGCCAAGCTTGTTTCTGACCTAGAAAAGCTGTCTCAACTTCCTACAGAACTCTGCAATGGCCTGTATGAAATGATGTTTAATGAAGCTGGCAGAGAGAGTAATGAAAGCCCCAAGGGGTTTGTTACATTAGAGCTTGCACAGCATGATTCCCCTGGAAATATTTTCTAAAATTGGGCTATAAAACTAAGGAGAGCTTTGGCTATCTAGCAGGGAAAGAGGCATTTCTGAGGACTCCTCTTTCACAATTCAGAAAGCCAAGTGATCTTGGGGAAGAATATATTAGAGCAGAAAGAATGGTAGGGGATCATTAGGCCTTACATGTGTAGAGGGCTGTGGAAGAAAGAGGAAGGGAGATGTCTCATGCCCAGCTCAGATCACGCAGACTGAAACACGGTAAGGAACTACTCCAGAATTTCTGCTGTATGCTCCATTTTCTTACTCAACAGTGTTCTCCCTTCCCCCAAACCAGGAAAAACCCTATATTCTCATCTTCCATGCAGGCGACTTATTTTCATGTCCAAGGCACATCTTTCCAAAAAAGACTGAAGTCTGCTTCAGGAGCAAGAACGGTGCCCAGCCATCCTGCTCCTGGTCTTTTATTGTGAAATGAAGCTTTGACATATAATCAAAACTACACTTGTGCATATGTAATTTCAGGCCAAATATGGGTATGACAAATCCATTTGCTGGGCAAGCTGAGTGAATAATGATGGTTAATTATTGATCTGTCACGTGATGTACTTAGAATACGAAAAATCATACAAAATTAATTTCAGGATTTTAAAAACAAATTTCAAAACAAAAGTACTTGAAATATGTACAAGGGAGATCACGTACAGTCACACACACTACAGAAATACTGATCAGTGGAAAAAACTCTGAACTATAATGAATATTTGGACCTTAAAATGCCTAGCAATGAAAATAATCCTTTATAGATTGGTAAAAATATGCAAGGACTGGTCCGGTTTTCCTGATAAAAACAATAATAAGCAATTGGCAGTGACGGGCTGCTGCAGGCCAGGGCTGCTGCTTTCTCTGTTTCAGGGTATCAGTTTCAAGCAGAAATGATGTGATACTCCAGGCAAGCAGAGAGCTGTGGGGAGATGCAGTTGGAAGGGACACAGAGAAACGAACCTTCTTTCTGGGTGTTGAGGAACCAGAGCAAGTAAAAAGAGGTGGGAGCCAAGAGTTCAAACAACAGAAGCAAATGAAACAAAAAGTCAACATGAAAAAAATCAACATGATCTTCCCACAGTGCAGCAATAAGAGATGGAAGCAGCAGCACAATGCAACATGGGTTTAGTGTGTGAAACAGCACAGCACTGTCTGTGGGAAAGTGGGGTCTGCACGACTTCTGAGGAGCCTAAACTGAGGCAGCATCTTTCTCTGACTGCCCTCCTCTCTGCAGTGAAAATAGAGAGGCCCTGGGTCACCTAGGTAGACTCAATACTTGCATGGATGAGCAGCGCTATTTTAAAAGGTGTCAGTCCCTCATGCCTAGGATTTTGGTTTCTGGTGCTGCAAGGATGTACTTCAGATCAAACACATGAAGTTACAAAATACTGTAGAGCATTGTACTGGCTGGAGAATGACTTTTTGTTACAGTAGCCTGAAAGAAAAAATTCAATTGTTTTGGCATGTTCTCTGCCTGTCTCTAATGGACTCACAATTTTACTTATATGAAAAGGCAAAATAGGAGGAAAACCTTCCAGAGGAAGGAAAAAAAGCACAACAAGGTGCAGAAAGAAGTGATAGAAAGCACTGACACTTTGGTGTGGGATTCAGAGCTAAAAGGAGGTGTTCAAGAACCTCCAAGATAAGAGAAGTCACACAAAATGAAATACGACATGAACACGAGCATAAGGAAAGCAAGCTCTACTGGTGGGATATAGGGCTGTGTAATGGGAGCAGTGATTCAGCAAGGGCTGGAGTCTGGCTGAGTGTCAAGGCCCTGAGTGCACTGATGGGATTTAATGTCCCTGACCAGCCACACCTGGACCCTCCACCCACCTGCACTGTCCATTGCCTCTGAGCCCCATTTAAGCTCAGACCTGGGCTTGTAGCCTCTTCTTAAGCTTCCTTGGAGGAGTTCTGGTGGCTTACTGTGGCTATGGCTACTGTTGATGCAGACCTCAGCCTGCAGACTGGCTTCCCACCTTTAGCTTGGACCCTCATCATCCTGGGAACTCTGCTTGATCACCTGTACGATCTCTGGGCCTGCCCTGCCTGCCTTGCCCAGTTACTGTAAATACTGATGCAGCAGTAGGTTGTGCTGCCATCCAGAGGCAGAAATGGGTGGGCAGGATCTTCGGGAACGGGGAAGTGTAAAGTCCTGTGTGTGGGGAGGAACGGTGCAGACTGGGGGCTGGCTGCTGGAAAGCAGCTCCCCAGGAAAGGGTCTGGGAGTGCTGGTGGACACCAGGTTGACTCTGAGCAGCAATATGACCTTGTGGCAGAGGAGATTTATGGTGTTGGAGCTACAGCAGGAGGAGTCTTGCTGGAACCCTGAAGGAGGTGATCCTGCCTCTCTACGTGGCACTGGTGAGACCATAGCTGGAGTGCTGGGTCCACTTCTGGGCTCCCCAGAGCAAGAGTGATTGGAGTGAGTTCAGTGAAGGGCAAATAAGATGATTAAGGGACTGGAGTATGCCTCATGAGGGAGGGCTGAGCAAGCTGTGACTTCAGCACAGAGAAGGCTTGGGGGATCTCACCCATGTATATATAAACACCTGAGAGAAAGGTACCTGGTAAAGAAGATGGAGCCAGGCTCAAGTGGCCCCTGGTGATAAAACCAGAGGTCAGGGGCACAAGCTGAAACATGGGAGCTCCATCTGAACATAAGCAAACCATTCTTTTTAGTGAGACAGGTTTCCTAGAGAAATTGTGGAGTCTTCATCATTGGAGTTGTTCAAGAGCTGTCTTGACATGGTCCTGAGCAACTGGCTCTAGGTGACCCCACTTGAGTAGATATGTTGGACAAGATGACATTCAGAGGTGCCTTCTTGCCTCAAGGATTCTGTGGTTCTGCCCTCTGTTATTGCCATTGGCTCCCCATCCCTGGGGTGCAGCTGCTCCCTGCCAGTAGATAATTAACTGGATATGTTGAACATGGCTAACATGAAGGTTGCCTGTTATCCTGGGCATACGAAGCAGGAGCAAGGAAGAAACACCTTGGTACCTGGTCTTGGTGTAATTACTCCTGGGATGCTGTTCCCACTTTGGCTATGCACGTTTTATGCAGTGTTGAAAAATTTGGGAAAGTTCCGGGTCATTAAAATGACCAGAGTGTGACAGACTGTGCTCTGAAGCAGAAGTATCAAAGCACTTATTTGTTCTGCAGGAGTTAACTTGAGTGTTGTCTGTAATCAGCTATGAAAACACTGAAACCTGGGGGTGAGGCTGGGGCAATTTCAGACCAGAATTCAGAAATCTGTGCAGAGATGAGTGGCAAATACGTAATCCAATGGAAGAGACATGCAGCCCAGCCAATTCTCTTTGGAAGTTAAAGACAGGTTATGTTTCTATTAGAAACTTTCAAATAGAGGTTGCGTTTGTCCTCAGAATTCCCTCTAGCTCAATTACAGCTCCAAAATAGGCAGCTCAGCTCTAACAGCCCTTCTGGCTAAACTGTCACTGTGATTAGGTCTTTGCAAGCGTGTTGTTCTGCCATGGTTTAGCAGCACAGAGCAGAGAATGTCCCACCTGGGCATTCCCACAAACTCCAACACAAGCCCTCCTGTCAAAGCACACATTGTAGGACTGACCTGTCGGAGACTGACAAAAGTGTGTGTCCAAACTTCTGTGCTCTTCAAGTCATAGAATAAATCTGGTAATAATTAATGCCTCTTTACCTGAATGCTTTAACAGCCACATATCCTTCTCACAGGGTTTGTGGAGTGATGTTTAAAAACCCATTTCTATTAAAAATATGGCATGGCAGCTAATGAAGAGAACAGAACTTCCAAAAAAATCTCTCTGGCCTAAAATGAGTTGTCAGACAGCTCAAGAGCCCTGAGAAGCACCCAGGAAAAAAGCAGTGTTGATCTGGTGAGATTCCCTTGAAACAGAATGGATGTTTTCCAAGTTCTCCAAGTTCCCTGTCTAACCATTTTTGAGTGCTACTATCAACAGCTAGAGCTGAAAGATTTTTTTTAAAATCTCAGCGGTGCATCGAAGGTTTTACTTAAATTGCTCTTATAAAAAATTAATGAAGGCATTATCTTGCTGGGCTACAAAATGGCAGGAGTGGATCCCAGTGAGATGAAATCTTCTTAAAATGCAGCTGTCAAAACATTTTTGTATTAATACATCCCTGAGTGACTCTGCGCACATACACTTGCAGTACAGAACTAGACCAGGAGGAGGAGAACTTCCTACAGACCTGCTCCTAGCACGGAGCAAAGCCCGGTCTCGGTGTTTAAAAGGGAGCAGACTGCTGATGGTCCGCACACGAAGCTGTCTCTGAAGTGAAGCTATTCTTCCAAAGGAAGAGGAGGCATCACCTACTACTCTAGTGGCACGCGAGCTGCCATCTGCATTTGGAGCTTCCCAATGCAGTGACAGCTTCGCCGATGCGTGTGGAGTATCTGTGGGTGGGACGGGTGCGGGTGGCTGCCGGGCTCGCCCAGCCCCGCTGCCGGCTGTGCGCGGTGCCGCCGCGGCCGCTCCGTGCCCTTACCGATGACGGCTGCCTTGCGCACGGGCTGCGGGGCAGCGCTGCTCCAGGAGGCTCCGCCGGGCGCTGCCCACCTGCGCACGGCTCTCTCGGCGAAGAACGCGTACTGCAGCGCCTGGGCCTGCCCCGAGCTCAGCAGCAGCCCGAACAGCTCCCGCTCCCGCCGCACGCCCTCGGCAAAGGGCCTCTCGGTGGCGGCCCGCACGGCCTGGACGCACAGCTCCGGAGCCAGGCACCCCCGCGCCTGTCGCTTCACCTTCACCAGAGCTTCTCGCAGGAACGCTTCCATGTTGGGCAGCTTGGGAACTGGCTTCAGGCTGAGCCTGCGGGGTTCCAGGGGCTGGCCTGGGGGGAGAGAAATGGAGTTACAGAACAAAGCATCCGCATCTTTTCAGATGTAGTCTTTCCAGACTACAGATTTCCACCCTTTTCCACAGGCTGGGAAGGCAGTCTGCCTCTTCTCCAATTCCCACTGTATTAGGGCTTGCATGGCACAGTGATCTGGGCCTAGAACTAAAGCATCTGACATTTCTCCTTATCTCTATTTGCTCTGACAATTACGATTTTTCAAGTCCCTTCTCAGGCTTCAAAAAAAGTAAGACTTCCTTTTCAAAGAATTAATTCTCTCCTTCCTTTTCTCAGCTTCGGAGTGCCCTGGCTTTCCAGTTCTTTCCCTCTACAGTCCCAGCTGCCACATTCATACGGGTCTTTCTATAAGCTTCAGTAATGAAGTTTTCCTCCAGTGTTGTTTAGTATTCAGGACCCAGTTGACACTTAGCCAGAGGCATTCCAGCCAGAGTCCTGACCCAGACATTGACAAGAGAGTGGAAAACACACCCTGACTTCTTCCCTGACCAAACGAGCCCCTCAATTCACTTTGGGACTAACCAAGAGGAGATCTCACTCAGCATGAGTTGGGCAGCAAATGAATAAGGGAGAGTTCACGTTTGTGTCAGCAAGGGATGAATCAAGCAGCCACAGAAATATGTGAAGTTCATTACAGAAGAGGTTGCTATGGTGATACCTAGAAAGGATTTTAATTGAGAGAACTTAGTTACATTTCAGATGCCAAAATTCTGTCTTCTTCCTAAGCATAGACCTGGCCATACTCAGGTGTTCCTCTGCTCGTAATGGCAGCTTGCTCAGTAAAGACTGTGGAGGAACAAGATCAGCAGTTTGGGACGTATTCCCTTGAGACTGAAACATTCTCACAATGACCCTGCTGTCATCACAGCCATATCCAGATCATTAACTGTAGCATGGCACTGTGTGGATTGCTAGTGCTGTTCCCAGAAGCAGCCAGGACTGCCACCAAAGTCCAGTGGTGGGCTGAGAACCTTCTGCTGAAGCTCTCTGGGGACAGTGTCTCATTGCTCTGGCCTCTTAGATGAGCTGTGCCCCAGGGGCACACTTCCTTCCAAGGCAGCATATCGAATCCAGCTTCCCTTTCTCTTCCTGTTGTCTGAGCTAGGGAAGTGCCAATGCACCAGCAGAAAACTCAGGAAATCCTACAGAGGATGCTGAAGAGCAGGAATAATGGCAGCATGGCAGGCATGGTTGCTTGAGGAACAACAGGTCCTGACTCTAGCCCTTCCTCCAAGACTGAGCAACGCAGGAGAAACAGAAATACAAGTTTCCAGGATGAGTGAATATACTGATTTCTTGTAATAGAGGTCTTCAGAGCGCAGGCTTTTTAATTAAACCTCTTAGTGAGCACAAAAAGATGAACACTCACTGTGTAAGTAGCTTCCCTTGTGATCAGCATTCATAAAAATGTTTTCACATTCACAGTGGAAATAATTTGTATCAGCCAGTATTGCAGGCTTTAGTCAGGATAATGTTCCTTTATTTTGGAATATTTTTTTCCTTAAATCTAAGTTTTTAACCCAGAAATGCTCTTTATCTGCAGTTCTTTATTTAGGACTTAAATAGTGAGTTATATTCCATCACAAGGGGAAAGCTCAGGCTTGTCCCAGAAAGCTGAACTGATGGCTGGAAGACTGGGCAGATCAAGGGACTTCATATGACGTCCAGTGGAAAGGGCTGGTAAAAAAGGAATACCACTGGGAGCCTTTAGGCTTGGTCTTCAGACAGCAAATAGTACTGTAAGCACAAATACTGGTGGGGGACAGGAGACGGTTCCTCAGACTAAAAAAAAGTAACTCAGGCTCCTGTAATAAAACTCTTATTTTAGCTGCAAACTAAATAGGTTTTCTACAGCACCTCTGTGCAGTATCTTAGCTTCTGCAATGCTAATAAGAATAAAGGACATCTTTATGATCAGGAAAGAATTACCAGAATCCAAATCTGGGGAGAAGAGATCAGTGTGGGACACCTGTGTGCAGCTTGATTTCCGAAAGCAAAGCAGCAGGACGATGCTGAACAGTGTCAGACATCAGTGCTGCAGGAAAAGCTTCATCCACACACAGAACTAACACAGATTCCTGCTTTGTTTACCAGGTTTGTAGTCCAGGTGACACAAAGGGCAGATCAAGTCTATAAAATTTCTATCAGCAAATGCACCATGTATGCATACAGTATCAAATATTAAGTTATTTAAAGAAAGAAGTATCATCCCAGAGTTGTAAACCCTTGGGATACTATGGGATGGCACATGCAAGAGACATTGCAAGCCTAATGTTCTTCCTGATGCAGGGAACTGCTTGTGAATTTTTGAAGACTAAAGCTGAGCCTGGCCCCTGCCCCTCAGGCTGCCAGAGACAAGTCCAGGCCATGTCAGACCTTTCACAAACTCTGTTTGTATCCAAGGGACACTTGGCTAGGCCTCTGTCTAAGGAAGGTGTCATCCAGAACCTTGAGCCCTGGGGAGAGATTAAAATGTCTTGATGTTGTGCATCTTGGCAGAGGTGACTCACGGACAGGCCTTGCAGCTCTAAGGGAAAGCCTTTCCTCCAGCCTCCATTTCAAGGATGCAATTACCCACCAGCAGCATCTGTTCCGCCCCTGGCTTTGATGAGCCTCAGAAGGAACAACTGCTTCCTCCGCAGCAACTCCCAGTAGCTTACAGGCAGAAACTCATCATCTTTCCACACAGATTAATACCTGGGGGACTTGAGCTACTCCAAATTGCTCTGATTTTCCTTGGCTCTTTGGTGCAAGGCATTGGTACTGCTCTGCTCTGAGCAGCAGATGGGGTCAGAAAAACAAGGGGTGTATATGGAGAGCTTCAAAGTCTGCTGTGTGGAGGCCGGGAGCCAATTTCTCCTCCAGCTG
This sequence comes from Corvus cornix cornix, assembly GCF_000738735.6. Lineage (NCBI taxonomy): Eukaryota > Metazoa > Chordata > Aves > Passeriformes > Corvidae > Corvus > Corvus cornix. The sequence continues at coordinate 24,510,269 of NC_046339.1, read as the reverse complement.
AGGAAGACTAGAGCAGGCCAACAAGAAGTGGGCAGGATGAGCTACAAGCTGCTACCTGCCACCAGTAGTTCCAGCCATTTGTCAATTTTGTGATGCCATCAGCTGGGAAAAGCCTGAAGTGCAACTTTAGATTACTGCAGTGATTGTCAAGCACATTTACTGAAAGGATGTTCTCCTTGTCCCCAAGGATTTAGCTCCTGTCTATTCCTTTTAAAAAATGCCTTCAGAAGTGAAGATATTTTCTTTAGCCTGGAGAGGCCAGTTTGCCTGGAGAGGTCAGGGAATTATTCTCACTTTCTATCTGCAATATATAAATACTGGTTTTCAATGAGAAATCTAACTCAGAATCAGTAATTGCCTCTGTGTATTCCTACACCCACTTACTGTTTCAGAGCATCTTTTGAAAGTGTCCTTCATTAGAAACAATCCATAAAAATGTATGGATGAGAATGCTCTCCCAATATGCCATAAAAGTAGTTCTGTCAGCTGTGTATCACAACAGTAATCAAGGACCCCTGATACAGTAAGGCAGTCATTTGAGACTGATCTCTTGCCATGAGATACTGCAGCTCCAGCACTGAGAAAGCTTTAGAAGAAAATTATTTCTGAATTGATTCTTTGAGACTTATCTTGCTGTACAGCCTTCCCAGGAATAGAAATTCCAGAGGTGACAAAACTAGTTATTTAGCCAGACTGCTCCGTAAGAAGTCAGCAGTTGTAGCTTCATGTTTAAAAAAATCTCATCAGAAACAAAATGCTGCATGCCACACAAAGCCAGTGCAATTCTGTGATGGCATTTTTTTTTTTTTGGTAGATTCTCTTTGGTTTTATTAAGATTATCTGAAAAACATTCACTGAAAACAGAACTCCATGTGAACAAACTCCAGACCAGCTATACAAGACTGTCATCTCTTCTGCAGCCCTGTTAGTTCTTGATGGAGAAAAATTGAAGTGCTGCCTTGCCTTTGTATGACAGGAATATTATTAACTTTAGGCAAAGGCCAAAGCAAGGAAGGATTTGAAAGGAACGTACAGGCTCTGGGTACACCAATCTTTCAAATTATTAGATAACCTGAGGGTAAATGGTGCATCAAAACTTGTCATGGTCTTCTGCGGGGTCTAATGAGAAATTTTTCAAGCAGGAAAGAAATAGATTAGCTGGCTCACCAGTGTTTTCACTGTTAAAACATGTACTGTAAATGCCAGTAAAGCTGTTGGAAAGAGTCTGAAAGCATTTTTAAGTCCTGTGGGAGTTGATATATAGTGTGATGTGAAACACCATCAATGACATTACTCATTTTTGCTGGGGTAACTCAAACCAGCAATAAACAGATTGAAAATCTAATAATGAGTAAGACTGGGACAGGCTACCTGCTGGACATTCAGTCAGGATCCTTGTATGCTTATACAACTAAAAAAAAAAAAAAAATATTGGTAGTGACAGTTTCCAAAGAAGATGAAGCTTGACAATTTCCAAAGAAGGTGAAGCTAAAGAACAGGATTTTGCCAGTGGATATAAGCTCCAGAAAGCAAGTTCCCCTGAGAAATAGTGTGGTCAATGCTTCCTTCCTGAGGGTCTCCTCTAAGGCCAAGCTGGCTTTCACAACTGTCAGCCACTGCACAATGTCTGTCATGGAAGAAACAAGCATGCAAATATCTAAACTTCACCCGATTGCACATAGCATTTGTTGAACTGCAGAATGTTTTCTGGTTTGCCAGTTCCAGCAATGTATCCATTACTCATTTCATGACACACTGCTGCTGCTGCCATCAGTACTGGTGCAGATCTTGTGCAAGGCATCATTCAGAGCCCAGAGGGTACATCACAGCGAGCACTGTTTGTTGGGTTAATTTGCCTAGAAGAGTGGTAATATTTCACTGCTCTCCCAACAGATGGAGAAACAGAATTCTCATTCAAACCAGACAAACTCAGTGAACCAAGGTACCTTTGTTTTTCTTAGAAGCAGCAGTGAAATACATCATCCATCTCTTGCTGAAGAATTATATTTAGTCTGATGACATACAGGAAAGAGAAAAGAGGACTGCTTATGTCATTGATTCTGGACTAGAAAATGAAGCCCTAAAATACCATAGGATGAATACAGTGAGAAGGAGGGCATCTGCTATAGAAAACCCAGCCAAAGAATACCTTGGCACCTGTCTGGTACATCTCAAAGTGTGGGGAGGTATACAAGACACTGATATTTAAGAACAGTCCATTCTTTGAAGCACCCTACAATATGGTGCACTGTCATCTAGGACAAAGCTACCTCAGCTTGTAGCATGGAGAAGGGGCCTTGTCTGTAGTGAAGAGAACTGGAGGAGCAAAACCAACACCCCAGCTTGGAACAGCATTGCCTGTAAAGGCCATATGACCAAAGCAGGAAGGGTTTTTTGCTTTCCTGCGTTCATCTCATTGTGACAGAGCCCTAGATGAAATCCAGCAGTCAGGTTCCAAAGGTACAAGGCGGTCAGTAGTGGAAAAATGCCCTATTTTCTCTCAAGGCAGTGCTCCTCGTGCTGCACAAGGAATGTTCCTCTTCCTAAGTGAACTTCAGTGAATTTGATTCTGTTATTCCTAAGATGGGGGAAAAAATCTCTCCCCATCCCTCCCATCTGCACAGGCCTTTTATTTATGTGGCACCCAAAGGATTAGGGACAGAGTCACTTACAGACCATGGATCATTAAATTGAGCAGAGGATGTGCCAGCCCCTCCACTACAGGGAGAAAATTATTTTTGCTCAGCCAGTATGGATGGTGCAACCAGGATGCATGCAGCGCCAGCTGGGATCCAGAACTATATATGGAAAGAGCATTTACTCCCCAAAACCTGCAGAGTGCAGCATCCCAGAGGAGCATGTGAGTTTGGCTATGCAATTAAAAGGCAGGAGGACTTGATGTATATCTGTTCTCTGAATCTCACTTGAATTTCTGCAGCTTTTCAGCATTTGATTTTTCTCACTTCAGACAACAGGAAACAAATTCTGCAATTAATTGTATCTTCTGTGGATGCCAAAACTCAAGAATGGAGCATATAAATTGGAACAAACTGGTGGGCTTTGTTCTGACTCTTTTCAGCCCTGAAACATCACCAATTATTTCCTGGCACTGCTACAATTTGTTCCTCACCAATCACTTTGTTTGCCAAACGGATTGCTGCCTCAATGGTGTTTTCTTCCACAATTTCGTCAACCAAGCCAAGCTTCAGTGCTTCAGTTGCTGGAATGTGTTTTCCTGCCATAAAAAGAGAAATAAGGTGACTACAGCAGAGCCTGATGGACAATTTTGTTCTTTTCCATCTGATCAAATGACTTGTGCAGCTGATAATTAGCCCCTCATGGGTGGAAGCAAGTAGAATCACAACCCAAGCAGCTACACAGGTAAAAGATTGCTGTTTTTTAGACCAAGCTGGTAGGACTCAATGCCATGTTCATCTATACAGACACAGCACTCACCTGTAGTGATCATATCCAGAGCAGCTGGTACTCCAATCAGTCTGGGGAGTCGCTGAGTGCCTTCAGCACCTGGAAGTAACCCTATGGTGACCTCTGGCAAACCCATCCTAGCCTAAAATGAAGTAAAATTAAACAAAAAAATCTGATTAGAAAGAGTGGTAATTGCAAACTGAGCAAAAAAGAAGAAAGACAAGTAGATATGAGTCACATTGCTCCTCTAGGAAGCCTCAGAATTTCTACATAGAAACTCCATCCCTGCATTTTGCTACGTAAGATATTCAAGAAAAAAAATCACTTGACCATTTCAAGGATTTCTGTACAAATGCACAAGGAAAACATGACCTTTCAGAGGATTTTCTGTGCTAGTACAGCACTGGGGGAGGGCTGTAGGGCCGACAGCATTCCCTAGATTGACACGTGTCAATAATGCTTTCAAGTAGTTGTTACCAACTATTGGAGGGCATGCTGGCTTAACTGTCACCTCCCTACTCTAATTCTTGCAAGTTTGGTGAGGGGTTGGAAGGAACCTTAAAACCATCTTGTTTCACTACCTGCCATGGGCAGGGATACCTTCCACTAGACCAGATTGCTCAGAGCCCCATCTAACCTGGCTTTGAACACCACTGAACTCTTCCCTGATCTTCCTTCAAATGCTTCTTGGTGCATTTGCCATCTGGTAGTCATGGCAGGTAAGCTAGGGGCAGCAGGAAGTCTGTGGGGGACTTCTCTTAAAAAATGTATCTAGATTTTGTTGCCTTTAAAAAATAGTTTGCCCATTTTCTACTGAGCTTTCAAGAGATTTTGAGTTACTTTAAGACCACTACTTATAGTTCCAGTAGTCATGGCAATTCATGATGTGGTTTAGTGAGAATGGTGGTAGTTGGTCAAAGGTTGGACTTAGTGATCTTGGGGGTCTTTTCCAACTTTAATGATTCTGTGATTCCGTGGTGCTCACCTTAGGTGGCACAGAGGATGATGTGGAATATCTCTTTATGCTGTTACAGCAACCCACACTGCCACGGAGAGAGTGACTCACTGCAGAAGTGAGGGGATGGTCCTGTCAGTGAGGAGTCTCTACAAGGAGACAGGTACTGCTCAAGCTGGTTCAGCATTCCTGAACCTTGAAGGAGGGGATTAAAGAAAAAAAGCCAGATAATTCCTGAAGACTCTTAAAGCTGTCTTTCAGTCAAAGTGCTCCTTGGGGACACAGAGCTCATGGGGAATTTAACCATAAATGCTCCTGAGTTTCAACTACCTATAGAAACTAGGCCACGAGCAGAAAGAAGTGCAAAATTCACAGGGCTGGGGAAAAAAATAAATAAGAGAAAGTCACGCTGCATGAGTCAGTAAGATACAGCTGTCTGCATCAGAATATAGATAATGAGACCTAGGGCAAATTAACATTTGGTTACTGAAGCTTCTACACAGCCATCTTATCCTACTAGTTACAAATCAACTTTATATTTAGAAATGACTTGAAATTAGTCAGTTAGTAAGGCTCAGGAAAGACGTCAAGGGTGGTGGTGTAGGTGAAGAATGTCTGAGCACACCGAGTTGCATCCTGTAGCTATAAAGCCGCTCTCCTCTGGGCAGAGGGTCCCAGGGAAGGCACCCCGTCCCTCTGCTCGTGCCATCTGTACCTGGCTCCCGAGGACCCCAGCAGGGTGTGTTACCTTCGCGTGTGCAACGCGGTAGTGACAGCCCAGCGCCACCTCCAGGCCTCCTCCCAAAGCGACACCTTCGATGGCCGCCACCACCGGCTTCTCGCTGCTTTCGATGAGAGACACGATGGGGCCCAGGGCAACTCCATGTCTCTTCGGAGAGGAAAATCCTCGGATGTCAGCTCCTGAGGGAGCATCAAGAGGTCAGGAGGAGTTAGTGGGCAAGGCGGTGGCTGGAACAACCCTTCCCTCTGTGCCACTGGATGCAGCTGCTCACAGATGCCCAAGTCCTTGCAGAGCGTGCTGCTGGCAGGAGAGTGGTTAACAGGAATCAACCCCTTTTGGGGCCACCTTCAAGGAACCCTGCGTCCTTGATCCTGTTCACAGAGCTCCGGGGAAGGCTGAGTACAAAAACACAGAGTAACTGTAAGGATCATGCAGTCAGTTTCTGCAGTTTGCAGAAATTTGCAAACTTCCTTGGTGTAATATTGAGCCTGGAATAGTTAACTGCAAATTACTACTAACAAGCAATGGAGAGCTCTACAGAATTTCCCCAGTTTTTCAGGTTTATTCAGCTGGAGAAGATCTGTTATTCACCACTGTCCCACCCCAGGTACATTCCATACACTAGACCAATAAATAGTCCAGAGATTTTACATCAACAGGGCTTCGGAGACCGAGGAAGCACCAGGATGTTATGGAGCTGAGCAGCTGTCCCTCATTTCAGTATGAACAGACCAGCTTATTTCTGGCCTGGACAGTCCAGCTTGTCTGCATGACCAGCATGTCAATGGTGGCACAGCAAAATAGACAAAGCACCCTGTCTTGTGGCCATTTCCAGCCAAATTGGGACTTTTGTCAGCACTGTTATGAGGCAGAGAATCTTCAGATATGTCGGGTGGAGAGTGTTTCATCTTCTGCTCAGCCCATGTTTGATGTCTTACCTGCACTGAATTTCCCATTTTCGCCACAAATCATAACAGCTTTCACTGAGGGATCTGCATCTGCTTTCTTCAGCCCATCCTCTAAAGCCTGGAGAACTGCCAGACTGAAATAAAATAGAGATTCAGTGAGTAACCATCAGCTACACCCCCCTTGCAAGAGGTATGTGCTAGGAACACTGAGCAGCCCAGTGAAAAGGAGCACCATGTCCCACAGGCGGTCCCCATGCCTGGCTGCTGCCACAGCCTCTCCAGGTGAATCCTGTCCTTAGTCTCCCTCTTGCTCCGAAGGACAAGCACCCAAACCCAACAGGCTGCCAGCCCACCTGTCAGTCTCTGCTTGGAGACTCATCTTCAGGCTATGACACTGCTGTTTCCACAGCAAGTAGCACAGGGAAATGTCGTTTGAAAATGTCTTCATGAATTAAACATTCAGATTTTCAAGAAAACAGTTTAGCATAATTTAAAAGTAATTAATGCTAAACCACTGACAATCTGAGAACTTTTTGAAAGGAGCTCTAGGGATAAAAAAGTTATCTTTCAAACACCTGACACAGGCTCTGCTGATGTTAATAATACTTTCACTTTGTGAAGATCTGCACAAAAGTCCAGACTTAAACTGGTGTGGGATCCTGTCAAAGGGAATTTGGGCATGAAACACTACACAGAACACGTTTTGACTTATCTGAACAGGTAGTTCTGCAGATACCAGCAGTAAATGTGGCCAGCAAAGAATTAATGAAGAATTTCAAAATGGATCTGTAGAAGTATAAACAGTGTTTTTTCAAATCAGGTATTTAAAAAGTCTGACCCAACTGTATATCCACTTTGCATTTGCCTCTTTAAAGCTAATTTATGTGTTTGTATGGATATGGACATGGAGAGCCTAGTCTGTTTTAGAAGGTGGTAACAATAGTGATAGTAGGTAAAAATAGAAGCATTGACACTTTAGTAATAGAAATATGAATACAAATTTTATGTATATATAGTTTTGATACTAAAATATACTTATATACACACTGTTTTAAGTACACAGTTTACGAGAGACTATTCTGTGTGGATGTGCAGAGATGGTTCTGATTCAGAAAATCTGAGCTACAAGAAGTTGGAGGCTGGAGGAATATCCAAGAGGTATCATCCATGCTTGCCCAGTCCTTTATAAAACCAGCTTTCCTTCCTAGACATTCTCCAAACCCTTAGTCCAGCTCCACATGTGAGCTTGGTGCTGAGGAAAAGGGAGCAGAGCTCTGCTGATGCCCAGTGGAGAGGAGCAGTGTTAATTACACAGAACTAATAGAAAGGCCTGAGGCATACTCAGCTTGTGCATGTTGCTCTATGTATTAGAGGGCATTTCATCTAAAAAGGAAGCTTGTTGTGAAGCAGATGAAAACCACATTATTGTACTCTCGTGTACACACATTTTTACAGAACAATGCTTGCAGCATTCACGTGAGAGCCCGTAGTATGAGAAGGGAAACCTGGGAGCCCAAGGAGCTCCCTGTAAACCAGCTGTGTGAAGGAATCCCAGCCAACCTCTGCATATTCCTCCTTCAAAATCAAAAGTTAAAGACAAACTATTAGCAAAGTCTCTAAATCAGGGCTGTTGGCTGAGGGGGGCTGTCTAGGAGGGTCTCCAGGACCATCTGCTGCCTGGATAAGGCCGTGCTACATAGAAAAGTCAGTGGGAGCCTTGAGGCCTGACAACCAGAGACTGGGAGAAGTGTAATTTTTGGAGAGAGAACAGCCAGTTATGTACCAATTCCCCAACCCAGACATCAAAGACAACTTTGAAGTCTGATGTTAGTAATGGTTCTGAAAGCTGAAACTCAAAATGAGAATAATTTGGCCATGCCAAAGTAAAGCTGTGAGGTGAGTCAGTAAAGGCCCCTCCACTGCACATAGCTCCACATGGCAGAATATGAAAGCCTTTCCAAATTTTATACATTAAATGTGTTTTAATATTGTCTTGGTTTTGAAAGACAGGTGTCTGCTAAGGAAGGCAGAAGCCTCCCTTGAAGTGGCAGATATAACCCCTTTTCCCTCTGAGTTATTATCTTTCCAAATTTTATACACTAAATGTGTTCAAATATGTTTAAAAATTGGGTTTTATGTCCCTCCCCTTGGCATATCTGTGGTTGCTGCTGTTTGAGGAGCACCCACAGGCTGCACCCAATGCTTGCTGCTCTTGGAGTTCTGTTTGTGCATCAGTGGAGAGCCAGGCCACAGCAATACCAAACTCACCCAGGGGCTGGGAGATTGCAGGAGAAGCCATTAGGAAATGTCCTGACACTCTACGAAGCATAGTGCAAAGAGGGAGAAAAAAGATGTCCTATGATCCAAACAAATGTGAAGTTACTAATTTGCAAATATTGTATAGACAAATGGCACAGTTCTGTCAGGAACAGGCAAGAAGCAATCAGTATTCCTGTGTCTGTTCCAGGCATGTGATCAGCAGATGCAAGGTGCCCAGCTAGAAGGGTTGTCTGCAGCAAATGGAAAGGTTCAGGTTCTAGGGAGGAAATCGGTTACAAGCCCTCAGCACTTACAGCAACATGCTACCGCCAAAATAAAAACCAGTCAGCAAGGCTGCCACAAAATCACAGTTTGATCCCTACCTCACCTTTATTAACCCAACAGGACTGTTTATGCCAGTGAATAATTTAACTTGGTACTTACATAAATATCTCTTCTCCTTCCATATAATTTTTTCCCAATGGGAATTTTTGCAGGGTAAAAAGGAAGTAAAATCAGACTTTTTGCAGTTTCTTGTTTTCCTAAGATGGAGTGATAAGTTTGCCTTGGATATGTCAAAGTCCAACACACAGACTGCATTGCTTTGTCACTCACATAACTGGCACTAAGAGTTGTAATTTTCAATTAAAGCATCACAGTAGAATATATGGCAGTAGAATTATAAAAATACTCAGGAGAATCCCAGCTTCAAACTGCTAGAGCATTAAAGAAACAAAAAGTCACTGTAATTTTCATATGTATTTCATTGCTGTGACACTGTCATTCATTTAGCAGTAACCATGCAGAAGTTCCCTCCATGCTTTCCAAGGTTGCATCCATGCCATGTAGTTCCACCATGGATACTATTTTGACTGCCAGAAGAGTGAGTCTGCCAAGGTGACTCAGTGTTCCAGGTCTCAGGAACTCGAAATAGGTGCTGTTAAAGAGCAGGTGCACACCAGAGCAAGAGAATATTCTTGGAGGTTACCACACCAGGTTGTTTTTATTTTATGGAACTCATTGCAGTGACAGTGATGTGCTGGATTTGTAGCAGGGTTTTACTATTTACCTAAATTATTTCATATTTTAGCTGGAGTTTGTGAAAAAGAATTTCTTCATTTAAAAAAAACCCCCAAAACTAATATAAGGGAATCCTGGAAATTTACTTAGTCTCATTTAAAGAAGTGAGACTCGAATCCAACAGTGGAAAATGTTGTTTATGGAAAACATGCAGATCTGGGCCTTTCCCTTTGTACTTTTCCCAGCTTCTAAAAAACTTTAAAAACCTGAAAATCTCAAACCTGAACAAAACCAATTGTTGCGATAGAGGGAAAACCTGGACGCTCAATATGAGTGATCAACAGGAATCTGATTTATTGATTGTACCAAAGCTCCTTATATACTGTCAATAATAGGCTTCATGCATATTTGTAACGGCGCATTCTAAGTGGTTCACGTCTACTAAGCTGATCCTAAACCCCTCCTTAGATCCCCTTTGGTGGTCAGCAGTTTTGCCTTTTTCCCTGGCCTTCTAACCACAGATGTCTATTGTTTATACTGCCAAAACCTAACCTTGCTGGCTCTGCAAATAAACCCATAGTTCAAAGACTCAATGGTGGTTCAGTTACTGAGCAAGATACATGTAATATTCTGTAACTTCAGTTGTTACACAGGATCTGTGGTGCACTGTCTTATGAGACCTTGCTCAGCTAGCTGCAAGGGCCTATGTGCCCGTTCTCACGTAGCCAGCCTCTCAGATCAGTAAGCTGCAAAGAATCTGTATATCCCGAATCTGTATGTCCCTTTTCACATAACCAATCCCTCACAACCAATCCAGGCTCTTCCATTGTCACAGGCTCCTGTTCCTTTGAATAGCTTCCTGCAGTGTTTTTCTTTGAACTTACTGCTGGGTATTACATAATCCCCTACTTGAAACTGAGGACTTGTGTGCTGGAGTTACCTGCTCTGCTCTCCCTTGCTTCAGTGTCAGATCCAGCTGTGTAGTAGCTACTGTCACACGTTGTTGTGTGACAAATTGCTAATACAGTTTGAACAGTCCTGCACATAAATTAAGGCCAGAGCCAGAGTGGCATCTTTTGGGTGGAATTTTAGAAGAGTTGTTTTAGGGAGCAGATGCTTATTCATCCCAGAATTTTCTCTCTGCGTCTCATCCTGATGAGGTGCTGATCCAGTCCAACACGTGTAATCACATTCTCCCCTCATTGCTACCTGTCTGAAACTGCAGCTTCTCTCATCTCCTTTACATTTTCTGATTTTTATGGTGATCACGGTCAGAAGGACAATCCTGGCAGCCAGGGAGAGCCTTTTCCAATCAAATCTGTTACGCTGTCACACTTCATAGAATCCCAGACATAAGCTCCCCTACTGCATGCCCTCTCCTATCCTCCCTGGAGCCTTTCTGCCCTTGTCAGCTCAAATGTTGAAATACTCCTTAAAGTCCTTCTAATTCCCAGTGCCAGCAGCCTGCCTCTGCTGAGAAGAGGTAGTCAGTTCTTTCTTTTGTGAGTCTTGTCTTTCTGTTCCCCCAAACTCCTAGTTCTTTGCATATCTAAATCCCTTCTCTCAATGCCATGGTCTCATAAATGCAGATCTCTGAATACTAAACTTCTGCAAACCAGGAAAAGACCCTCCAAACAAATCAAATTTGGCACATGCCACCTCTGCTGGTGGAGAGAGCGTTTAGCTTAAAGGGGAGTCTGTGTGGGAGCCAAATTTGCTGCCAGGCTCTCAAGTCATCATACATTCCTCAGGAAAGCGCTGCCCCCCAGGTACTTGCACAGCAGAGGATGGTGTCAGACGGAGAAAGCAAATTCCTGCCCACCAGTGGCTTCTAAAGTGCTAATGGCCAGTGTGATGGCCCAGGAGGGGGGAAATGGATAATGGAGAGAGATAGGGGAGGCTGGAGCACAGCAGCAAAATCTCACCAGTCTTAAAAAGCATTTGTGCCTGCTGTGAAATGAAATTTTCAGGATTGCAGGACATGGCTCCTCTCTGTACTTTCACTGCCTGCTATCGCCTGAGCAGTCAAACATTTCCAACAGCAGGAACAAACCTGCTCCCTGTGGTCCAGAACAGAAATGTGCAGAAGCAGGAGCAGCACCCAGGGATCAGAGTGTGCTCTACCTTTCCTAGCTGCAGTCAGATCTCAGCTAAAAACTACCCAATGGCAAGGGTGTGAGAATTACGGATCTCTTTTAAAACAGGTATTACCCTGGCGTGCCACCAAAGACCACAGACACGTCTAAAGCCGTAGTTCAATGGATCTGAAGTGTGCCAGGGTCTGCCTTCTTCCCCGTGGGGCTGGGGAACAGGACTACAACCACGCTGTCACCCTTGGTGTATCAGAACCGCACCCTGCTGTGAGGACACTGCAGGGCCAGGAGGAGAGGGCAGTAAAAGCAGAGGTAGGTCTGTCCTGAAGAAGTTGTTGTGCTGTTGCTGTTCAAAGGCAGAAGTGACTTTGGGTTTTCTCCAGAACTTCTCAAAAGAGGGGAGTTAAGGTTCCTTAAGCATGTATCTGTTACTGTTGATGGCTGGACTCAGTGATTTTAAAGGTCTTTTCAACCTCAGCGATTCCATGATTCTTTAGCTCTGTATTTTGTATTTTTCATGGTAAGGATTGAAAGTTTATTGTGAGCACAGCCTGGAAATTTTCTTAGACTGGTCTTGGGCACAGGAGGTCCAAAGGATGTCTTACACCCTACAGTTCTGGGAGTCCTGCATGCGTGTGGTTCATCTAAACTCACCAAGTCACTCCGAATTTCTCAGGGTAATTACCTGAGCATGTGGAAACGTTTGCGCTTCTAAACAAGTTGCAACAGAAGAGTGAGCACTGCCAGCTACACTGTAGCTTTGCTACAGAAGAGCAGAATGTTTCATCTCCTTTTCATGCTCTGCCTTGTCTCTACGAGCTTCTTTTTAACAAACTCTCTAATTTATAAGTCAAGCACAACTGCAGTGGGGTTTTTTTGGCTTGTAAATATAGACTGAATAGACACTGTGGTCACTGTTACTGAGCAACTCCAGCTGCTTAGCAAGGGTTTGCATGCTAATCAGAACTAAAGGAGCTAAAATGCACATCTAATGCAAAGCCAAAAGCACGAAAGTCCTTTCCAAGGCACATGAAAAACTAAAATTTCAGAGGCTCCTACAGATTGGTGTCGGACCTTGTTTTTCACTGGCTTGTGTTTGTGATTGCGTGGGGCCTTTCTTGACCAAGATCAGTATTTAGAGGTCAATTCCTCAATAGCTTTTAAAGGACGAATGAACGGCTTTCTGCCAGCCCTGGCTGGGTTTAATCCTGCTCCCAGCTCCACTTGTTGAACCACCCCTGATAGCCACAGAGCCCTTTGCCCTCTCCCCCCAGCACACTTGGGTAGCGCAGGGATTTGCCAGGCAAGCACTGAGCAGTGTGTGGGGCAGGCAATCAAAACAGGAAATCTGAGGATTGACTCGTAGCAAACAGCTCTGAAGGCACTCCAGGCTGAGCTGCTGTGCTACGTCTTGCTGAAGCAGTGTCTTGATTAAAGACTGGAAGGTGATGAGAAATAGGCAAAGTTTTTACACATCCTCCAGGGGAGATGAGACAAAGTACAGTTTGCTGAGCCTGGCACCTCTCCTGTGAAACCCCCCAACTAGAAATTATAAGAAAGAGCAGAAGTTACGGCAAAGTTCAGCATGTTGTTCGCAAAGCGAGATCCACGCTACCTCTGAAGGAGCCGCCCGGGCCCCTGCGGGTACCGAGCGGTGTAGAAGTCCCGGCGGAGGCTCTCTGCGGCCGCCCCAACCCGGGACTGGGCGGAGCCCCACTCGGGCACGGAGAGAGGGAATGAAGTGAAAAGGAAAGAAATCGGAGAATCCCCCAGCAGCTGACAAGGGGGTCCCCAGCCCCGGCCCGGCGCTCCCCGCGGACTGCCGGCCGTACCTGAGCGCGTTGACCGGCGGGTTGCGGAGCCGGATGACGGCCACGGCCGAGCCCCTCGCGTACTGCGCCATGCCGAGCGATCCCGCTGTGTCCCCGTGTCCCCGTGTCCCCGGGCCAGCCCCCGCCGCGCCCCGCCCGCAGCCCGCCCTCAGCGCGGGGCTGGCCCCGGCCCCCGGCCTGCAGGGAGCTGCCTCTGCTGGGGTTGCAAAATGCGGAATATGGGAAATTTTCTTAAGAAAGGACGCTCATTAGTGTCTGATCTTTGCAGCTTTCAAGCCTAATCAACAAGAAAGGAGATTTAAGCCGTGCAACAACAGCTCACGAGCTCTAAGTGGTGTCCTGGTGTTGGAAAGAGAAATTCCTTGTTGGTAGAATTGCCTTGCTAAGGTTTAGGGCTCCACGCGTTTCAATGATCTCAGTCCTGGGGGGAAGGTTGACAGTGCCTGGGGAGAAGGATGTGCCACTGACAGTGGGCACACAGAATGCAGAACTTAGAGGCCACAAGGACATTTGGCAGAACCCCCACGACAAGGAAGAAACTGATAAAGGCAACCCAGCAACTGTGCTGAAATCAGCTCTGATGGGTCAAAGGCAGTTCTGGCAGGGGCAGATCATGAGCACCGACTCTCGGACCACTGACCCAAGAAACCACTGACCCAAAAGAAGAGAAAGACTGAGCACCTGGACTAATTAGCATGAGAAACGAGAGAATCATTAATCAGTAGAAGACAGAATGCTAATTAATAAGAGAATGATGTAACTTGCAGCCAATGAACATCAATACCTTCATTTGCTAAAATGTATAAATAGTGAAAAGTTTTGATAGTCATTGCGCTGGCTTTGTGGATTTGCCACCCAGCCCACTTTCCGTGCAGAAATGTAAATAAATCAAATACCTTGACTCAGTGTTGGATTGGCATCTTGCACACTGGGTGAAAGAACCTATTCTGGGACAACACTGGCATTTAATGTGTGCTCCCAGTCAAGCTCTGTGCCCCTGGTCCCTTTGGGTGTCACTTCACACCAGCCCCTCAGCTCAGCGCAGTGATGCCACTGTAAAAAGAACTGAGAGGTGGTGGGGGGAAACATAGTTTCTAACGTTACAAAATGTATCTGTTGCTCTAAAATGTTATTTAAGGGACAGAGAAGATTCTTACCTATACATTATTATATTCTTATTTATATCTCTATAATCTCCCATTTGTGTCTCTTGGCCTTTAAAAGTCAGTCCCCGGGCAGAATGGCTACAGCATCTTCCCTGATCTGGAACAGGTGTAGACAATTTTAGAAATTGATTTACATGTACAGAAAGTTTCTTCACTCAAAGCAACCTTTATTGCTGCTTTTATACTACCTTTATTGTTATAGCTGTTGTGGTGGATCGCTCCAGCTCTTCTGGCATTTATTATATAATGTTAAAAACCCCCCCAAACTAGGGGTAATACTCTGTATTTGCTTGTAAAACAGCATGTTCTGGGAGTTTATAAAAATGGTGTAAATGATGCCTTGGAGGGCTAACTTGTCTGTTGCATTTTTATTAACCAGAATGAAACCAAAGTTCACTCTAAGTTGTACTCTGTGTTTATGATTTACAGGTCTGATCTACTCGTCCTTTAATAACACAACTGCTGTAGTTGTGATAAAACAGGCATATTCTGAGCCTGAATAAATGCAGAAGAAAGCAGTGTTCAGGAAAAGAGAGCTCACAGAAAAAAAAAGAAGAAATTTCTACATTGTCATGGAAAAACTCCAGTAATGTTGAAAGCTTGTCTTTTTTTCCTTTTTTCCTTCAAGATGAATGGAGTTTGGTAGTGAGAAGAAGAAATGCATTTCAATGTATACAGCAGAGAAATTTTAAGTCTTGGAAGTTGTGCAAGGACCAAGTCCAAAGGCCTGAGCTTAAACCCAGCTCCCAAACCAAAGGGGAAAGATAAGTGCATGGCACAGGCCCCAGGTATGCTTCTGGCTGTGTTTTCCTCTCCCAGCGTTGCTAGTTTCACAGCAATCAGACCCAAGGCTGTGCAGCTTTGCTACACCTGACCCCATCTTTAGCATGAGAAGGGTGCAGGCTGCAGAACCTGTCAGTGCACTCAGCCTTGGGAAAATGTTATCAGGATGGTCCAGTTTGTTCCTGTAGCTTTTGTGTGATTCCCCAAGAGCTTGTGCAGGTCCCTGTCAGCCCTGCTGTTCTAAAGCTGTGCAGGGGCTGCCTGGCAGTTTGTGCTTTGCTGGAAAGCAGCTGTGGGCTATGGAACCACAGGACAAAGTGGCAGCTTTCTCCAGCCCTAGGTGTGCCAAAAGAAAAGAGATCTCACTGTTCCAGACCCCTATGATTACTGGTCTTTTAACCACACATTAGAGGATAATGCTCAGAAAATACACCTGGCACCCAGCTCTGGAGAAAGGCTTCTAAGACAGGAATAGCAGCAAATCCTTAGAAACTCCAGCACTAGAAGTGGGTATGAGGGTATTCACCAAAGGACAGGTTTCAATGGATGTGAATGTTGTGCTTTGTCTTCTGAACCTCTCAGAAAGTGCCATAGTAGAAGAAAAAGATTCCTGCTTCTTTCTGAGCTGGAGCAACACGAATGTGTCAAGTCTCCTACAGCCCCCTGGGATTATCAGCCTGTTCAGGAAGCGCTGAATGATAAAAACAAGTGCTTTATTTATAGGAGCCTCAGCTTAATTTTTATTCCAGTATATCAGTGCTGCAAGGTACTCCAGAAGAAGCACCTTGATTTGCTCTAACCTTACTCACACAGAACAAAAATTCCTGGAAAATGCTTCTTTGACAGCTGGACAAACCCTGTCCATTTCTGCACCCAGACACACTGGAAAAGGTGAATGTGCAGTGATGTCCCAGCTGGAGGAGCAGAGTGTTTCTGTGGGAACAACCTCTGAGGAATATGGAAGGTCTAATCACCTGTATTGTGCAATCTGAGTGGGGATTTGTGGTAAAACCCATGGCCACAGTGCTGAGAGGGGCAGTAATTCTGAAAACTTACTAGTTCTTGTCATCAGCTGGTCTAAACTTCAGCCCTGAATTAAACCTTGCTGTTGAAATGACAGCTTGGAGGGCCAGCTAAACCTAACAACAACTGTTTTCTGCTTTCCCTTTTACAGCTATGGTTTTTAATTCTTTTTTTTTTTTCCCTTAAAATATTATCTGATGTAAAAAGATCTTTGAACTCCTCCCCTTCATAATTTTTGTCTGGCCCCTTCATGTATGGTAAAAGCCAATACTGGTAAACATTTGATCACAAAATAGTTTTCAAAGTCTTCTTTGGTCAGCACACCATCAGGAGGCATCCTCTGATAACTTTAAGGTCCTTTTCCAAACTCTCTCCAAAACCCAGCCTCCCAGAGCCTCAGTGAGCTGGAGTTCAGGGCCTCAGGGCTGGCACAGAGAGCTCTCACAAAGGCATAGCTGGAGCAAGTGTGATAACTACAACCACCCAGCAAGGCACATTGTGGGCCATGGAGTATCATCCTATTCCAGAGTTTAAAATTCTGCTGAAGAACCACAGCTTCTTTCAGCCATGAAGGTTGTTTCAGCTTGATGTGATAAAGACATCTTTAAAACCTTTTTCACCCTAGCTGGGTATCCTTTAAAGTGTTTTTTTCTCTAGTGAAAAAGGGCTTTAAATGTCTTGGAAGCTTTGCTTCCTGTTTTGTCTTGTAAAATAAGGCTGGGCATAATTAAATGCAGTTAAATGCCCCTGTTAATACATTTAATAACTTAAAACATAGCATGCAGGTGGAGAACAGTCGTATATCCAACTCTGCACTCCCCCTTAGAAACAAACAGCTCATTTTTGTTTAAAATGTGTGTGTGCAGGTGTGGAGAGCAGTGACACAGCCCTGTGAGCACAACAGCTGTTGGTGTGGAATCACAGACTGGGTTGGGTTGCAAAGGACCTTAGAGCTCATCTCATTCCATGCCCTGCCACAGCCAGGGACACCTTCCACTAGGCCAGGTTGTTCCAAGCCCTGTCCAACCTGGCCTTGAAGGACTTTTGTCTTACTGAGGCTTTACTCTACTCCTTGGCTTGTTGAAACCCAGAATTACCCCTCTAAAATTCCCCACTGCATCAAGCCTGGTCTGTATTTATGTATATTTTAGCACCCAGTCCTGCGAACACAAAGCCATGGACAGCTTTGCACACATAAAGCTGGTTCTGACAGATATGTTAGCAATGTACAAACTCACAGCATTTCCCAACGAGTGGGTTGCCTGTTCAGCATTTATCTCACTCTGTACCACGCTGGGCATTTAAGGTTTAAATTGTCTTAAATTTCAAACGTAGGACCTCAATTTCTCCTTGCCGGAACAAAGTATGTTGGTTATTTTTAATAATACAGGCCTATTTCATGACTTTCGAGCTCTGATATTTGCGTGGTTTCGAAGCAACACCTCCTGGCAAGCCGTGGTATTGCTCGTGCAGGGAGAGACCTTCCTTGCGGGATGATATACGACAAACCAGGAGTGCTGTGGAGTGATAGAATCACAGAATGGCTTGAACTGGAAGGAACCTTAAAGCCCACCTCATTCCCTGCAGGGCAGGGACACCTTCCACTGTCCCAGGTCGCTCCGAACCCTGTCCAACCTGGCCTTGGACATTTCCAGGGATGGGGCAGCCACAGCTTCTCTGAGAAACTGTTCCCAGACTATCAGTGACCTGCAGCAAAAACCTTTCCTTGCTTAGTGTGCAAATCAGGGTGTGATGGACGTGGCTGCTCCAGCTTCCACTTGGGGAGAAATAAAAGTTGGGAGTGTTGTCCAGAATTCTTTAAAATGAGAGCACACATAAGCACTTAGTGCTGTCTGACAGGTATTGCTGTGCTTTTCCTTTGTGTGTGTGTTTATACCACAGGTGCTGGTTTACAATGGATGATATCACCACAAACCAGGCAGGACTTTATCCATTAAAGAGCAAAGCCAGCAAGGGATGCTTGCTGTCATCCCTATAAATGGTGAATGGATGTCAGTGTTCATCTTTGCCCTCTTAACTTGCTCTCTTTTCCCTATCCCAGCATAAAACCGACTATAGAAGCAGAAAATAGAAATATGAAGGGAAATTCAGAGCCGTTCCAGAAACCTTCCTTAGTGCTCTGAGGATCCCATTCCCTGAGCACTAAATCAACGTGGGTGTCCTTAGGAGCAAACAAAAATACTACAGAAGACTTGGAAACACCACGGGACAAAGAACAAGGTGACAGTGCCCTCACTCACAGCACCACGCGTGGTTCAAGGCGCTGTTGTGCTGCACCGGCATCCCGTGGAACAATCCAACACCCTGGAACAACGCGAGGAGTCGGACTGAAGAACGGTAGGCGATGGATGCAGAAGGCTGAGATGTGAGGTAAATGTTCATATGGTCACAGTAAAAGCGACACAAGTCCCTGTAGAGGGATATTTCTTGAAGGAGACAGTAACATTGTCAACGAAGGTGATAAAAAGATACATGTAATCAATACGTTTTTCTGTTCTCCAGTCCAGATTCGTTGATGTCGCACTAAAGAAACTCTTTTGTGTCCAGCTGTAAACTACAGTGTTGAAAGCGTCTGTCAAGGCTTGGCATCTTAATATCTAGTTTGGCCACGCAAGGCTGTAACCTGGTGTTGAGAGAACTGGCAGGTAACATTAGAATACTGGGGCTGCTCTCACCAAGTACTCGGAAACAGGGTAAACCTCAGATACCAAGAAACCACGTCGTGGTTTGGTCGCCCTTATCTCACTCAGCCACTAGTCCGGTGCTAGTTTGTCTGTTCCGGCCCACGCAGGTGACGCTGTCCCAGTTCTCGGCAGCCCTGCCCAGGCCAGCTGGAATTCCTGCCGACCTCGACCAGCCCCTCACGGGCACGGCCCGAGGTGCTACGGCTCCAAGTCCATCCGCCATGCCCGGCCCCTCACAGGCACGGCCCGAGGTGCTACGGCTCCAAGTCCATCCGCCATGCCCGGCCCCTCACGGGCACGGCCCGAGGCCGCCTCACGAGTTCCCGCCCAAACCCGCCCGCGCACCGCCTCAGACCACGCCCACGAATCAGACCCCGCCCACGCGCGGGGACCCCACCCGTCGACCCCGCCCACGCCCATCAGCCCCTGTCCACGGCCCGAGACCCCGCCCACGCCACCAGACCCCGCCCACGCCCCTTCAGCCGCTCGCGCTCCGTCAGAGCCCGCCCACACGCCTTAAAGCTCGCCCGCGCCCCTCGGACCCCTCCCGCGCTCCTTCAGCTCTCGCCCCACGCCCCGTCACCCCGCTCACACCGCTCAGACCGCGCTCAGACCGCGCTCACACCGCTCAGACCCGGCTCACACCGCTCAGGCCCCGCTCAGACCCGGCTCACACCGCTCAGGCCCCGCCCACGCCCGCTCAGGCCCCGCTCACACCCCTCAGGGCCCCGCTCACACCGCTCAGACCCCTCAGATCCCGCTCACACCGCTCAGACCCCGCTCACACCGCTCAGACCCCTCAGATCCCGCTCACACCGCTCAGACCCGGCTCACACCGCTCAGACTCGGCTCACACCGCTCAGACCCGGCTCACACCCCGCTCACACCGCTCAGACCCGGCTCACACCGCTCAGACCCGGCTCACACCGCTCAGGCCCCGCTCACACCGCTCAGACCCGGCTCACACCGCTCAGACCCCGCTCACACCGCTCAGGACCCCGCTCACACCCCTCAGGCCCCGCTCACACCCCTCAGGCCCCGCTCACACCGCTCAGGCCCCGCTCACACCGCTCAGATCCGGCTCACACCGCTCAGGCCCCGCTCACACCGCTCAGGCCCCGCTCACACCGCTCACACCCCTCAGATCCCGCTCACACCGCTCAGACCCGGCTCACACCGCGCAGACCCCTCAGATCCCGCTCACACCGCTCAGACCCGGCTCACACCGCGCAGACCCCGCCCACCCCGCACCCCGCCCGCGACCTTAGGCCCCGCCCACGACCCGAAGCACCGCCCACAGCTCGGGCCGCGCCCACACCCCTCGGGCCCCGCCCCCGCTTTAAAGCCCTCCCGCTGGCGCGCGCCCGGAGGTGACGTGTGCGGGGCGGGGCGGGGCGGAGCGGCGGGGCCGGCCGGGGACGCGGGGCTGCGGGAGCGGGCGGCGCAGGTAACGGGGGGCTCTGGGGTACGGGCGGCGCAGGGAGCGGGGGATTCAGGGGTACGGGCGGCGCAGGGTACGGGGGCTCAGGGGTACGGGCGGCGCAGGGAGCGCGATGCTGAGGCAGCGCGATGCTGAGGCAGCGCGGTGTCCGAGTGACGGAGTGCTGAGGGAATGATGTGCCCTGTGAGGGAAGGCGGTGCTCGGGGTCCGGGGTGCTGAGGGAGCGCGGGTGACGGGGCGCGCAGGGAATGCGGTAGGCAGGTAACGGGAGTGCTCAGGGGCACGGGGTGCTCGGGGAATGGGGTGCTCGGCTGTCGGGGTGCTCAGGAAACTCCGCTCCTGTTTGCAGGCACGGAGCTCTCACGCTTGTGTATTTGATATAAAAAGGGACTTTCTCCAGTTTAAGAGATCCGGTGCCCCGGCCGAGGTGCTGGCGGTGCCTGTTGTGAGGCAGGGGAGCAGTCCCACGGTGTTATCGCTGCTTTCCGGGCAGCAGGAAGCGTTTCAGTCAGCCTCCAGACAACCTCGAGCAAATCCCACCGGAGTTAAGCCTGTGGTGTCTGTCCTAATCCTGTCTGGGGGCTGCTGTCAGCAAGGAAGACCAGCACAGGCTCCAATGGTTTTGTGCCCTCTCCAGTAAAAAAAATAAGTGTAGGAATTTTGATGCTTCTCTCACCTGGCAGAAGTCTGGGAGAGTGGGTGGGATAAATTTAGTGGATGCTTCTCTGGGCTATGTGGCTTAGCCCAGAGAAGTGCAGCTCTTAAGTTAGTGAGGGAAGGCAGGAACTGTAGTGCCAGGTCAAGGGGAATGGCTTCCCACTGCCAAAGGGCAGGGATAGATGGGATATTGGGAAGGAATTCCTCCCAGTGAGGGTGGGGAGGCCCTGGCCCAGATTGTCCAGAGAAGCTGTGACTGGTCCATACTTGGAAGTGTCCAAGGCCAGGTTGGATGGGGCTTGGAGCAACCTGGGATAATGAAAGGTGTCCCTGCCCAGGGGCTGGAATGGGATGAGCTTTAAAATCCCTTCCAATCCAAAGCATTCCTCTTTTCTCCTTGTAGGGAAGGGCGTTTCCCTGGACACAGTCTCGTACTGTGCCTCATTTTTGCTAAATGAATGGCAACTGGGTGTAAGGAACACTTGTAGGTGTAGTGCAATGAAAATAAAACCTTTAGAGAAAACAGATGGCAACCTGCCTCCTCTCTCATTTGAGCTCTGTGGAAATTTTGCAGCTGGAAACTGCTGAGACCTTGCTGGGGCTTCACTTGCAGTTGTTCTTTTAACCTGTAGTTTTACTACTTCAGAGGTAGGCTGGTCTTAATATATACTGATCTCAGTCTCAAAGCAGAGCAGAAGAATACAGGTAAATACTTTCTGCATTCACTCCCAGATGGAATGGAGTCGTGATCTGATTCCTCCAAGGAGCCATTTGAGCTGTGAAACTTTGCATTTTTGTGGTAACTGTATGTATTGGGAAGCGTAGAATTTCAGGAACGGGTTTGGTATTATATTACTGCTGGAAAGGGGAGCCCTGTGCACCTCTTTTCCATCCGTCTGCTTGTCTGTTTTCCTTGCTCCTCAAGTGCAGCTGTAAGTGGTGGTGTGGTGGGCTGGATTCACGTGCCAAACCCACCAGCAATTAGCACCATATGGAAATGGAATCCATGGAGCTGTGTGTCTGTACCTGTGCATCCAACAGGGAGAGGCAGGCCCGCCCATTAGGCAATGACAGGGATCAAAATTAATTAAGCTGCTCCTGAAAGTGTTCCCTGAGGCTGCACTTCGCTGGACAGTCCTGGTGTTTGTGGTTTGGCTTTTTGGTGGCGTTTGTTGTTTTGTCGTGGATGTTTTTGAGATGAAAGCTGTGCGCTACTCCTTATTTCTGGGTGTTCCTAATATCCTCAGCCTCTTCCTTCCACTCTTTCCCAGTAAAAATAATATTTTCGTTCCCTGAAAAAGTTTCCTTTTGGGTGCTGACCAAACTGGTACCTGTGAAGGGTTAAAAATGTAGAACTGGGGCATTTTTAGAATGCTGTCTGTGGTGATTTTCACCCATAACTCCACGGGAATCATTGCTACAACAGATGTTCTTGTTTAGAGAAGAAAAACAGTTTTTGCTAAATGTAAAGGTGGGAGTGCTAACAATAAATAAAGAAATCACAAAGAACAGGTGGATAAAGAATTGAAACAGATGTAGGAAAGAAGGAATTACTCTCAGTTGCTCACTTTTGGCCTGAATTGTATTTTAACAGCTGTTTCTCACAGCAGAAAGCTCTCTGTCCAAAAAGACAAAAGGTGAGACTGTTGGCAAAAATTTATATTGGTTGCATGCAGAGAATTTTTTTTTTTTTAACATAAACAATTTTCTTTCCCTCACTAAGACTACGAACAATTAACCTGGAAAAACATCGCTTTTGTTTATTGTGTTATTTTAAAGTCTGTGTTAATACAGCAGTTCGTACTTAGTGGTGATTAGTGGAGAATAAATGCTTCTCCTTGTAATGTGCAAGTCTTTTATATAAGCCTTTGTGACATAGATTAATGGCTTAATTGCAATGTTAAAATACTACTTCTGGGACAAATGCTGAATTTCCAGACCTTGGTGTGGTTTGGTTTTAAATGCTTTTTGCCATGTGGCTCTTGCCCCTGCCCTGAACCTGCTCTGCAGTGTACCCATCCCATTGTGTAGAGCTCCTTTCCTGGAAGCATTTTCTTTCAGTTCCTTTATTAAAATTACTTATGCTGGATCTTACTGCTGTCTCTGTAGAATTTTTCTTCACAACTTCTCACAGGGAAGATAACTTGCCTGTTATTATTGTTTTGTTAGAAACGGCAGCATAAGCTTTAAGAAGTGACTACATCCAACATTCCAGGTGGGTCTCAGCAGTGCAGAGCTCAAGTTAAATATTGACTTGTGTAGGACTTTGGTCTTGGGTAATCCCTGCTGAAGCTGCAGCCAGGAGAAAGATGTTGTGGCAAAGATAATCACTTTAAACCACCCCCTGCCAAACTGAAGCCGATCTGGCTGCGGGGAGTGGTCCCAGAGGAGGCTCAGAAACCCCCCATAGTGTCCCCATGCCCAGGGCTGGGAGTCTGCATGATGTGAGGAGACAGCCACGTCTGTACCTGGTGGTGGTGACAGCCCCAGTCTGTGTCTCTGTAGTGAAGTGACCGGAATGTGGGGTCTCCCTGGTGGTGCCAAGTCTGGTGGTCTGTTGTAATCTTGCTCTTATTTGTATTTAACTGTCCCTCGAGCTGGAGGGAATTGTGTGTGCCAGGAGCCCAGCTGGCAGGAGGTCTCTGCTCTGGGACCATGGCTCCTACTACAGAAGGCTCTTTGTGCTTTATTGACACGTGATCCCTAGAAAAAATAAACATTTCTCATTCTTGCAGAGATTTGCTCTCAGATATGAACTAAGCAATAACTGTTTCAGCACTTTCAGCCTGCTCCATCCCTCTTTCCTTGTGTTGTGGGCTTTCCTACAAAAGTCTAAAATCTGCTTGCTGAACTTCATTGGAAATAGAGTTCCTCTGGGACTGACAAGATAAATTTTGTTCTTGGTGATGTGGTGTGTATCGTTCTTGACTGCTTTGCTGTGGGGGGCTCAGCAAGCAACACAAAGTATATTAAAGAAAACTCATTTTTCTCTAGCTAAGAGGCTTTTTAAGAGGTGGGAGGCGTCTTGGACTTTATTTGCTTGTGGGGAATAGGATTTTCAAGCTAATCAGAAGGTTTTAACAAAAAAAGAACATCCAGTCATCTATGGTGCTTTAGGTAAAAGAATTTTGGCATCCTTTAATAGTAAAATACTTTGACCTGTCTATACCTGGGGGAATAAGTTATTTTATATCTGTGGTAGGTCTGTTTTCTGTCAGAATCTGGTTCTAGGAAGATTTTTCTCCTTGTTATTGGAAGAAGGTTGTGTATGTCATGTGTCAACTTTGTTTACTATAAACTGAGGTTTCGATGGAAGAAACATTTTGCTTTAGATGCAGGATTGGGTTGATGACTCCTGCTTTTTAACTTTATATTTTTGAAACCATTTCCTTAAGTGTGATGGGTGTGAACTGAAGAACCTGTAGAGTACAAAGTGGCTCGACTTTTTAGCATTCCTGTCAACTTTCTCCAGGTTGTGAATGCGGTGTAGTGGTGTGACTCACTGTCAGGTGTGTGTCACGGATGTGTGGTCGTCTGGTGTGACTGAGGTCAAGGTTTAGGCTGAGCTCCAGATGGTGGCCAGAGGATTACTCTGAGAGCTAATTACAAGGCTTCTTTGTGTAAGTCTGAATAGTTACATCACAAAGATATTTCTTTAGTGATTCATCAGGCAGTTTAGTGGGGGACATAGCCCACAAGTTTTTAACTTTCTGATGAGGCGTGTTTTGCCCTTAGCCTGCGTAGCCTGTGTTGAGCTGTACCCCAGCACGTGCAGGATGTTTTAATGGGCATTCCTGACTCTGCCAATGGGATCTGTGGCATCTCTGAACTCTGAGTGTCTCTTTTTCTCTGCATGTGTGCCCTACATTTCTCCTCGCATCCATCTCTGGAGCGGGCGAGCCGCTGTGGTGTGGGCTGTGAACAAAGGCCTCTGCCTGTGGTTTATTGAGGCGTGGTCTCCCTTGAGTGAGCAAAGGCTATTTGTGAAGTTCCCTTGGGGAGAAGGTGGTCAGGAATCCAGCCTCGGAGCCGAGCAGAGGGGAGTGCAGCAGTGTCAGCCTTGGTGTCACTGTACTGGGTCAGCTGCTGGTGGTGGTACTGTCAGAGAGGGTCCTCTCTCCTGCAGAAGGGTCTTAGCGAGGTCACCCGACAGCAAATTGCTGAGAAAACATTCATTTTACTTCATTGGTTTGTTACTGTTGCCAGGAAACACCTTGTCCACATTTCAGAGACTTGTGAGTTTTGGTTGCTCCTATCTTAGCTCAGCAGATTTGCCCTACAACTCATGGATAAAGGGTGTTGGCCCCAGCATCTGCATCTCCGTATCAGCGTGCCAGCCTGTCTTGTCAGGTTGGATTGTCGCTCTCTTAGCTGGTGCCACTACAGTTGTGACCTTTGGCCTGTGGCAGGATGGCTCAGTGCTAAGGGGGATGAAATTTCCTTGCAATGTCATCCTTCCCTGTGTCTGGGCAACTCACGTATCCCTCAAAGAGGACTTTCCCACTGATGCTGGGTATCGAGTGCTGCTGCTGGCTTCAGGTCAGCCTGACACCTCCATGCTGGTGGAGGAAACAGTGCTGGGGTCTTGTGCTGGTGGTGCCATGGACCTCAGCAGGTGGCAGATGGATGGCTGAGTCCTCGTAGAATCATTTGTTTTCCACCTGTCTTCCTGAACACTGAAGTTCACCAGTGCTTGGTGTCATTGGGACACCACCTTGGAAAGGAGAATGTTTAGCAGGTGCTTTAGCTGTAGGGTTGCTGGAAGGACTCCTGTGTCCCTGGGCACGGGTCAGTATGTGATATACCTGACACGGAGCACTGTGACCTCCCTGGTTCCCTTACAAACGGGGCTCTCCTTCAATGGGTTATTTACATTCCCCTAGGCACAGTGTCCTGTAGTTTCAGTGTGCTTGCCTGTCTGTACTGGGAGGGAATACTGGTGCTGGCTAACTGATTTAGTGTGCTCTCTGGGTAGAGACTCCTCCTGCAGCCTGGTGGGCAGAACAAGGGTGCTGGCTGTAAGCTACAAGGATTATTTTTGTGTTCAGTCATCCACTGCCTGTTCCTGTGGGCAGGAGCTCTCTGGGCAGAGATAATCCAAACTGTTGATGTGCTTCTGTGTAGTGCAGTCAAGTTGAGGAGCTCTGGACTGACCAAATGGGTGGTTGACTGAGGACATACCTGTATAGAAGCCTCCTAGTGCTTCGAGCCTTAGGGAGTGTTTGCACAGTCATTTTTCCCCATGTCTAGGGCCAGAATGTACAGTCTGCAACAGAAGGTCATCATGATGTCTCTTAAAAGGATTTGTATGGGTTTTCCTTTGCTTTGTCAGGGAATAGCTGACCTTGGGGCCAGCCATGAGCTGGCTGCTTTCCTGTGTTTCTGAACACACTGAAGCAGCAAAGATCAGTCCCCAGAATCTCTGTGAGATTTGGTCAGTACCCTTTTCAGAACCCAGATTACCTTGAAGTCTCTCTTTGCCTTAATTTCCAAAATAATTCGGTTCTCCTTTAAAAAATCTAAACCTAAGCCCTGGCTTCCTGGTTCAAGGAGTGGGAGGCTATTGTGTGCCTGACCTCAAACTGGCTGCTGCTCAAGGTTCTGCAACATGTGATGCCTGGTGTTGCATCAGGTGATGGACGGGGGATTTTGTTGATTCCATCTTGGCCAAGGCATCTTGAACCTTCTATTTTGAGAGGCCCATGTGGTTGCAGGACTGAAAGAAACACAGAGTTCAGTTTTGCATCCCATGGGCTGGTGCTGGGAGGTTGTTGACAATGGCAACAGTCCTCGCTTCTCCAGACTGTCCCTCGTGGTGGTGGTAAAGAACCTGCTCAGACTCTTTGTGCTCAATGAGCTCAGTGTTTTCTTTGGAGATCACTTCATACTCCTTCATTTCCCTTCTTCCCCTGTAAGTCATTTTTCCAAGGTTGTTCCCTAAGATTTCATTTCCATCTTTTTGCTGAGACCTCATATCTCCAAGAAGGAGGTGCTGGACCACGCTTGTTTTTCCATAATTAGAGGATTAAATCTTCCAGACATTCTTTGAAGCCACTGGCTATTGCCAGAGTCACCTGAAGGTGCATTAGGGACTCTTAGGAACTTGTTTATTCTCTGTGGGATGAGAGATATTCCTTGTCCCACTTTCCCTCGGGCTAGCTCAGATTATGCTGATAGCATTAGTGAAGAACACTTCCAAGTCTGATGTCACTCTACAGCAAAAGCTTGGAGGTTTGTTGAGACACTCAGCAGGCACTGGGACTTTGCAGAGTAACCCAGGAATGAAACTGCATTTTGTGGAGCAAAATGTGCCGAGAGTGGTGTTTGCAGGGGGACTGACACTTGTGTTTGAGAGAGTGGAAAGGAGGAGCTCCAAGCAGAGCTCTACACACGCATTGTGCGTGTGTGGAGTTACCTGAAGTTCAGGAGAGGTGCTTTTGAAGCCCTTTTCTTTCATCACTGTTGTCTGTATGACACCCTACTCTTCCTTTTGTAGTTCTTCCAGCAGCAAGTTGACAAGGACTGTGAGTTTGGGATATGTATAAAACCTCTCTACCTGTGAGCTTGCAAAGAGCTGTGGGACTTGTCCTGCAGATATTCCCCAAAAGGGGAAGAACCCTTGGGAAGACTTTGCATCTCCAGCAGTGAAGTGTGAAAGTGGAAATGGACAGTAGATACTGAGCTGTAATTATTGGGAAGCAGGAGTCTTTTCTGGGCTAGTGGGAACCTTGAGTGTGACCTAAGTAATCTGAAAGAGCTGAAGGGTTTCACTGCCTTGAGCAACTTTGTGGGTCTTTCACAGACGCTTCCAAAAGGACACAGCGCTGATAACGGGAACTGCGGGATGCGCCGCGTTGAAATTTTATCTGCCTAAGTAGCTGCTAGTCCAATTCCATTAATGTTTGCATATTTAATAAACTTCTAATGTGAGATTTTAATGAGTTGGCAGTTATCTCTGAGCACCCAGCAGCGGCAGCAGTCTCAGAGTTTAGGTGGCTCTCAAATGGAGATTTCTCTCACTTAGAAGGCATGTGGCCTTTCCTTGGGCAGTCAGCACTTGGCAGGCTCTGGAATACTTTGATTTAGTTTGTACTGATGTACATCAACAGTGAATCTTTAATTTGGATGGAGCCCTAGGGTTAAGTTTTTGGGGGAGGCATCTTTTTAGAAAGACGGATGTAAGAGAAGCGACCTTGGTTAATCTCGTAACACACCATTTATCTACTTGGGATGTTTCTTGCTAGTGGTCTAATTATTTTGGCTGCAAAATGGGACTGCCAGGGAGATTGCTTCTAACGTGGCATTTGCTCATTTATGCTCCCAGTGCTTTTGCTTTGCCTTTTCAGCCTAATTTTGCAAACATGTGTCCAACTCCTCATAGTCCCAAGCAGGGTAAGAAGTGCCCTGGTTGTGCTGCACAGTTGGACCGAAGTCTCTCTGGCGAGGAGAGGGAAGGTAATCTGTCGTTGAGGGAACTGTAGCAAAATTCAGCAGAAAAGTTCAGTGTTTATGCTTTTGAGATAGACCTAAGTGTAGTAAATATATGTCACTATATCAGATGTAGCAGGCAAGGTGGAAAGGGACCTTTGATAACACAGTGTAATTCTCAGGTCTGGTCTGGCACCAATACTGCTGTAAATAAGTCTCTTGCCCATTCCCAATCTTCAGGATGAATTCTCAGTCTGCTGCTGTGGATGGTAGATGTGTAAGCTGTGAGTGTGGCAAGGGTGAGGAAATAATTCCTTGCAGCCTCCTTTGAGATAAGACAGCAGTAATTCAGTAATTCAGTAATTCACTGGACCATCAGATGGGTTTCAGGTGACCTTTCAGTGAGCTTGCTAAAAAGCAGGAAAAATTTAGTGTTTATCTGAGCAGTATTTTAAATTGAAGTTCTTTTTATATCTCCAGAACACCAGTTTGGGAGGAACAGCACAGAGAGTTAAGGACAAAAACTGATGGACCATTACATCTTCCGAAATGAGCCTTTTCACACTTTCCTGCTGGAAAATAGCATGTCCTGAAGGTGAGTAGGTTTGGTGTGTGACAGATGAGTGGCCTGATGTCTTGGGCCTTGACCAAAGGCAGATCCACCCTCACTCCAGCTTGGCCTGACACTGCCTCTCTGGGCTGGCACAGCCCATGGCAACTTGCTTGTGAAAGTGTGTATTTTATCACCAGGAGAAATAGGGAGGAAGTAGGGAATATTTTCCACTAATGAATTATCATTGATTTGAAGCCTTTGAAAAAGCTGGAGTGCTTAGTGAAGGAGGTGAGCCATTGGGAACATGGATATTTTCTGGTGAGTGGAGAAAACGTAGGTGTTTTGTTTGCAGCATGAGAAAGTAAAGCTTGTAAGACAAACTTTGGTTTAGTTTGGCAAGTGTGTTAAATTACATAAGGCATTTCCAAGTTTTGTTCCAGTTGTACCTCAAATGATATTTTCAGTGTTCAGAAGAGCTGAAGAGGAGTGCTTGCTATCAAAGATGGTAAAGTAATTTCCCCAAAGTAAAGAACATAATGCTTGAATGAAATTAAATCAGAATTGTATTTTGTAGCGTTTGTGATATCTTTTATGTTATTTTTGTACTCAGCCCCTTAGGGCTGTAGGCAGTGACCATCCAGTTTTGTTTTAAAATCCTTTAATAACAGAAATCAGACTGGGAAATGTTACATAAGTCCTGCACTCAACATTGAAATAAAACCAGCATTTCTGGGACTGTTAAGGTTTAAAATATCTTGGTTCAGACTTTACTCTCAGTTTAATAAATAACATATAAAAGGAAGCCATGAGCTATGTAGGCCTAAGTTTTCCTACTTAGCAGCATTAATTCTGATTTTTTTAAATTAGGCCAATAAATTCGCTTTTCTGATGGCTACTTTGTTAATAATTATTTTTTCTATTTTTTGGTGTGAGCCAACTAACAGCTCTGAACTCAAAGACAATAGTGGAATGTAAATGGTAAAAAATAGGTGGTTGTCAGTTGTCATTCTGTCTGCACAGAAATAGCTTGAAAATGTTCAGCACTGGTGTCACAGGCCTTTTGTACATAAATGCTTTTCCATGTGAGGGAAAAATCCCAGTAGAAGTTCAGCCTACAGTGAAGTCTTCATGTGTTTTTGTAGATTTGAAGCTCATTAGCCATGTGAGTTCCCTGAACATTTGTGTATTTGGCAGCAGTGAGAGCCTCTCAGGAGTGTAGGAGTTGACAGGTACAAGAGGATGCAGTGTCAGGGGATCTTACTTGTTGAAGAAGAAAAGTCTTGTGGCTGGAGAGAGAAATACTGTTCACATTCACTGGTGCTCTTTGGTGTCTGGTATGATCTGCACAGTTCTGCATAAAAGGATGGAAACCTGAAAGCCCCAAAGCAAGAGATGTGACTAAGTTCCAAAAGCTCTCTTGTCTTTCCTAAGTGCCTGTGTTTTCCAAGTGTCCTCTTCAGATGTTATCTGTGAACCTTTTGCCAAAAACCCTCCTAAAGCTAGGGAGTCTCACTGGGAAATACTTGTTCTGGTGTAGTCTGTGTTTTGCTGTTGTGTGGATGAGCAGAAATACTTTCTCTGCCTTTTGCTCTCTCTTTTCCTGGTCTGTAAAAGGTGCGACTTTAATCTGTGGAGAAAGATTGTGCAACAGGGTGAAGAGAGGGAGTGAAAAGAGGATATTTTTTGCTGTTCTAAGGCTTCTTTGTTCTCAGAGGTCAGGAGGAGCTGAGCTCCAGTGATTTCATACACTCTCCTATTACCTGTTCTCATGCTGGCCATAAGCCTAAAGGGATGGATCCTCCTCTGGATGAGTCATTAAGTAAATATCAGGCTGTGCTGGTATTCCTGCTCTGAGTACTTGTTCCTATTTCTTGTGTGTTGTTTACTCTCTGTTTTCTTAGCTGCTATCACAACCCCACCAGATTTTGTCAGCACAAGGACTTCTCACGGTGTGCAGCTGGGGAGAGGTGCCTGCACTGGAGCCAGGAGCTGTTCCAGCCTTGTTCGAGGAGGGATTTTCAAGAGTAGCTGGGAAATACTTGGAGATATTTCCAGTAAAACAGTTCTGGTTCTTGGCTCTTGATCAGAGGTGTCTTGCCAGGTGGCCTGTGGGCTGGATGTGGTGCCTGCTCTGGCTGCATCCCTCCTGCAGGACAGGGCATGGGAGGAAGTGCATCCCATGGGAGCACACGGTGTTCAGAGCTGTCACTGGAGCCTTCAGCACTTTGTTCCTGCTGGGCTGCTGCGGGGAGGGCTGGAGCTCTATGAGCTGTGCTTCTCCAGCAGCTGCTGCAGCCAGAGGTGGCTCAGGAATGATTGTAGAATCCTAGAACCATGGATTGGTTTGTGTTGGAAGGGATCTTAGAGTTCATCCAGTTCCACCCCCTGCACCACTCACTAGATCAGGTCGTTCAGGGCTCCATCCCGCCTGACCTTGACCAATTCCGGGGTGTGGAAGCCACAACCTCTCTGGGTAACATATGATGACATGGTGCATCTCCTGGAGGAGATTTGCAGCTTCCATGGGGACAGGGAAAGGGTGCTTCAAGTGTGTGTGCTCACTGGGAAGCTCTACTAGCAAGGGACAGGGGCATGTTACTCACTAGCCCACCTGTGCATCATAAGGCTGACTTGCAGTGTGCACATGTTCTGATACTGGATAACCACTGGGTTTTGTCTGGAGTCTGGATTTGTGTCTGTTTTCCATGTGGAGATTTGACTCTGTCAGGCTTCTATCCTAACTAGAAAACCTTGGATAGGTGTAGAGGTCCCTGGTAGGTTCTCTCCTTGCCTGTCTGCCCCAGCATGTCGTCACTTATGGGATTTGAAAATGCCTTGGTGTTTGTGGATTAAATTCTTGTCTCATTAGGACAAAAATATACCATCAATTTAACCTGCATCTTGACAAAATATGGATGGTTTGAACCTTGGGCAAAAACTGGATGATGCTGCCCAGCCAGAATCAGTTTCCATCCTTATTTTCTCTGAGAGAGGGAATGTTTCTGGTGCTGGGTGGCTGAGACTGTTCTGGGGGAGCTGACCAGGCCATTGGAGGTGAGAGCTGTGGGGCAGAGCTGCATCAACTTCTGGTTACATCTTTATTGTACTAAAACTTCCTTCAGGGCTTTGCTTATTCCCTTCTGCCAAGGAAAGCTGTCCCAGCCACCTCCAAGGACACTTAAGGAAGTCCAGATAATTGTGGGGTTCTCTCTCTTTCCTGGCAATCCCGAGGGTTCCATGTTTTAAACTGCAAGCCCAGTAGGTGCTGCTGAGCTGTGGCACAAGCAGTGAGAACAGCCTGAGACACACCAAGTTTCCTGTAGGAAGATCCCTAAGATTCATCCCCGCATGGAATTTACAGCCGGTGTTGCGGCAGTGGATTTGACAGCTTGGCTGCTGGATGTACGTGGGCTTGCTGGGATGTTCCAGCTGCTGTGTTGGGAACCATTTGTTTTGCTTTAACTGGATGTGAAGTATCACCACTGAGGCCTGATGGATCCCCTTAATGGCACAGTGTACAATCAGCATCAGCCTGAGGCTAGCTGCTCACCCACTGCACTGTAATTAATTTGCCATGAGCAAAACTTCAGGAATTCCTGGTCTGGGACCTTTCTATGCCAGGAGTCGTCTGTAGCCCAGTTTAGTTAGAAAGTGTCCAGACTAAAACCACTGCACACTTTTATTTTATTAAGATCTGCTGTTAAGAAAATAATTTTTGCTAAGCAGAGCACTTTAGGCTGACATTTAGTGGAGGAAATACACTGTAAAAACCTGTAATCACACTGGAGGGAAAAGGAGACATTGCTTCAGATTCCCATGATGTTTTTTCCAGCTGCCTGAGTAAAACAATTCTATTTTCAAGATATACTTATCCCACATTTAAATATTGTGTGGATGCATTTAAAAAATGTTTGATTATGTTCTGATTATGTGTGACTTTTGGATACTGATTAATAGATACAGGTGCAGCAATAAAGGAACTGTAAATGTGCCAGGTAGTGTTGCTTGTCTGCAGGTCCCCTTATCAAATAAGATTATATTGTTTCTCAAGCACATTGCACTTGCCATCTTGAAGCAGAATTACGTTTCTATTAAAATAATGTTTGCCCAGTGCTTCCAGGTAAAGGAGAATTCAGCATTACTCATAAGGACCACAATCTACTTTTATTTAATTCATTTACCACTTGACTTGGTCTCCATTCTCTGGTGCCTGAGCATTGCATTGCCTGCTATTTTGGAGTAGCTGTGTTTGGAAAGCTGCTCAGTTTTTTGTGTTCTGATGTCTGTTACCACAGGTTTTTTTTGCCTTGAGATCTAACTACTGTCTTTGAGTTGATGCATCTCTTTTAATCTCAGCTTTAATCTCTGGTTTTCTCTTTTTCGATTTACACAACCATGGTAAAAGCAACCAGGTTATCCTGGGGTCAGTTTGAGGATAACAAATTCCTTCTCTCCTTCCTTAAGCCCCAGTGCAAATGAAGAAAGCTAAATGTACTGGCTGTTCTTCATGCCTTTTTGCCCAGTGCAGAAGCAAATTAAGCTATTTTGACCTTTCTCTGACACTTGTAGTCAGTGAAGATGAGGGGAAAGGCTTTGTAGAAGTAAATGAAGTCGGTATTGTTTTTTCTAAAATTGTTATTGATGCA
The DNA here is from genome assembly GCF_000738735.6 of Corvus cornix cornix. Taxonomy (NCBI): domain Eukaryota; kingdom Metazoa; phylum Chordata; class Aves; order Passeriformes; family Corvidae; genus Corvus; species Corvus cornix. The sequence goes on along the minus strand of NC_046339.1, from coordinate 24,476,632 downwards.
CTCTAGAGTGCTCTAATTAAAGTCCCAGCCTGTGAAGGCAAGTGCAGGCAATCTCAGCTGCTATTTCATCCACCTTCAGTGGTTTGTCCATCTTTGAAGTGCCCTGTGACAGGGGTTTGAGGTGGTGGCTCTGAGTGGGTAGCACACACCTTTGGTAAGCTCTGTCCTGCCCTTCTCCTGGCATTGCTGGTACTGCCAGAGCATCACCTGGGTGGAGTCTGAGCTGAGCTGGCTGAAATCAGGGGCCCTGCCACTGGTGCATGACATGGAGCAGAAAAGGGCTCACAATAAACTGGACGGTTTCAGAGAATCCCAGAATGGTTTGGGTTGGAAGGGACTTTAAAAATCCTCTCATTCCACCCCCTGCCATGGGCAGGGACACCTTCCACTGTCCCATCCAACCTGGCCTTGGACACTGCCAGGGATCCAGGGGCAGCCACAGCTTCTCTGGGCACCCTGTGCCAGGGCCTGCCCACCCTCACAGGGAAGGATTTCTTCCTAAGATCCAATCTAAATCTCTCTTTTTTTAGTTTAAAACCATTCCCCCTTGTCCTTGCATTGTCCATTGCAGCTGTAGCTTAGGAAGGAAAGGAGTATGCGTAGTTTACCACCCCAAACCCGATTGTGTGCTGCTATTTAATAAACATATAAAATTATATGTTTCTTTTCCGGGTTAAGTAAAGGTGGCCCGTCCACCTGGTCAAATTCGAATTTGTAGCCCAAATCTGGGCAAGACACGATAGAGCGGATGAACCCCTCCCACCCAAAACCAATTCCACTGTCCAGATCGAACCACAGAGGGAAGGGGCCTTTATTATACAGGTACAGGTATTCTAGCTTTGCTTACAAACATATGAACTATGTCAACGGAAGAGAAGAGCGCTCTGGATGCAAGGGTCCGGGCTAATCTCCCTAGCCTCGTTTTAGAGAGTCCCATGGCCTCAAGCAACTCAGAGTTCTTCTCATACCATTTCCCCCGCGCTCCTAAGGGGAAACCCGTGAACTCTACAGAAGTTACATTAGTGAGGTCCTGAATCTGCGGGAGAAGGCGTTGATATTTCTTTGCCTTTTCTGCAGCGGCCTCTTTCAGTGAAGAGTTGCTGTGCTCGTATCGCACTGTAACGTCCACCACCAATGCCTTTGCCTCTTTAACGAAGATTAAATCTGGCTTAAATAATTCGTTTTCTTCATCCCTCAAGTGTGGCTCTTGGAAAACAGTCCAATTCTCCCTCTTAGCTTCATTGCTAAGGGTTTCGCAGATGGAATTATGCCTTTTAATTCTGGCTTCTTGAGTCATTGGACAGTTTCCGATGACATGGGCAGCTGATTCGTATAGAGCGCCACAGTGTCTGCAAGATCGAACACAGACATCGTGTCTACCCCTTGCCAGAAATTCTCGAGTGGGGTAGACATTAGCTCTTAATTGCAACGCCGTTATGAGTTTTCTGTGAGGGATACCCCGGTAATGCAACAGCCAATCATTACTGATCTTATCGTTCTCAAAATTTCCAATCCCGTGGCCCTGGGCAACCAGATGTTTCCATTTATTAAACTCAACCTTCCGCCAGTCACAAGGTCTAGGAAGGTGTAGCTTGGAACGTGGTGTCTCCCACTCTGACAAGGCTTCGCTACTTTCACTGACTATTTCCATCATAGGGATGGGATCCCAAATCTGGGGGATGGTTTCTCGAACTCCACCAGCTTTAATCCATAATTTCTCATATAATAATTCCAGATGTTCCCCTTTCAAAAAAGAAACTAGCGTCCCATCCGAAGATTGTGCTAATTTGTGCAATCTTCGCGCTTGAATACTTGGTATAAGCGCCGCCAGCTTAATGAGTCCCAGCCCTCCATCCTTAAACCTCGAATACAAGATGGCATCACATGTACTAGTTGGAAGATGAAGCCACTCCTTGACCGCTTTCTTAATCATAAGGTCAAGGGATTCGAGGAGCCCAGATTATGCATCGGTATGGTCGGCCAGATATATCAGTCTAGGGATGGTATATGTCCTGAGTATATCGACTTCCTAAAGAGGTTTCAGTGGTGCACTCCCAATCCGATGAAGCCATTCTTCTAGTTTTTCTGGAAGTTTTGGATCAGCAAAACCAGTCCAAGGATCGATCTGTGCGCCTAGATATTTCTCTGAGCTTCCCGGGTCGATCATGTTCAGGGGAGTTCCTCCAACTTGCCAGACAGGACAATCATTGATGGTATACGCGTCCTTAGTCGGCTTGATGTAAAAGCCGTGGCATTTCTCCCCTTGAGTTCGGAGGCCAGTATGTTCACAAAAGGTCTCCAAAATTTTGATGTTAAAACACATGCCTTCCCAGGAATCGCTCAGGAGTACGAGATCATCGGCGAAGGCCATGGCCGTAATCTTAAATCCTCCATGATGGAATCCAAATCCCTCTGTTTCCAATTTACACAGGAGAGGATCCAGCGCCAGATTGAATAACAAAGGTGACATTGGGTCGCCCTGTTTAACACCGGAGCGGATGTTAATAGGGTCTGTCTTCCCATTTTTGGTGACGATGTACGTTTTGATATTCTTGTACATCTCACCAATTAGATGGACTATATGGGAATCAACCCCCCTCTTAACCAAGCCAGCAATTATATGCTGATGGCAAACGGTATCAAATGCCTTGGCAATATCCACAAAGACAACCCCCAAACTTCGATGTTCCTGTTTAGCCTTTTTGACCAAAAGCTGTAACAGCTTGAGGTTCTCGGAACAACCTGATGCACTGATAAAACCCCGTTGTCTGGGATTGATGGGACATGCTCGAACCAGTCTCGCATTTGCGATCCTGGAGAATAACCTAAACACCACTGAAGCAATGGTGATAGGCCTCCAGTTATTGATATCACCAAGTCTCTCCTCATTGGATGACTTGGGTATCAAAACTGTCCGGCAGTCCCGTAGTGCATCGGGTAAAGTTCCGGTGGCTAGCCAGAGGTTGAAGATCTCTTTCAACTGGGAAAACTTAGGGTCTGCTTTGATAAGATGACCCAAAGTAATCCCATCTGGCCCAGGAGCGGAGGTTTTAGACATCTCATTCAAGTTTTTACCAATTTCTTTTTCAGAAATCATGTCTCGAAACACGGTGTTATCTGCTTCCCTATATATAGGGAAGGATTCAAGACCACTAAAACCAACAGATGTTTCCCATCTATCCTTAAATGCCTTGTGAATATCACCAGATGGTATCTGGCACTGGAGGGCTTCCACGTTATCCAATATAGCACGTGCTAACCTCCCTCTATGAATTTGGAACAGCCTCTGATATCTTAGATATTTTCCCTTCTTAACGGCCCTTTTTTGCATCCACTTAGTTGTTTTCCCGGATGCTTTTTGGCCTTGAGGCCTCCGTGGCCTTCGCGGCTTAGACCTTTCTTGGTTAAGCTCAACCAAGCTATCCCGAAACTTATCATACACTTCGTTCACCACTAAGTGTGGATCTTGTCCATCTAGAATTTTTCCGAAGGCCGCCTTACTTTGTATTTTTCTGTTGTACTTGAAAAATGGAGCTTTGTGCTCTTAAATGGTTGTGCTCTCTCCTGAGAGGGCAGGTAAGAAGGGAAAAACTTAATGTTTGTTTGACAGAATGTTGCAGCAGTAGCAGAGGATGTTGTATCTCAGTCCAGATCATTTCAGGTCTAGCAGAACTCCTGCTTACACTTTGCATTCCTGTTTCTCTGCTGTGTATTTCCTAGACAGCTGTGCTTGCACCGGCTGCCTTATCTCAAAGGTGATTACACTGGTATCTTTATTTGCTCTGCCCTGTGCTGATACCAGCCCTCAGCCAGCCCTCTCCGTTTCCAGCCCTGGGATGGGCAGAGTGGAGGCTGCAAAATGAGCTGGTGCTTAATGCTCGTGGCTGGGAGAGTGTTGATCACTGAGAGCCTGGGCAGCATAACTTAGTGGTGGACTCAAACTGTGGTTGCTTGTCTCAGGCACAGACTGCAGGAAATGGAAACTAGCCCCGATTTTTCCCTGATAGAAGAGTTTCCAAACAGGTTATGTGTCTCCAAAGTAAAGGCTTTCCTGGATGCACTTCTCTAGAAAGTCATAATACATTTATGTAGCATGCTGTCTCTTGCAGTTAAAATGATTGGCAGTTTTTGGGAAGTGCCATCTGAAAAAATGCAAGGGATTTTTTTTCTCACAGCACAGTACAGAAAATTTCCCTTTGCTGTTTCCCCACCAGAAATGACACAGCTCTGTAACGGAGTAGGGGGTAGGTCACTGCAGTTTGCATTTTGCTCTACTCTGAAAAGAGCTCATCCCTTCAGAGGTGCACATGGTGGTGTTCAAAAACTGCTTCTGCCATCAGCCAAACCAAATTTGTAATTACATTGCTGTGAAAAATGGGGTTGTGCGGAAACCCATTTGCATCCCTTAAAGAAATTAATGGCACCAATGGTGTTGATATTGGACATTGGGTGATACAAAGTAAAGGTCAGAGTTTGAGATGAGTGCACCTAAAAATTCCTCTCCTTTGGCTAGGGTGGCTGAATGTGATAGTTTAGATTAAAACAGGCCAAGAGAGCCATTTTGAAAGCCAGGCCTTTCAGCTCCATGCCTTAACTAGTGGATGCAATTATACATTTCACTGGTGTGTAATACTTACTGAAGTTTCTGTTCTTAAGTACGGTAAATGCTTTTGCATAGTGCTTAAAAGGTTGGCCAAAAATTCTATCTTGCATAAACAATAGCTCTGTTTTAAGGTTGGATAGAAATTTAGCTTATTGTGAGCTCTTGGAATGAATGCTGTCAAATGAGCTTTTCTGAGTTGTCTTAACACTGAAGGATTTTTATACAAGAAGTTCATATGTATATATATATATATATATATTTATATCTATGTAAATGGCTGGAGATAAGTCTGGTAAAAATGGGCAATTTGGTTAAAGCAGGAGTTTGAGGAAGCGTTAGAATGGTTGCCTGGGGCTTCAGTATGATTTTGCAGTGCTCTGGATGGTTAATACAGAATAGACTAACTGCTAGGACAGAGAAGCCCAGAATAATTTTCCTTGTCCCAGTTAAGTCAAGAACTATTAGAGCAGTGGAAATAAGGTTTCGACAAGAGGGGAAGAAAGGGTGAGGGATGTGCCAGCTCTCAGTCTTGGTGGTGAGAGGGGAGAGGACCAGAAATTGGAATGGAAGAAGGGTGAGTAGCAGTTACCAGTGAAAATAGACTAATGTTGCATGTAAGTGCATTAGGAATGATTTTCATTCTGGTGCTTTTTTTTTTAAAAAAACCCCCAAAGTATATGAACAGTTGCAGTAAGACATGGAGGTCAAAGGAATATGGGATTTTCTTTGACCTGCATGTTTGTCAGGAAAGGCTTTTTCTCTGCTTTCAAACCTGATGTTTGGGCCATTTTAAGTCATTTCTCTCCATCCACATCCCTCCAAACCGTGCTGCACTGGCCATGCAGGAGTTTGACCCTCATCCCATGGCTTTGCTTCCCTGGTGCTGGAAGCAGGGAGGGCACAGCAGCTCAGAGGCTCCAGTAAACCCTGTTCACTGTCTAGCTCATACTTAAATGTTTGGAGGAGCGACATCAAGTACTATTTAAATGTACCTTTCCCACCTTTTCCTAAGGTATATTTCTCTCCTGTCATGTGTTGAGGTGTTGGATTGCGACACTGCAGTAGAAGTAACATTTCTGAGCAGAATATTGAAGGACCAAGATCTTGACAGGGGGGTTGTGTGAGAGGAATCTTTAACCTTCTCTCTGCAGCACCCTGGGGTGGTTCACTGGGTTCACTGGGAGTTACTCAGGAAGCAGAATTTCTAGTCTCTTTTGGGATTGCAAGTGTAACAAGGCAACTGGGAGGAATGAGAAGGTGTTGTGGTGTTAGACAACAGTCCCACGTGCAGCTGCAGCTGTGAAGGCTGTGTGCTCAGTAGCCATGAGCAGGAACCATTATGTTTTCTGGCTGATGATGGCCTTCTAGCCCAAGATGACAATCAGTAACTGAGCTGTAAGAAGAAATGGGCTCCTTGCTAAAGGAGATCTTCTGCTCTGCTCTTCTTTGCAAGAAGCTAACTCAGCATTGTGCTTGAGGATTGATCTTCAGGGCTAATTTCTGGTAGTGCTTTATCTTTATTCTCCTATCAGCAGTCTGGCTTCAGAACCCTCCAGACCTCATTCCATTATTCCCTTGGCCAAGGGAGTGTCAAATGCAATACTCCTGAGCAGTTCATTCGACCGTGCTACCCTGCCCTTTGCCCATCTTTGGGATGGCCATAAACGGAGGGACCAGTGTGTTCAGGCTTGCAGGAGACACTACAGGGCCTAGAGAACATACTTCTACCCATTCTGAGCTGATGATGTGTCTGGAGCAAGAGGAACTGTTCCCACACTTGGGTAAAAATACAATCCCTTCCCCCTCTCTCTCTGGTTGGTATTTTGCAACATCAAGGTTAATTTCTGTGGTTTTCAGGTTAAAATACATATGTTCCTGTGTAGTTGAGATTCCTTATCTGTACAATACATTTGCTTTTAAAGTACTGAGAGCAACGAGCCTGTTTCTGCAATGCCTCCCTCCCCGTGGAGCACGTGGGAAGGAAGAGGTTTGATCAACCTGTTTGTTATAGAGGAGAGTAAAGGCAAACCCAGAGGAGAGGCAGAAGGGACCATTAAGTGTTCTTTTTTTCTCTGCAAGCTCCTCTCATGTGCTGAAGGAAATTGTTCTTCTTGTCATCTCAGATGATTATATTCACAAAATCCGACCCCGAAATATCATCCCTGTATTAGACACTGACCATCTACAGTCAGAGTCTTATTTTGTGCCTTTATTTTGATTACCTTTGTTACCTCGGGCACTTGGCAGGAGCAAAAAGCCTCATCATTCTGATTGCTTCGGTTTCCCAAGATGTCTTTTGAGAGAAAATGTTTCCTGAGCTTTGTTGCAACCTCTTAAGTAGAATTTGGTCTTTCTGGGAACCATGTGAGATCAAGTGATTGCCTGGAGCAAGGGAAGGTACTGAAGCTGCAATAGCGAAGACCTTGATATCAAAGGCCACCTGCTACTGCTCTCCATCCCTTCAGCCTTGAATTTACCAGGTTATAAATTCACCTTGTCTTCCAATGGAATGGCTGGCAGGTCCTCAACAGGTGAACTGGGCAGTTTCTCAGGGATTAGTTCACATTTGTGTGCCAGCCAGAAATTTCCTCCTGCATAAACTTTTGTCTAGAACTAATACTGAATTGTCTTTTGGCCTTCTTTCTGGGTGCTCCTTTTACTATTTTCTTGGTCTTCCTGGTGTCAGTCAACAAGTCCACGTCAGCAGGTAGCTTTGACTTTCAGGTTTGCAACCCAGCTTACACGGGCACCTGGTAGGAGTAGAAATTACTGTCCCACTGTAGAATTCTAATAGTTGTCTGTTTTATCCCAAACCTTGGTTTATTGATCAGCTTGTGTAAAGAATTTCTTATGAAAAACTTAAATGAACTCCTGAACACTTTCTGGTTGAAGAAAATGGAGAAAAATATCTTATAGTCTGTATTGATGTGGCTGAACTAAACACACACAACATTGATTAACCTGGGTCTTCTGCTCATGGTGTGTATTTTCTTTACTGTGCTCAGTCAGAAACGCATTTCTAGCAAGCTGAGATTGTATTTATGGAGTGAACTGTGTGAGTGTTGTAATACTCATGAAAAAAATCTTTGCTAGGACCACTGTCCACGTCCAGGCCTGCAGGGCCGTGATCCATCTCTGGTGTTCTGGTCACATACCCTTGTGGCCTTTCCTCACCTTGGATCTACAGCATAAAGGACAGAGCATCTTTTCGGTCATTTTTCTTATAAGCAGCTTTAGTAGTTTAGTTTAGAGTAGCTGTTCTAACATTTTTTCATTTCAGCCTCAGCACAGATGCAGCCCCATCAGTGCTGTGTAGGTTCAGGTATTGCAGTATATGCAGGTGACATTGTTTTTTCTTTGGTTTGTTTTGTCTGCTGTTTGGCACAAGAGAGACTCCCCTGGCCCCCCTGCTGCCAGCAATTACAGACAGTTGCCAGTCCCCAGTGGGAATAAGTATTTCCAGCCAATATTTACAGCTGGTTCTGTCCTGGAGGGATGGAGCTGCTGCTGTCAGCTGGAGGTGAAGGAGGTTTCCTTTTGACTCTCCAGCAAGCAAGGTGTAAAATGCAGCTCTGGTGGTGGCTGGAAGAAGGTTTTGATGGTTTTTTTTTTATGGCTCAAGCTATTTAATGTGTCTGTGCTTTCCTCTGAAGCAGAGGGTCCTGGTCTGGGGAGTGTCACCTCAGTCCTGGTGAGGAGAGAGCCTCCCTGGCACAAAGCATGACAGGCTGAGCTCCTGGGGTGTTCTGAGAGTCTGTCCAAGAGCTGCTTCCTTGGAGTGTTCTCCCTTCTGCAGCCTTGGTGCAGTACGAGGGTGAGGTCACCAGCCAGCGTTTGGTGAGAGATGGGACTGCTTCCCTTACTCAGTGCCATCCATCTTGTATATTCAGAGTGAGTTCTCATAAGAAAAAATGCCATGGTTGTGTCACGGGAGATTGCAGTTACAGTAGAATCATGTCATAATGTGTAAATGTTTAATGTTTCCTGTCATTTGAGTAGCAGGGCACACCAGCATTTTCCTTGTCATCTGTATCTTTTTAGTGTTGGACTTGGCTTCATTCTCCAAAGGCCTGCAAAGGTCATTGTTTTGCAAGGAGAAATGCCATGACATCAGCTTTTGGGAAGCTGAAAATCCAGAGCAGCCAGCAGGGACAACTGAGGTCCTGCTTTATCAGAGGTGATAACCTTCCTATGTCAGGTGTGTGTGGAAGAGTCCAGGGTGCTGTCCTGGCATTGCAAGTTTTTTTCCCCAGCAGCTTAATGCAGTGAAAAAGAGACTTCTGGTATGTCTGTATGTGCAATGAGTGGTTGTGTCCTTGGGGGTTCATCAGGGCTTTGCTGTGGGTTTCTGTTTCCTCCTAATTTTTTTCACAAGCAGTAAACCACTTGTTGGGAGTTGCATCTCATGGTCACTTTCTCAAATACACTCCCAGCCTTGAGGAGAGTGCAAAATATAAGAATACTAGTGTATATGTTTTTAAATCTGTTCATGCTTCAAAAGAGAAAATCTGTACTGATGGATGACCTTCACTTGTTGTGTGGAGATTTTCCAGAGGCTGGACAGATTTGTGGTGCGCTATTCCCTACCTTACCAGTGTGTTCAGCTGGATCAGGCTCTCCTACAGGGCGTGAGGAAGGCTGAGCCAGAGGGTTTCCTGCTCTCATTCTGAGCCTGTCTAGGCAGTTCTTGGGCATAGCTGGCTTTGGGATAAGTGACATAATTCCAATAAAACAGTTATGCTGCTGGGGTAAAATCGGAGTCTAATTGAACCTTTGTGCTTGGTTTTAGTGAAGCCACGTTTCTCTTTAGGATTGCAGACTGGGAGGAAGACTAGATATGCTGGTGGAGGCAGCAGAGGAGTTGTCTGAATTTCAGCAAGTGGATATAGAAGCAGGAAAAAGAGTGAAGCTTGAGGTGAGAAAGATATAAATAGGGAAAGGAAATAGGCTTCTCTCTGACGGTGGAGGGGAAAGAAGCAGATAATCAGGTGGCAATCTAAGGGAAATAAAGAGCAGGAAAGGGAAGAAGAATGGAGCTGGAGATCTCACAGGGGTCATGGAATGCATTTATTTCTTTTTCAGACTGTTCATGCATTTTAGGCAGGAAGAAACACCAATTAGCAACTTTTCTTCAGGATTTATTTAACCAATCTGAGCTTACTGTTTTGAGTGGGATGGGAATAACTCAAGGAAGTGATGGGGAAAGAATGATCCTGACTGGTAAGTTTTATTTGTTAGGAAAGGAGCACAGAGAGAAAGTCAGTCCTTGCAGGGACAGTTTTGCAAGAGGAACAGTTCCAGTTGGGTCCTTTCTCTGCTCCCAGGGCCTGGGGATCCATTTTTTTCAGTGTTTCCACGTGCATCTTCCTTCTGTGTTCTTGGCAGGCAGCATGATGCCTTTTGTCAGCGATCTGCAGCCCTGGCTGCTTCCTCAGGTGTGGTGCAGTAGCTCTTGTTGTCCCCTGCACTGTGTTGGGCTATCAGAGCTGGGAGCACTCCAGAGCTCCATGTGTGCTGCTCACCCTCGTGCTGCTGCCCTGAGCAGAGAGAAGAGAGGGAGCTGAGTGTGTTGCTGGCCTGTGCAGCTCTGTTTGTAGTGCCAGGTGTGAAAATCTCCCTGCTTTTCTCCTATTTTATTTTTATACTTACGTTCTCACTGTGTGTCATCTAGAAATCAAAGCAGGAGTGTGCAGTTCAGCAACAGCAGCAGAACTGTGCTTACTACTAATCTGCTGCTTTGCTCAAATTAAACATTTATGGGGCCAGAGACTCCTCACTGCTCCATCTCAAATCTTTCAGCCTCCTACACTGTGATGATTCTTTTCTTTGCATTTTGACGCAGCTCCTCTAAGAAATACAGTGAAATCAAATTATCCTCCACTGGCCTCTCTCCCCATCTTTCCTTTGTGTGCCCAGTTTGCTTTTTTCCCTTCACCAGGACGTACGGGGGGCAGCTGTTGGCAGAAGCAATGCTTTCTATTCCCTGTGAGTTGAGGTTCCCCCCCTGTCTGATGGGCAGAGATGTGCCCTCAGTTATTGGTACCTGTTTCTGTTCCCTGCTCTGTTCCCAGGTGGTGTCATTGGGTAGGAGCTCCTCACTCCTGGAAGCAGGGAATAACCCAGTGCTGCAGCACACTACTGCCTATGCTCCAAGCTGTGTTGGCTGCCTTGGTCTCCATGGAGAGCAGTGGGATGCTTTCCAAGGCCTGGATCTCATCTGCCCCTGCTCTGTGGCCTGGAGTGAAGCCTGGGCAGTAGTTCTGTTCCTTGGGCACACCGGAGTGGAGATAACTTCTGCAAAAGAAGGGTTGTTCCTGAGCCTTGCCAGAGGCTTTTACAGGACCTAGTGCTCAATTTTCCCTGCCAGAGCATGGTCTACTTCTTTGATTTAAGTTTTCTAGCTTAAAGCAGTGCTGCATGGATGCTGAAAGCCCACGCTCCTAAAATAGATCGAGTAGAACGAGCACTTTAGTGCTGACTCCTCTTCAGGAGAGGAGAGGAGAGGGAAGGTAACAATGAGCAGATGGCAGGTATTAGTCATATCACCTAATTTATCTGAGCACCTCAGACCCCATGGGCACAAAGGTGCTGGGGGAACCTGGAGGGAAGGAATCCTCCCAGCAAACCAGGCTGGGTGTTGGAGTTGTGCAGGCAGAGGGACCTGAGAAAATGAGGGGACTTGCAGCCAGATGCTAACCCAAGGACAGTTTGTTCTCAGAGAGCCCTGGCCAGAGCCTGGGCCTACATTTACCTGCCCAGTTTTCCAAGCCATTCCCTCATGTATTTGACAAGCCCTCAGAGCATCACTCCTTGGAGCTCCCATGCTTTGCTCCCTCTGCAGAAGGGGTAGAACGAAGGTCCAGTACCTGAGAAATAACTGAATTCCCCTAATTTCAGGATCAGCTGAAATGGCATTATCCTAGCTTCTACTCTAATAAACACAGGACAGAAGCTGCTCCATCTTTTCTCGTGGTATCTAAATTGCCAGTGTGCACCTTGCAGTCCAGTTGGGCTGGCTCAGCATCCCCTCCCTTCCCCAGGTCCTTGGTATCCACACGTTGGCCCTGGCCCAGCTAGCAGTGGGCTCATAGGAGAGCCTGGAGATGCTCCCTCCTGCTGGTGTGCTGGGAACACGGCATGGAAATGAAATGTAGGATCTGTACAGTCCCTTGTACAGCAGTGGCTTCCAGTAAACCTGACACCACGGAGCAGGTAGGGCATGGAAGTATTTACAGAGGCAGCGTGGCAGTGCTGCACTTCCAGTTGCTTGCTCTGGCTGCACTGTTTGTATAATCATTTACTTCAAACCCAGCCTGGCCAAAAGGCAGCTGTGGGCACTGCCACAGTAGAGGGAAGGGAGGTTCAAATTTGGGCTCTTTTGACTCCCCTGTGCAGAGAAGGGGTCATCAGGAATCACAGCATTGCTATGCTCTCCCTGAAGAATGGTGGTATCTTTATTTTTATTTTTTTTCCCCATTTGTTTTGGGTTTTTATTGTTCTAAATCTTCAACAGCAGAGGCTGAATGTGTGGTCTCCTCCTCTTTCTCCTCTTTCGTTTCAACTTTTTGGCAATAATTCCTAAAGAGCTGCTCTGCTGGAGTTACTTCCATCATTTTTCACACTTGTGCTGAGCCCTCTGCAGAAGCCAAGCACCCCGTGGGCCTCTGAATTACAAATACCATTTTGGTGGCACCTTGCATCCTTGGGCTTCAGCTTCTGCCAAGCACCTAATGAATGTAGGAAGCGAGTAAAACACTTCTGCTGTGAGCTATGCTCTGATACCTAAGGGGTTAAACTAAGCTCTGTTTATTAGTGTTGAGCTTTAAATTGTGCCAGAGCGTTTGAAAATGCAGCAGTGGACAGGGCAGCAGGCAGTGAACACCGTTAAATGACAATACTGTTCAATATTTGCTGTTAATTGAGAGAGGCAGCAGCTGCTGGTATGCAGCTTCAGCCAGGATGAATTAGTAATGAGTCTGTAACTGGGCTTTTTTTTTTTCCTGGTTTAAGGTTGCATCAGCCCTTTACAGTTCAGTAACGTGGTTGGGATAGAAATAAAAACCATAGCATGCCCTAAATTGAAGATTTTGTTTTTGTTTTCCAGTGAGTTGTCATGGAGCTTGGTGTCAGCGATGAATTTGGCAGCAGTAATAAAACTGCCTTGTATTTAAGGACCAAACTTAAAGATTTTGGTTAGCTTTTCCATGCTGTGTGGCAGCCAGTGGGAATGCAGCAGGCAAAGCAAGCTCCTCCTTTGAAAGAAAGCACTTTTGGTGGGTTCTCAGGTGTTTTCGGTCAAACAGGAGTTTTGGTTGAAGTTTCTTTGCTGGCACTGCTGCAGGTGGTGGGGTATGAGAACGTTCTGTCCCTTGCTGCAGGGGCAGGAGGAGAGGGAGCACTAATTCAGCATTTCCCTTGTCCTTTCCTTGCACTTTTGCCATGCATGTGTGTTGAGCTTAACCTTTGAAAACCTGCTGATAAGCTGTTATCAGCCAACGGTTAAAATAACAAACCCTCCCACCTTGCTGAGTTGGGATACGGACTTCCCAAGGCTTCAGAGCCTGGGGATGGAACAGGAACATCATTAATCCAGGGCAGCCAGGCTGGGGGCAAAGTTTGCTCTCTGAAGAAACCAGCCACAGCTGCTGCTTTCCTGCTGTTTATGTAACCTGCCCAGCAAGTATTTATTTTGCACAAAACGCTTTATTTTGAGCTATAGATGTTGTTATGAAAGGTCAAAACTGTGTTCTAGTGGTTTTTAGCAGATCTGAAGTGGGGCACAGGAAATGAAATTCCAGCTCAGTTGAAAACAATGCCAACAGTCCTATTGATTTCAGCACAGCTCGGCTTTCACCACAAGTAGAAGAATTTCGAAGCAAATAATGTTTTGTTTGTTCAGTTCTTTAAACAAAAATCCATCTGCAGGGGTTTGCACTTGAATCCAAATAGTCAGAATTCTGCTGGTATTTTGGTAGGATAAGAAATACTAGATTGGAAGAATTCTTTGGGTCCACAATGGTTATGTTAAAGAGGAAAAATAAAATCCAATCAGCAGGTGTGTTTGTAACCCTGTTCCCAGCTGGGGTGATTTCTGTGCTGGCTTTTGGGTCTGTCCTGTTCACATCAGCCGTTTTCACCCAGTGAGTAAGTGCTTTTATGCTTTCTCATGGGCTTGAAGCTGCCACACACCATGCTGGCTTCTGGACCGGATTGTAGAGGCAGGAAATCTTTCAGGTTGGATGTGGGAAGCAAGTGTTAAAAGCCAATCGAAGGCTATAAAAGGTGGTGGTAAATGGAGCTGCAGGAAGAGCTGAACTCCTCTGGTGCTGAAAGTCCTCCGGCCCCACAAGTCCCTTCCCGTTTAGGCACTGACCATTCCCACCTTGGCTGCCAGTTATCAAATGGTGGTTTTAAACCTGTCCTTAAAAGCTGTATTTTTTTCGTGTGAATTGCAGTAATTTATTCCAGTGGCATTTGGCCAACTTTGGGCATCTGGTGTCTCATGTTTTTTATGAACATCTCTCCAATTTTCTCTGCTGTCTCCTATATATGTATGTGAATTGTGTTTACAAGGATAAGGTATCCCAATGCATTTTTTCCTATTTTTGTGTGGTTTTGATTCTTTCAATCTTTATTATTGTTTCATCTGTAGTATTGCTTACAGTGTTCGTTTTTTTAAGCAAGAAAATAAACCTTCTGTTTACATGCACCATTCCTGTCTTAAAATAGTGGTAAAAATTATAATTACTGGCTTTTGAGGCTTTTTTCATTGATTTAGTAGAACTGTGTAATTTCCTTGTGAACAAAGGCAAATATTTACATTTTTAATATATTAAAGTATAAATGATAAAGTTTGTCTAATAAAACTGTTAAAATACATGTATGTTCAGTCTAGATTTTATTTGGAAATTGTTCTGTAATTAAAATAGCTCGTGCAGGGCTGGTATGGGGTCACAGAGGCTGCAAATTGGTACTTTCCTGTGCAAGAATATTGCTATATCATCATCCTCCTGTTGCCCAGATAGAGTCTCTGAATGGAGCCTAACCTGGACCTCACAAGCTTTTCCTTGTTGGGAATGTGGAATTACCTGTCCTGTTTTTGTGGCAAACCAGCAAAGATAAGGAGAGACCTAAAATGAAATGACAGTGGTGAACAAAACTTAGTGTTTTTCTCAAATACAGTTGGCCCTTGCTCCTACTTCAGCAAAAAATTAGGAATGTGCTGAACTTCCCAAACATTGGGAGTGGCCTTGAGAGCAGCTCATTTGTGGTGCAGAATGTGAGGCAGATGGTGCCACATGGATTTTTTTTTTTGTCTAAAGTCTCTTAATTTTGGCAAGACACTGGTGCTAGGGTATTTCTAATCCCTCAGTGTGGTAGTAGCTGGGTTGTGTCTGAAGGATATAAGGAAAACAGTATTTGTGGGTAGAGAGAAACTCTTAGTGTTTGCATTAAAGTTCTGTAATTTCAGGGTGTTCATTTATCTTTAACTTTATGAAGAGCTGGGCTAAGTCTTGCAGCCTGTGAAATTTGGGGGGGGAGCGGGGCAGGGGGTGGAAAAAAGATGCAGTGAGCTCAGGACTGAGAGTCTCAGTAGTTGTTGTCTCTCTCCTTGCATGTTTCTGGTAGTAACAGGAATAATGATATTGTGAGTTGTATGTACGTAGGAGGACTGTAATAAGTTATGCTTTTCCTAAAATTTGCTTAAAATTAGGAAAACAAATAGCTTGGAGTTTGGGTATAAAATTAAGTGTAAAATATCATTAATAGATTACCTTGAAGTACGTTATTTTACAGGCTAATCAAATCCTGATGTAATTTTGTAATGTGGAAAGCTCTGAGCTATTTACTGGAGCTGCTTGCTTAATTTAGATTAAAATTGTACCATAAAAGGATTATAGAGTGTGTGCCTGTGCTAAGAAAGGATGTACTAAATATGTTGAGGTATTTTTCTACTCCCAGCTTCTTTTTGAGAGTGCATACTTAATTTTGGATGTTCTCTGCTGTCTTCGAATGTGCCACGTAACATCACGATGTGCTGCGGGGATGTGCTGGGCTGATCTTGGGAGCATTTTTTCAATACACTTCAGCAGGATTCTGAGCTTTCTTGTTCTTTCTAGAGAGAAGAATTCAGTGCTGGACTGTCCTAGATGTTACCCATGGTGCAGCTTCCGAGGACAGCTTGATTTCTGTGACTTGAAGAGGAGGCACATGTGCAGTGAGCCAAGAGGACATGGGCTTCCAGTGCTTCTGGAACAATGATCAGGTATCAGCAGTGTTGATATTTGGATTGTAGTAACTAGTCAGAAACTCAAAAAGATCTCAAATGATAACGTGCTCACTCCTGCAGTTGTCCTTAAATTCTAAACATGCTTCCCTTTCTAAGGTAGGGATGAGCTGAGTTCACCTCCTCGTTTTATGTTGTGTCCAGAGCCATTTCCCTGCTGTCCCTGCAGAGACCTGGTGGGATCCAGCTCCCATGGGAGTAACAGGAAGGGACAAGTGCCAAAGGGGTGTGTGCATAGACTGAGGTGAAGTTAATCTTAGTGTTTACATTTTTCCAGTATAACTTGGAGTCTGAAAGCATTTGAATCTATTAATTCCAGTGTATTGATGTTGTGAGGGGATAGCTTTAGGATATTATTTTCCATTGTTATAAGTACTTTTTCATGGTATTTCCCTGGTGATTGGCTGGAGAATGCAGATTCTGAGAGGAATCCAGGCTGTTGTAGCTGGAGTAGAGATGCCAGCAAAGTTCCAGAAACGCAGAGATTAATGGTTTGTTTTGGATATTGCTGTTCCTAGGAATATATTATCTCTTGATTCTGTGCCATATATGCAATTCTGTAGTGTAACTACATCTATTTTATGTATTAAAACTTAAGTTGTAAAACTTGTATGTTAGCAAACCACATATATCTGTCTATATGAAGAACTGAAAAGGAGCAAACTCTATAAAAATTCCGTAAGCTTTGGGGAATTAAGTTTAGAAGAATATGTGAAAAATAGTTTCTTGTTTTCTTTGTAGATGCTAGTTGAAAAATCATTTATTCTTGTCTATAAAATTATCTAGAGTTTTCTTCAGTTAGTTAGCTGGACATCTGTGTAATGCAAGAAAATGTGGTTGTTTCACTCCAGGAGACTGAAAATGGTTTTGTTCTACACATTTTCTTTACGTTTGTGTGGTCTTTGTTGTACAGAGATGCTTCATGCAGAGAAAGCTACAGATACGTAATTTTAGGATGTGCCTGAGCTGCCTCTGAGTGGGATTGCAGGAAGATGTGAGATGGAGCTACATTTTGGGATTTGTTTCTTAATATAAAAGCTGTCAATTTTTTACCCATTCTGTGAGGAGTGGTGGGTGCTGTAGAGGCAGAGCATCCATATATTTAGATTCTGGCTGTCTCTTATTACGAGCTATAATTAAGGTGAAGTATTTTGCTGAAGAATTGAATTCTCCCTTGATTTGAACCTGCTTCCATCTCAGTGAAAGCAATTAGTTGCTTGAACCACCCTGTCCTTGCTTCATCAGTGACAATTCATCAGTTGCTTCATCGACATTGCTGCTTTTAATTTATCTGATTTTTTGTGGTTAATAGACAAGGCACTCTATATGGGAGTGCTCTGTATGATGGTGGTGAGTAGAGAAGGCTTGAGGATGGAAGGTGTGGCCCTAAGGGGAGCTGTGACAGTTACAGAGGACTAGAGGTTATGAAACACTCCCGTGAAGCCCTGGGAGGTCCCAGGGTTAATGCTTCAGCTGATGTGCTTCTGAACATGGCTCTCAGTCAGCCTCTCTTAGCCATGACTTGAATTTACTGCTGTGCTGCTGGTTTTCCCTGGATGGGCAAATCCTGTGCAATACACAGCTGCTGGTTTGAGCTGGAGTACTGGCAAAGTTTGATGTGCTCCTTAGGTGAAGTCTGTTTAACTTTTGGTTGTCCCTTAAGATCAGTTCTGTGATTTAATTCCGAAAATATTTGGGGTGCTGTGCAGTGACCCCTTTGGGGTGCCTTCTCCATCATACTGCAGTGTCCAACATTGTGCTTGAAAACAAGGACCCAACCCTACTGTTGACACGTTCAGTGTTCTAAACCCCAATATTCTGCTAATCATGACAGTAACTATTTAAAGTGCTGTCACAAGTCATGAAGTGAGTAATTCTGCGTCGTGATACCTCACACAGATTAAGAGGGCTCTTCTGGGGTCTGCAGTGAGCACTGGGGGAGCAGAAGTCCCTTGGGAGGGAGGAAAAAAGAAGCAGTGAGCTCTGAAGCAAAACCTACTGAAAGCTTCATGAGTGGCACGAGTCTGGGAGGAAGATGCTGAGCAGGTTTTGTTTGCCTGGAGAATATTTACATAGAGCTGATCCACTCTTCTTGAAGGAACTTTATCACAGTACTACAGAGAAAACTGTTGGTACTAAATATAGAGCCTTATTCTGGGAGTCTCATGACTTGAGTTCTGCTATCTTAATGGGCTTTCAGCAGTTTTTGTAGGTTTTTTGGTAGAAAATCTGAATAATACTCCTCAAAGGGGTTGTGTAAGAGTAGCAAGGAGAGAAAGATTTAATTTGGTGAGACCTTGCACTCCAAGAGATCAGAGGAATTTTTCAGCTCCTGCTGTTGCTGCAAAGCTTTCAGTGCTTCCATATCTTCACAGAAGATCCCTCTGAGGTTCCAAAAGTTCATCTTGATCTTTTCCATCAAAGTAATATCACTATTGCTGGATGGTTTTGTAAGATGATTTTTTTTTCTTTCCTTCCTAGTGGAGGAAACAAGTTCCTTAGGCTGCTACTTCACTGTTTACCATTTAGAAAAGTTCTTCTCACAGCCTAAGTAATTTTTTCTTGTTGCACTTTGAGTGCATTGTTTTCCTGCTCACCACAGATGTGGAGTATGAATTCCCTCTTTCTTTGCAGAAACTGTTTCTGTATTTAATAGAAACATATCATATCTCATTCTTAGCTTCTCATTTCACTCTGTCCAGACTGAGCCACCTCACTGAGTTACCTTCCCCATCCCTCAGAGCTCACCTGATGACCTGTCTGCCTTTGCTTGTTGTTCTGGGGTGGTTTCTCACATTCCTGACAAGCCTTTCCCAAAAGTGAACTTTCCCAAAGGCTTCATCAAAACTGAGAGAAACAGGAATTTGTGTTCCTGTCAATGGATAGAAGTGCCTTGTTTGTGACAACTGGATATTTATAATTTGTGCTCAGTCCCTGATCCTCTCCATCCCCAATCCTTATCTACAGTGCAGCTGCTCAGCAGTTGTTTCTATATTTATGCAGGTGATTTTTTTTCCATCTGAACAACACTTGACCTTGGGGAATTGGACTGCATTTTTAATCACTTCTTCAGTTTCATTAATTCCTCCCTGCAATAGCTTCCCATTTATGCATGTCTTTTTGTGGCAATAACATAAATTATGGGACTTTTCTTTCCACATGGCACTAATACTGAGGCTTCGTTGTCAGGTCTTACTGCTTTTTGCAGGTTCCTCACCTGGCAGAGGAAAGGTGACTGTAGCTCAGCTGGCTTTAGAAGTGTCCCTCTTAACTGCTATTTATGAATACTTTTAAAACTTTTAAGTTCAGTATTTCTCACTGCTGGAAACTCTATTAGAGTTAATTACTGTTATGGAAGACTTGATTTCAGCCTGTTCTCAGGGAGGAATATTGTTTTTGTGCCTGTTTCTCTGAACAAATAGATCTGGGTTTCTCACATGGCCTCTGCCCAGCTGGCCACCACCACTGTCAGTCTGGGGAGGCTGTTGTTCACTTGCTGCATTAGCTGCCCTTTCAGCAGCTATAATGTCTCTTAGGTAGCACCATTTTCCTTCCTGATGGAATTCCAGAACTTCTCTTTATGTCTCAGGAGCTGGGCTGCCATCCTTCAGAAGATGAAAGTCTGCAAATGGAGTTTCTTGAACTTTCCCAGCCTCATCAGTGCATATTCTTAACATTACAGTGTTATGTCTCCTCCTAAAACTACAGACTCGAACCCCAAAGGCAGGGCTCACCTGGGACACAGGAGGGGAAGCCACTCAGAAACTCCTTAAGAAAGGAATCTCATGCCTAAACGAGCAATGCTTTTTGCCTTGTCATTGTCTTTTAGTGCCTTCAGTGTCTTTATTTTACTTTATTGTTGATTCCTGCAGTGTTGCTGAAGGCAATAGAAGGTTAAAGGAAATCACCGTAATTGTTGTGTGCTCCTACCCATCATGGCTTGCAGAGCACACCAAAAAACACTACAGGCAACAGCGTGGAAGGTGGCTTTGTGTAAGAAACCTCACTTTTGGGTAACAGAAGTTGGTAGTACTTTGATTTGGAGACTGCAATGGTGGTACAAGTGTCTGTTAGTTTTCTTGAGTAGCTGTTAGGAATACTCTTGTGAGAAGAGGAGCTTTCCCTTGGGATATTGCAGGTCTGTGAGTCTGTGCCCGTTTCCAGCTCCCTGCTTTCATTTTTAAGCAGACCCAGAGATCTCTTGGTGGCTCACTGTAGCTGCTGTTCAAAGAGCAGAGGCAGATCTCAAGTGTCTGATCTGAGAGGCTCTGAGCCATGTTCTGGGCACAGCCCTTTTGCCTGGGGAGGAGCAACTTGGGCACCAAAACCTACCCCCAGCTTTGTTTTACCCCTTAATTTGTGTGAGACTCATCTCCCAGCTACAGGCTCTGGGCTGTGGCGACTCAGGAATGGGGTCTGAAATCACCAGGGCTGTCCTGTTGTAAACAGACCTCCTTTCCAGACAGGGCTCCTGTCTGGAATTGCAGCTCACCTTTGTGTGGGGGTTGCACATGTCCCACTTTGGGGCTTTTTCTCTTTTGTTCTGGTCACACTTCTCAGCTCTCAGCGCTGGTCCTGTCAAATCACAGTCTTGTTCACCTGCCTCTGCAGGGAGGACTTCTCAGAGTCCCAGGTCTGGGCACATTCTGGATAAAATCCTATACAATAAATACATACATTTCATTCCTGGTCTTAGTAAAGTGCCATTGAGAGAATTGATTTTAAATTGTGTTGTATTTGGCCTGTTGAGTGTGTAAGAGAGGTACAAAATCACAAAGAAAAGGAAGAAGAATAAAATAAATTGGCCTATACTACTGTGTTACATGTTCAATTCTTTCACAATACTCCAGTCTCCTGTAACTGATATTTCTGGAATACTGGGGCATCAAATAGGCTCTAGTCATAAATCTCTGTAAACAGCAAGTTTGGAAGGATGTAACAAAGAAGCTTTGCTCCTTACAAAAGAGAAAGGTGACTTGCACTAGGTCAGGTCTGGACATAATGACAGCATGAACAAGAATCTGATTCTATGATTCTGATTTTCTCCTTCCATCCTGTCAGCCACTTACTACTGAAGATTAGGACACTCACAAGAGGGATGTGTGCCTAGGGCTGGGAAGAGTGGATTCAAGATTTCACAGATGTTTAGAACTTGACAATGAAATGCCCCTCTCACCACCTTATCTATGCAAATATTTACCCAGGCGTTTGCGAATCATTTGCTGTCTCACTTCACTTATTTACTCACCCAGGTAGGAAGTTTTCACAGAGCAGTCCCTCTTGTACCTCCAAGAGTGTGCTGAGTAGGTTTATTAACAGCCTTACTGCTGCATAATTATGAAATTAACCTTTGAGTCACTCCCATCTCTTTTCTAATTTCCTGCTGTTGTCAGTGGAACACGCCACGGGAAGCATTAAGGATTTGCTTTGGATTTGTGCTTCCCTGTGTGGCTGTTACGGGCCACTGTCACAGGCAGGATCCTGGGATAACTCAGCCTTTGGTCTGAGGCAGCAGAACCATCCTTCCCTGTCAAAGGTTGGCTTAGGACTTTTTCCCAAGTTGCCAAGGCCTACAAATAACCACGTATGCTATTTTTGAATATTGGCATAATATTGGTATTCTCAGTCTTCTGCAATTTTAGTCGTTCACCAGTTTATTAAAAATGAAGGTCACAGGATTGGAGAACTTGTTAAATGATTATTTTAAGACTGGGCTCAAATTAATAGGACGTGCCAACTAGAAATGTTACGCCTAGCAGATGCTGTATAACATTCCTATTAGTTATTAATTGGCTTGGAAATACTTAATTATCTTGTATTTTTCAAATATAGTGAAGAGTTCATTTTTAAAAATACTTTTAGCTTTCTTTTTGCACCCCTTGCCATCAGTTTGGCCTGTTACTTCTCCTACTGGTCTAGTTACTTGGTTGCCCATAATTCCTTTCAGAAATCCTGCTGCCTGTCAACTTTTCACTGGCACTCTTGAGATCCCTTAGGAACTTTGGGTTTTTGGTATCTTACACCCTTGTTGTATATAGTACATTTCCACCCCCCCCCCCCCCCCCCCCCCCCCCCCGTATTTTCACATTAATACTGAGCCAAATTGTATCTGGCATCTGATACTTGAGTTCTCTGCTTTTACCAATGATTTTGTCTGAGCAAGACGGGGGAGAATATTTTCTCTTTCTAATATTGAGCAACTTAGTTACTGATCAAAAGAGCTGTGTAATGTGTACTATGAAAGTACTTACCCGGTTGCAACACAACATAATCATGTAGCAGCCATCAATTTTAGGACAGTGTGGGTTGTTTTTTTGTTTCACAGTGAGTTAAGATGTTGCCTTGTACTAAATTCAGGACATTTGTGTTTAAAAATTTTAACCTCAGCAGTTGAGGCATAGATGAAATTGAGTGTTGGGATACTGAACCAAGCCACCATGGACAAGAAAATCTGAAATGCTATGCACAAGCTCTTTTCTTCTTCTGGAAACTTGCTGGGGTTTTGTTCACACTTATTTTCTCTGCTGTTTTTTTGGGTTTTGTTGTTTTTGGTTTTTTTTAATGTCGCTGCAATTAACCCTTGGAAACCTCTGAAAATTATTTTCCTTTCTATTTTTATTCTGACTTTTCTTATTCTATATCGATATTTCTCCTTTTCTTCCTCTTCTTACATGTGCTACTGTGCTCTCCCTTCTAGTTACTGAGTTGATCCCTTTAGGGTAAGAGAGTAAATTAACATTTTTATCTGTTTTGAAAATGCCAGGGAAATCTGGAAGCTGTTTCCATCCCATGGTGGTGTAAAGCTGAGTGCTGGGCTCTGGAGGGGAAGGGAAGGCAAGGCAGGGAGTCAAAGCAGGTGCAGCTGGGATTTGAAATGGGGACACAAAGTGATCCCTTTGGTATCTCTCTCCATCCCTCCACTCCTGCTTCCCCTTGGGTACAGGAGTGCTCAGGCTGCAGCAGTGGCGTTGTCTGGGCAGAAATCTTGTGCTTTGGTGACTTTTAGCTCTTAAAGAAGAGATATCTCTAAAGCAAAACTAAATTCGTGGTTTCTTTGATCTTGAAAGTAGGTAGTAAGAAATTTGCATTCCTTTTCATTTTCCCTGGCCAGATTTATAAATCTCAATTCAGAAACCGCAGTCCGCAATCCAAGCCCTCCTCCTCCCTCTGCAGAAGCTGGTATCAGTGGTGCTGGCTCACGTGAGATCAAGTGGGCACAAAATCCTTGGTTTTTCAGCCCAGATCTGTGGTGGTGTTACATCCAGTCCTGGTTTATTTTGGGACGTTACCCACTTTCCATAAGGAAAAGTGGGATTGTCTCAGACGTTCTTTTCAGATGTGCCTTACCAGAGTAAGTTTTGGGACACCCTGTTCTGACATAATTGCTTCCTACTCGCTAGGAAAAGGTGTGGTGAAAATACGGCAGTTCTGTCTCTTAATAATTTTGAGGCTGGAAATTGTTCAGAAGGAGTTTGAGGCCAAATTGGTGAATTCTAGTCAACCCTGAGACGGTGTAATTGCAGAGCCTGCAGCCCAGGTTATCCTTCAAACCTTGACCTTCATTCCTTGTCATGCTCATCCCTCCATTCCTTCCCTCTTGTTTCAAAGATACAGAAAGAAGGCAGAACTCGTGCTCTTTCCCTGTCTGTATCCAAGTGAGTCACCGCTGCTCACGCCGGCGGTCGCCAGGACTCTGCCAAGGGTTTGGGTGTCCTTGCCTCTGGGCTGCACAGTAAAGCGTATTCCATTGCCTTGGGATTGGAACTGCCGTGGGTGCTGTGCCCACCGTTCCTTACGCAGCCCCGGGTGTGAAACTCTGCCTGCTCTGATCTTTGTTCTGGATGTTCCTGAGGTTGTGAGCTTGTCCGCCCGCTGCCGGCAATGTTTGACTGGAGCTGAATGTGGGATTTTGTTAATGCTCCTATTTTTATTTTACTGGTGCTTTTGCATCGCTAATCAAGCACAAGCCTCCTATTGTTCTCCCTGCTTCTTCCTCCCGGTGCATGCTTATATTTAGTTATTTCAATAATCATACGCAGGGTTTGTAATCCCGCAAGAAGCCGGGGCGGTGATGAACTCCTTTTCTGCTTGCCGACCGCGTTCTGTTCCCGTGGCAGATGGCTGTTACTTGATCCGCCGCTGTTCCCGGAGCGGCGGGGCCCGGGGCCGCGGAGATGCGCTCCCGGCGCGGTGCCGCTCCCGGGGGCTGCCGGAGCGGGCGGGGACTGGCGGCCCCGCTGCCGGTGCGCAGCCCCCGCCGGGCTCCATCCAGCCCGATTTCCATCCATTCATGAATCCGTGACGTCAGCACGCTCGGTGCTTCTTTGCAGCAGGCTGCAGGATTGTGTGGGTGGAATTTCCTTTTATTTTGCAACACTTCCTTTTTTTTTTTTTTTTTTTTTTTTTTTTTTTTTTTTTTTTTGCCTTCCATCTTTTTAAAACAAGAAAATGGAGCATCACATAGGAAATCTTCATCCTTGTGAGTATTTGGGGGGAAATGTGTTTCTGTGAGGGGGGTGTGTGTTTGTGTGTGGTGTTCCATGGTCAGCGTTCCCCTTTCTCCATTTATTTCGGAAGGACAGATGGATGTTGCATTTGTGATGGGAAAGGGCTGAAAAAATGATGCTGAGAAAGGGAAGAGGAGACATGAAACCTTAATTTATCCATCACTGCCTATGAATCCGAGAGCTGGCCTGGCCTTTGCCTGTCGGTGTGGTGTGCTGGACATTTTTCACTTGCAATTTTGCACGTTATCTTCTCGTGCCCCCCTTTTAAAGGGGAAGGGAATGGCAATGGAGAATAAATATAAGTGGAATATACAGGCAATGACATAAGAATTACTAGATAGTGTAAAGAGGCAGAGTTGTAATTTTTGCCTTTGGGGAATTGTATTTTTTTTTCCCCTTGTGGGCTAATCAAACAATTCCTCCTGTGTGTTACAGTGATAAATAATTTAATTTTATTTCTGAGATGAAGGAGGTGCGTTTTTCTTTCAATCAGCCGGGTAGGAATTTGCTCCTGTATTATTGAAAATAGCAGTTTGAGCTGTCTCTGATGTGCTGAGCACAATTTTCACCCCTCATTTTCCTAATAAATGAGGGAGCTGGGAGTACCTTTGCAGTTAACGATACTGTTCACTGGGGCAAGATTTGTCATATTCCTGCTCACCTGAATGGGCATGATGTCATGTTTTCTCCCAATGAAAAGAAGAGCTGCTCTTTATTTTTGTTTTGGGGGGTGGTTTAGGTGCTGCAGTAGCTTAATCATATCAAACCACATGTCTCCCTTAAGTAAATGAAAAATGGGATATTTTAAGTAGATCTGGAGAAAGATGACATCAGGCCCATGTGTTTGCATATACTGATTTTAGCAGTAAGCAATCTGTTCAGTAGAAGTCAGAAGAAGATGAAGGAATGTATTTGGATCAATAATTTTGAGGGAGAAAATATGAAAATGTTTGAAAGGAGAGAGATGCAGTTGGTCTGGCTGGGAAATGTGGGCACTTTCCACAGCACCTGCTGTGTGGGTAGCCACAGATACCTTGGGATACCCTAGACTGGGGAGGGTAGAGTTGTCATGGGTTTAAAAGTTTTTGTCACTATCCTTTTTGTTGTGCTCCTGGATGTATACGGGTTTTGTTTCTAGAGAGAGGCAGCCCTTTGAACCTCTGTCTGTGACAGCCTTCCGCTGAGAAACACAAATAAATCCGGATTTTGATGTAGTGGGGGTTTTGTTTGTTTGTTTTGCTCTAACACCAGTTTTGTTTCCTGTCTTTGGGGCCTCCAGTCTGAGTCTTTGATCTAGAATGGTCCTGTCATTCAGATTTGTCTTTGTCCCCTGCTGCCTGATAGTTAAATTTATAGCTGGCATTCATTTTGACCCCTGTGCCTGGAATTAGCAAGTAACTTCTAGCACAGAATATATGGTAGGGACTCCCACTGTTCCTCAGCTATAGGTGAACTTGGATTTAATCATGTTTGGGGTTTTTTTGGTTGCATTTTTAACCTCCTTCTTTTGTCTCCTATTGTAAAGACTAGGTAAGTGGCTTATCTCCAGTGGATCAGAAAATTGGGTAATGATTTATTTGAAAGTCTCTGCGTGGGTAAGACCTTTCACAATTAGGAGTTATTTAAACATGGGTCTGCTCTAAATAGTGGCAGGATAAGAGAAGTTTTAAGTATCTCTTGTTTTCTTAGGACTATTTTTGTAGCAAATATGAGATGGTGGCTGATCAGGCTGGAGCTGTTCCCACCTGGTACCTGTTCCAGGCTGTCTGCAGTTGAGATGTGGGGAATGGATTTTCAAGAGTAGGGCTTCTCAAAATGGCAGAGTTATTAAATAAAGCTTTTTTTTTTTTTTTCTGAATACAATACAATAAAATAAAAGAAATCTGGCATGGCTTGTGTGAACAGATTTTAAATCAGTGCAGGTTGCCCTTCAGCTCTGGTCCTTGGGGCCAGGGCAGGCAGGGGATGGTGCACTGAGCCCTTTAGCCAAGCTCTCACCTGAGATCCCTGTGGAGGAACACAGCAGCAGGTTCAGTGCTTGTACAACTTCCAGTGAGTTCTCAGCCATAACTGAATCCAAATGAGTCAACTGAGGCAAATGTTACCTCTGAGGCTCTCAGGAGTTTGGCACTTCACCAAGCCCTGTCCAGCTTATGGGACTTTGTTTTTTATCCCTCCTTGGCAAAAACATCCCGTGCAGGGGCTTAGGCTTTTGTAGGCTCCTGTTTTGTGACATTGCAGCAAATCACTCTCATCTCCTGGGGAGTGGGGGGGTAAATATTTCACCCAAAACACAGGCTACTTAGGGCTGAATAGCAAGTTGGCAGCTTTGGCTGGGCCAGGAGCAGCAGCTCTGTGTGTAGTTACTCCCACCCCTATAAATACTCAGTGTGTGCTTTAACCTCGGTGCTCTCTCCCTGCTACAACTTCAGCTGAGGAGTTGGTGGTTGGAGGGGGTTCAAGGCTTTGGCAACAGTTGGGTGTAGGTGAGGAGGAAGAGCAGATTTGTCTGTGTAAAGTCTGTGGTTTATAACCCTCTGGTGAAGCTGTGATTGTTGGTGCTGTTCCCTCTGGAGCCATTGTTCCCTCTGGAGCTGTTGGTAACGTAGCACCGAGGTGCTGTGAGGGAAGGAAGGAGAAAGTCCAGGCAGGGGTGAGAGGCTGGACTTTCTCAGTGTGGTGGGCTGGAGGAATGGAAGTCTCTGTGCAGACGTTCTATTCGTTCCAGGGATGCTTGTCCCTTCCAGTCCCCCATCTCTGTTACCTTCTGGAGGACACCAAAATCAGTAGTGCAGCTGTACAGCTGTGACTCTCCTGTTGAAACACAGGGAGTCCAGCCTCACCCTCCTTCTGTGCCTGAGGAGATCCTCAGGTGTTGGGCCACCAGCTGCAGCCCAGGGGTGATCCAGCTGGGGTGTGCTGAGTGCTGGTCTCTGCAGGGTTGGATGGCACGAGCCGTGCCAGGCCTCAGGAGCTCCTCTGGGATGCAGCCCCAGGACTGTTGTTTGTGTGTTAGCAGCACGTAAAGCTGTAGTGGAGCAGGCTCACACCTCTAACCCTGCGCTGTCGCTAATACAGGCTTACGAGAGGCTCCTGAGCAGGGCATTGTGCTGCCTCTGTCGAGGAGTAATCCTCTTTGCTCGTGTATGGTGCTTGCTAAATACAACTTAGTACTGCTGTCATTTCCCATCCGAGATCTGCCAGCTGGATTTCGAGTGTCCTTCCCCTTCCCAGCAGGTGCACCCAGGCTGGGACCTGGTGTGGGGTGACAGGGGCCAGAGCACTGCACCTACCCCAGGAATTGTTGTACTTCCACGGAGAGCTGTTGAGTTACTTTAATACTGGGTGTGAAACACATAAGCTCTTAGTGCTGAGAAGTTTGTGTGAGTAGCTTTTACATGTAGAATGTGCTTTGCAAATGTTGAATAATTCATATCTACTATAAAAATAAAAACAAGCGTAGGAGTGAGTGAGTGAGTTTACCTGAGACCAGTCTGACACCTCACGTGAATTCAAGTGAGACTTTGATTCATTCACTGCATTCCTGAAAGCAGCACCGTGATATTGATCTTCATCCTCAAAGGTCTTTCAGACATTAATTAATTTTAATGCTACTCTTTGGAGGAAAATAGGGTGTTTCAGTTCTGTGAGGGGGGGGAACTTCCAAGATATCATTTGTTGGTAGGACTGGAACATTTAGTGCCTTCATGTGGCAGTGTCAGCGAGGCTGTAAGGCCTCTGTGAACTAAACTGGAAATTTTTCTGGTGTTTGTTGTTGTAAAATATTTCAGTTTGAATCCTTAAATCTGTTGTTATTACTTAGTAATTGTAATATAAAAACATGTAGTAATTATATAGTAATAACATACAGTAATTATATCATAATATAACAACATATGGATCGATAATACCATGGGAATTGTCAATGAGGTAAAAGTGCAAACTGGGAAGGATGAAGAGAAAAGAACAGAGCCTGAAGCCTGTGACTGGGTTTGAAAAGTTGTTTCCTGCTATGGAGACAGCTGGAAAGGAGAAAGAGAAGTGTAACTTAAGGTCATTTCTACATTTTAATCTGAGGCAGATTTCAGTAGCAATTCTGTAGTATAAAAGGCTGATCAGCATTTAGTCTGTCTTTATCCCAGCTGAATGTTTTCCAATAGATTGATGGGCCTGTGGAGGAGGGTGTCAATGGTGAGTGAGATGCCAGAACATGGAGTGTGGAGCTGCTGGTGTTCCCTGTGTGCACGTAGCTCACGACGTGCAGCAGCCATGGGGAGGGGAACAAGCAGCAAATGGGCGACTTAGTGACGCTGATTTTTGTGAAGGAACTGCATGGTCCTTGCTTTGTTCCCCTGCTCCCCAGAGGCGGGTGGCTCCTGGGTTCCCCTTCTCCCAAAGCACCTGGGCTCGGAGCAGGGCTGCTCTCCAGCAGGAACGTGCAGTCTCCGGTCCCTGCAGCCAATACGAGAGTCATTATGCAACACCACTTATTTCCTATGGCATCAGATTATGCAATTTCTGAGCAGAAGAATGCAAAGCCCTGGAAGAACACAGTAGCATTTTAGCAGATCCAAAAATACCTTCTGCAGGGTAGAGGCAGCATTTCTGTGTGTAGTGCTGAAAATACGCCGTTACGTAAGGTGCTTATTTCCCAGCCGGCACTTGGCAGGGCTGCCAGGTGAAGCAGGATGTGCTCTCCCTGCCACTGGAGAGAGGTCTCCCTGCACCACGGGAGGCTGGATGGGCTCTTCTTCACCAAGATGAATTTTTATTGCCTTTTTTTTTTTTTGTTCCTTTTGATAAAATAAAAGAAGTGGGTGCTTGATTTCTGTTTCCAAATCTAGCACTGCTTCGCCACCCCCCACAAATTTTGTGACCTTATGCTGAAGGAGGTTCTGGTGAAACATTTGTCTCATGGTGTTGGAGGTAGAAATTCATTCCTATGCTGAGAGCCAGGGCAGATGCACACATTGCGTGTGGGGATAAGAGTCACCAGTTCTTTTAAGGTGAAGTCTGCCTTGGAAATCTATTAAATATCTTTGCAGGAGACAAGAGCATGCTAGGAAAGGGGATCTGGTTGATACAATCTGTTGGGATTTTGGCAGGAATACTTACCAGAGACTCTTAAAGGGACTAAGCAGCTATTAAATCACAGAGGCACCAGGCTGGCAGACAGATCACTGGTTAAATGATATGGAATAAGAGTAGGGATAAAAGGATGGTAATGCTGAAGCATTTTTCTCTGCTTTGGAGATGGCATTACTCATACTCTTCCCACCTTTTCTTCCCTTATCCAGATAGTTTAGGAATATTCTGTTTAGGCTGTGAAGACTGCACAAGGAAGGTGTTGAGGGTGATAACTATGGAGGCCACCTGCAGGGAGTACTGGAAGGCTCTAGTGAACTTGGGTGATAAAATATCAGTTCAATTTAGTGTTGATTAAGAACAATTCAGTTTTAACATCCTGTTGGAATTAGGCTTTTCCTGCTCAAGAATGAGATCTTAGGTTGTGAGAGACCCATGGAAGTTAGCTCAGCATCCTGATGAACCAAAATGATCATTGTGCCTTTGTGCATTTCTGTGGCATTCTGTCCTTTTTGGGAATCCTGGCTGTGGTCTGACTTCCTCAACTACCCAGAAAAGCTGCCCTATCCCTGGAAGTGTTCAAGGGCAGGTTGGATGGGGCTTGGAGCAAACTGGGTTAGTGGAAGGTGTCCCTGCCCATGAATTTTAAGGTTTTTTCCTACCCAAACTATCCTGTGATTCTATGTTCTATAACTCTAAGGTGATCAAAGACTCAGAGCAGGTTTCATATGGTGAGTGAGAAGGTCAAATGAGAATTGTTAGACTTGAGAAAAGATGTTGGAGTGGAGGGTGGGATAGTTTTTAAACTCACAGCTGGAATTAAGGAGATAATAGGTTCAGGTGTCACTGCAGCAGTGAACAACTGGCTGTTCGAAGAAAGAAAGGAGTTAAAGATGTGCAAAGTGAAGAGCAGCTGGTGTTACCTTCTACAGCAGAGTTAAGCTACAAAGCTCCCTGCCACAGCAGAGTGTTTGCCGAAGTGTTCTGGTTAAAACCATTCCTTGGCACATTTGCACAGGACCAGTGCTTGGTGTGCTGTGAGCTGCTGGCGCTGCTGGGGGAGCTCTGGCTGCCTGTGCACCCTTCCCTTGGCGCTGCAGCAGGAAAGGGGATGGATGAACCTCCTGAGCTGCTGTGGCTTCACCCCATTGCTGCAGCCTAGGGGCCACTTCTTTCTCCTCAGCCAGGCTTGCTTGGGATGTGCAAGGTACCAAGCAAACCTGCAGCTGGCTTTGCACAGAGCCAGAATTTAGCATTTATGGGTATTTCTTGGCTGGTACATGGTGCTATTTTTGTCATTGTCAGAAAGGGTTCAGGCCACAGAGCTAGACAGGGTTCTCTTTTTCACTGGTACAGCCACAGACAAAAGGATATCACAACTAAAATCACTGTTCCAGAAATGATGCATCCCTTTTTGGGGATAGATGGAATATATTGAATAAAGACTAAATTAAATCATCATGAAGTCAAGCTTTGTTGTGATAACACAGACTGCATACAACATAGTTACATGTCTGTGCTCTCATGTGCTTAATGCCCATGGCTATGTTAAAATATTCTCTTAACATTTTAAAATGAGGATGAGGATGATAGTTGTGAGCCCTAAGCAGTTGCTACCACATCATTCAGGTGAGGATTATGGTGTCTCCAAAAGAAAGTCTCCTTATGTTGAGGTGGCATCCAAGTATTTATTGGAGAGAGGAAGTAAAAGTATGTGTTCCAGTCAGGATTCTGCAGGAGGTGCAGTGTAGTGTAGTGTTTGTCTGACAACCTGAAGGAGCAGTGTACAGCACAAAAAAGCCAGTGTTACAAGAGTTCACTTTCCCAGGTAAACGTGCTGTTTGTTGTGGAAAAATGTTTATATGCAGAAATATAAACAGAGCTGTTGCAGGGATGGAAAATCTCATCTGGGTCAGATGAAGAATTTTCAACTGCTTCATGAGAAATTTATTATGTTTTGGCAACATAATTGCAATATTTAAAGATAAGGCTGGGTTGTGGCTGGGCATTTATGTGGTATGAGATGGGAAGAGATGTGCTTCCTTGAAGGAGCAGTGTGTCTTGAGAAGGAGATTGATGCCTTGAAAACACCCAAGCTTTTGCCTTGGGCTACTCCATACTTGGCTTAAAGGTTTGCCCATCTCCTGGGCTGGGTTATACCAAGTTAATGTGGGCAAGCTTCATCGTGTGGTTTCTATTTTTACAGCCTAATGAAACAGATAATGTAACTTATAAAAATGTAATGTAATTAATTAATGTAATAATGTAACTTAAAAAAAAATTCAACTCTCCTGAAAACAAGGAGTTTGCCTTTTGGTGATGTGTAACTCATTCCCTATTAATATATCTGCTTTTACTTTTTGTTTACAAAGCAGCCATGCAAAACACAAGCCTATATTCCGAGTAATGTAAAAAGTGTGGCAGAAGAGGAGTATCTTATCCACTCATGTAATATTTTCCTCATCTGGAGACCCGGAAAAGAAAGTGATGAAATCCTGCATAGTAAAACCACATGGTTCAAACCCCAAAGGTCAGAAGTGACAACCAAAGCTCTGGGACTTGCCAATTCAGCAGCTCTCACTCGTTCCTGTGCTGAAGTTGTACACAGATGGGAGAGGACTGTGCATCAACCTGTTGTAAAAATTCCCTGTAGAATTTGAGAGAGAGTCCCAAGGGGCAGGAGAACGTGATGGCTGTGCTCTATAGACAGGCTTTTAGTGGTTTTGTTAGATTTTAGAACATTTTTAAAGCACTGTCACAAGCCACTAGTTGAGATGATACACACATAAATTCCAGTTGTGTTATCAGTGAGGGAATGTGTAGTTACCTTGTTGTGCCCACTGTAGCCAGGAGGAAATGACACTGAGTACCAGGAAAAAGCAAGGGGACTCCAGGGCTTGGCTGTAAGTAGGGATCTGGGCAGGAATCTCCTCTGTCCGTGGTAGTTCCATGTACCAGGTGGATAATTTCTGCCAGCAGCTCTGTTTCAGCCCCTAAACATGGATCAGACAGTTGCTTTTATTCCCTCTGCATGTTGGAAGTGCAAGCAGAGATTATGCTTCACTGGCTAAGACAGAAATAGCGTTCAAGGAAGCGACCTTAGTGTTCCTGGAGTTTTGGGCTGTTGGGAGATTGAGTGGTGGCCTCTGTGCTTACACCACCTTTCCAGCACATGGACTTTTGGTTTGGTTTGTGTGCTGTGTCTGGAATGCTGTGTCTGATTTGCCACTCAATTTTTAGCACAGCTCTTTAAAGGAGAAACTTTAAAGGAGGAACTTCAGTAATGGTCCACGCAAGGCATTGGGTTAACTCAGCTGTGTCTGCAGACCTGACCATTGTGTTGACACTCTTGTAAATATTGAACTTGTATAGTCAGCCACGTGCTTTGGTGGCTCCAGGGGAGTGTGAGGACACTTCCTGGATGGCTGTTTTCAGGGACAGACACAATATCAGGCAAGGTGAGAGCATGCCTTGGTAGCTGATGCACCCACTTGGTGATTCAGGTAAACTCTCGCTTTTGTATAGTTTTAAACTGCATTTTGGGCTCTCTGACATGTTGAGGTGCAGCCTCACTCTTCCCAGAAGAGGTGCATTTCATGCTCCTTTCGTCTGGGCGTGGTAGGATTTTGCCTGGAAAAAAATACTTTGCATGGAAATGGAGTCATTTACAAGAAGTTGTGATTGTACAAAATTACACCGAGCCTCGAATCCCCTTCCAGACAGAAGAGAAATTTGTTAGTGCAGAGTGCATGAACTCATCAAAACAGTTCAAATCCGAGGGTCTGCCTTCAAGTCTGTGTGTGCAGCAGCACTTGGTGAAATCTCAGTCTCTTAAATATGCACAGTCCTCCCACACATGGAGCTTCCAGCTTTTGACTGGGAGGCTGCTGCAGCAGGAGCATCACTCGGGTAGAAAGAGCACAGCCCTTGGCTACGCCTTTCCCTGGAAAAGCTAAAGATGCACATGCAGATCATAGACATGGGATCCCAGGCTGGTTTGGGTTGGAAGGGACTTTAAAAATCACCCAGTGCCACCCCTGCCACGGGCAGGGATACCTTTCACTGTCCCAGGATGCTCCAAGCCCCATCCAACCTGGCCTTGGGCACTGCCAGGGATCCAGGGGCAGCCACAGCATCTCTGGGCACCCTGTGCCAGGGCCTCAGCACCCTCACAGGGAACAATTTCTTCCTAATATCTAACCTAAACCTGCCCTCCTTCAGCTGAAGGCCATTCCACCTTGTCCTGTCACTACGTGCCCTTATGAATACATCCTGAATGGCAGTCTGGATATAATGAAACTTAAAATTTTCAAGAAAATGTTTTTCTTTGCCTTTTATTGGGAAGAGTTCAACATGAAAAATCTCAGCCTTTTGGTACTATGGTTAAAAAAATAGTGGAGGCATGACAATAAAACTTGGGAAATGCTCTTATTCCCTTGTTTGAAGAGATGGTGAGGTCTAAACCAACCTAATTTCATTGGATTAAGTCACATTTTGCTAAGGCAAGAGGTTGC
Organism: Corvus cornix cornix; assembly: GCF_000738735.6. Classification (NCBI taxonomy): domain Eukaryota; kingdom Metazoa; phylum Chordata; class Aves; order Passeriformes; family Corvidae; genus Corvus; species Corvus cornix. The sequence goes on along the minus strand of NC_046339.1, from coordinate 24,442,636 downwards.
ACATTACAGAATTTACTGCAATAGAAGAGAATTTTAAAAATTCATTTCCCCAGCAAGTCAACACTGATGTGGTATGGCAGAAACCACCTTCTCCCCCTCCCAGGGTTTCTGCACCACTTTGCTTCAAGCTGGCTTGATAGGAAGCTGTTTTAAAAGAAGTGCTGCTGTTTCATGCTCTCCAAACAATGAGTTTGCTACACCACTGAAAATCAGGCTGCTTATGTAAGGCCCTAAATAAGGCTGTATCAGGCCCGTTTGAGAATAATTCCATAACTTTTGTATGCCTCCTCTCCCCATGAAGCACATACAGGGGCATGTAAAGTGGCAGGACACTGTGCCTAAAGGCTTTTTTTATTTGGAACATCTCAGTGTTGGAGAAGGCAATTTGATCTGGGAAAACAGACCTGACATCTCTGAGTCTGGGGCTTTGTTCTTGGCTGAGCTGTGTAGTGAAAAGCTGTTCATTCCCTGTTAAACCTCCACAATCAAACATTCCAGAGACAGAAAACTGCATAGAAATGTAAAAGCAAAACCTTACACTGTAGTAGTGTACTCTTGAGAGTCACATAGCAGCAAAGTTATTTTATCCTCCAAGTCTGATTTAATCCTTAATGCACTTCCCAAGGCTTAAATTTGAGATATTTTGGGACACTGTTGCCTCAAACTCTGGCCTTTACATTTGGGTGTCTTGCAGGACACCTGGCTGATGTGTTATTTGCGTTGCTTAATACTCTGTGTTACAAAACCCAGATTTCTCTGTAGGAGCAGTGGTTGCATTTTGCTCTTGTTTAAACAATCACTTGTCACTCCCTGACTTTGGGTAATGAGCAGGGGCTGTGCCCAGGAACGCTGAGTTGGGCTTGGCCGGGTGTTTTTATGAAATTCTGTTCAGGTCTGAAGCATTTTCTTATCAATAACAAAATCTGCGATAACATAACAACTGCTGCTAGTGGTAATTGTACTATGAGGTCACACTGCAGCTTCCCACCCTGGGGAATTGGTCTCTGTAATGCTGGTCACTGGCAGGTCGGGAATAACCAACTCTCCAGCTTCCTGTGAGTCGGATTCAGCTCCTGCACTGGTTTGGGCTGTGCTGCAACCTCTGCCTCACTTGCTGTTTTGCTTTCTTTTAAGGAACAAATTTTACAACCTAAATAAAGCTTTTATGGAAAGCCCATGTGATCAGGCAGGATACAGGAAGGTAATCCAGGTTCCTGGCTGTTCCTGTTTGCTGCTGGAGAGGGCCTGAAGCCCAGGGCAGGAGTTTTTCATCCTGCAGGCTGAAGGGCTTATCTCGCCTCTCTGCAGTGACCTCATCCTGAGGAGTTATGACACTGAGCTGTTCCCCTGCCGTTGGCTGTGTCCTACCTGGCCACCTCTTTCTCCCTTCCAGTGGCTGTTTGCAGAGCCTGGAAATTTGCACCCACTGTAACTGATCTAACTTTTTAACAAAATACTTTCTATTAAGGCTGGGTTTTTTACCCCCTTCTCAGCTTCTTGTGGAATTTAAAACTAGACTTTGTTCCATGTTGCAGGCTGAGCCTGTTGTGTTAGAGCCTCTTGTTTCAGAAGGGACTATCCCAAAAAACTGTTTTTGCAGTGGGTAGCTCTGGCAGCACGACCCCCAGCCATCAGCCTGGCTCTGTGGGAAGGTAGCACCACCACGGGTTGTGGAAAAAGAACCTCTCAGTGGAGCACAGAGCAAGAGATAGGGGCACTTCTTAAAAGGGATCCCAGCTCTTGTTTAATGTGCACCCTCCCCAAAGCTCATGCAGGGAAGAGGTGGAGAGCAGTGGTGGGAGATCAGCAAGGAGGGTCTGCTCTTCTGTGAAGCTCTCAGAGTTTTACTTGCTTATGACATGTGTATGGTTAGAGAATTGAACATATCTTGCCACAATGGACATGGAGGGTCAATCAAGGCCCAGGATGGTCATAACTAGGTTGGGCTCTGCGGGAGCAGCTACAAAGCATCCCTTGGTGGACTCGAGGTACCTGTATCACCGGGCTTTGTTTCTCTAACACCTTGTCTCGAGGGTTTGCAGAGGGATCCTGAGTTTGTGGGCTGTGCCAGGCCCAGGAACAGTGGTGGGACTCAAATCATAGCTGAGCTGGGGCCAGCTTCAGTCTGATAATGCTGTGGGAATTCTCTGCAAAGAGCCTTTCATGATTTTGACCTTTAGGCTCTCATTTAAAATTGTGGTGTTTGTTTACTGGGCAATTCCTGCAGTAGGTTACCGAGAGTATTGCCCGAGTGGAGTTTCTGTTGGAACCATTTATTTGTTTCTTTTAGGGCAGTAATTATTTACCAAGTATCAGCGGCTGTCTGGAAAGTCTAGTTAATTATCAGCTCACCTCAGTGAAACTGCACGTAGTGAAAATACTTAAATAAAAAATTGAAAGTTGTTCTTTTTCCTCTTGTTTCAGGTACTGGGCCCACGTGTCGCGTGTGAGTTGTGTCCTACAAATGCTCTGAGCACCCCCTCGGGCCGTCTCCTTGATGCACCCTCACGGCATTATGGCCAGCACTCAGGAGCGCCTGAGCCTGTCTTCCTCTCCCAACTCCATGGGCAAAGCGTTCTGTGAGGACAAAGACTTGGGGAGGTTCCCCGACGAGCACCCCGCTGCCGGGAGCCACCCGTCCCCCGAGCTGCTGGAGGACGTGCGGGAGCGGGGCTCGCTGCCGGCCGAGCTGCTGGAGGGCGTGAGCAGCCCGGGCACGGCGGCCGTGCTGACCAGCATCAGCGAGGACGCCCGCGACCACTTCGAGAACAGCGTGCTGCAGCTGCGGGAGCAGGACGAGCCCGAGCCGGGGCTGCCGCAGGGCACCCGCAGCCCGGGGGACGGGGACACCAACGGCGCCGCCGACGATGTGAAGGTCCAGTTCAACCGGACGGGCAGCGGCAGCGGCGGCTTCCTCGAGGGGCTCTTCGGGTGCCTGCGGCCCGTGTGGAACATCATAGGCAAGGCCTACTCCACGGACTACAAACTGCAGCAGCAAGGTAAGAGGGAGCCACCTGCACTGCCTTGGGCTGAGAGGAGGGAAGGAGCCCAGGGCTCTTCCCCAGCTCTCCACGTGGCCGTTTTTGTCTTGCCCAGCCCTGTCACGGGTTTCCAGGGATAAGTCCTGCACTGCAGAGCCGACAGCTGTCATGTGTGGCAAAGGCAGCTCGTGATGGAGTCAGCACTGACTGCCCGCTCTGCCCCATGGCTTGGACCATTGTGACAAGGCCTGGATCTGAACTGAGCGTGGGGATCAGAAGGAATTGTGTTGAGTTACTTGGTACAATCCCTGTGTTAATTTCTGGAGGTTTTTTATGCCAGATGGAAAATACTCACATAGGCACTTGCACTTCAGAAGCTGCAGGTGAAGGCTGTCCCCAGTTGACCACCAAATAGCGGGAGTATTGCTTCTCTTTTAAAATGACTTTTATTTCTTTTTATTCAGGAGTAATTTTCCTCTTTAAAATATCATTTAGTACTTGTCTTTCCAGAAATATGTTCTTTAATATTTATACCTTTTTCATTTAGATGTGTAAGCGTAAATGTGTAAGTGCATGTGAGTATAAATATATATAAAATCTGTAGCTTGGGAAAAAGTGATGTCCCAGTTGACTGCATATATATCTATACATCTTTCTCTATATATATCTTTAGGGAGTACTGAAAGCTAAAGAGCAGAGTATGCTCTGCTGTTGGTGTCTGATTTCTCCTCTAGCACAGGGGGAGGGAGGTGGCAGATGGGAAAAGAACAAGCTGTCATTAGAATTAAGGAGCTGAAATGGTTGAGGCTTATGGAAAATGGGAACAGCCTGGCCACCACAGTACCATGGGGCAAAGTCTCCTTTGAGCATCACTCAGTAGTAATCAAATGGCTTTTTGGCACTGACAAATTATAAAAGGTCAGAAACCTGTCTGAGTGGTTCAAATCTAAACCCCAGAGGGATGGGGAACAGCTCCTAATATGAGGGAACAGAGCTGTTAAATAACACGTTGGATGAATTTGCCTTGAAATCAACTTCCTGGAGTCAGTCATTTCCAGTTCATAAGCAAGCAGGAAATGCACTTCTGCATTCCAGGTGCCTCCTGAGCAGCAGCCCTGTGTTCAAGGGTTTGCTTGGTTTGAAATTCTCTTGCACAGTTGGTTCTGTTTTGTTTGCACGTTGTAAACTCGGTGTGTCACATGTGGTTCAGACTATAAATAAAAAACGTGACAGAAAGTTCCCTGGGGGATTAAGGCTGCTGGGGTGATTGCACAATGGGTGGACAGCTTTGGAAGGGGCTGTCTGGGTGGCGAGTCTCCCTTGGGAAGGAAAAGGAGGTTCCGAGCAGTCGGATGACATTCAGAGCAGGCATTGGGCAGTGTGTGTGTGACAGTGCTTTGGGTTGGGTGCTCAGTGTTTGTAAGTGAAGCTACACATTTCTAAGGAGAGGCCAGAGAGGCAGTGGCTGCTCCCAGCAATTCCCTGTGTGTCCCACACCTGTCCCCACTGCTGCCTCTGAGCCATCCCGTGCTGGTGCGTCCCTGTCACCTCGGACCATGGCTCTGGGAGAGCTGCCTGTGAGACAGAGGGATCCTATTTCCCATGTAACTGGGCCACCAGGTGCACTGGAGACCACAGGGCAGCCTGTGCTTTGGTGGCCCACAGGGGACACTCGCTTTTGTAGGGAAGTCACCACACTAAAAGATGGAAGCACTGACGAATGAAAAGGAGCAGCTGGGAGCAGTACTGGGGCTGGAGGGTGCACACAGAGCTCCCTCCTGTGCACAGGGTGTCTTGCTCTTCTCTGTGTTGGGAGCACGTTCAGAGCCACATATCCAGGGGCACACTGCAGCTTCCTGCTGGCATCAGGCCCTTCTAGAAAGGCAGATTTGAACTGGCTACAGATGTGGTAAGGCTGAGGATTAATTGAGATCAGCTATATGTAGCCTGTGTGGTTGAGCTGCATTTTCAGTGTCTTCACTGTTAGAAAGGGGAGTGAAAAGAAGATTTTTAAAAAATTATTATTTTTTTTCTGGAGCTGCTCAGTTGTCTAGCTCTGATGACATTTGTTACCCTGATGGCAGTACTACACTTCTGTTACTCAAGGATAAACCTTTTCAAACTGCTTCTGTGCTGAAACTTGAGGATTTTGTGAGAATATTCATGTTCTCTTTTCCAGATGATCTCATTCTTGCTTCTTGCCACCAGAAAATCATCTTTGTGTGCATTTCATCAGCTACATACAAGCCAGCAGTTCAGTAACTGATGTATGTGATTATTTTTATTTTTGCTGTCTTTTAGCAAGAGCACAGAGGATGCATGGATTGTGTTTGTGCAAGTGCTGTGTGACTGAGGAAATGTCTGGGGCTCTTTCAGCAGCAGGGAGAGGATTGTGGTGGCTTTTCATTTCCCTGGGAGCTGCTTTACAGCTTTGGGCTGGTGCCATGGATCTGTGCAGATGATTTTTTTCCCCCCCTTCTTCATGAGACAACTACTTAAAGCCTCATCCAGGAGTAATCCTTTGCACTGGGCTGAATCAGCAACAGGGGTAGGAGTCCAGTTTGGGTCTGCAGCCATGTGGCCTTCCAGTACTTAAAGGGGCTTATAAAAAAGAGGGAGAGTGAATTTTTACATGGGGAGGTAGTGATAGGGCAAACTAACAGTTTAACTTCTGTTAAACTAACAGAAGAAAGATTAAGATTAGATGTTTGGATGAAATCCTTCCCTGAGAGGGTGGGGAGGCGCTGGCACAGAGTGCCCAGAGAGAGAAGCTGTGGCTGCCCCTGGATCCCTGGCAGTGCCCAAAGCCAGGCTGGAGCACCCTGGGCTAGTGGAAGGTGTCCCTGCCCATGGAAGGGGATGGGCTTTAAGATCCCTTCCAACCCAAACCATTTAATGTTGCCTGCAGGTGCTTTGTGGTACTTCTTGCTGCTCCCTGGTATCCCTGCCCACCTGCTTTGGCTGTCCTGCAGGCCCGTTCTTTGGGACATGGTGGTGGTGGTGTGGTTGCAAGTAGCGAAAGACAAACAGGCTTCATGTCCTTGAGCCCCTGTTGCCTGTGAAGCTTTGGCTCATGACTTAGTGAAAGAGGGAAAAGATAAGAACAGCTTTTACATGATTCTACATTATCTTCTTGTTGAAGCTACTGCTTGAGTGTCCTTCCTGACACCCAGATGGTCACCAAGAGGGGTGTGCCTGTGCTTCCCTGCAGGACAGGGGCTGGGCAGAGCATTGGTCAGCTGGGAGCTGCCACAGGCTCTGTGCTGGTTGACCAAGTGATGCCAATCGCTGCTTGGTGAGGAGTCATTCCTGCAGGGAATGTTTGCTTCTGTATTGTTCAGTGCCAGCTGATTATTAGAGGTTTAAGTACTGGGGGTTTGACCCATAAAATCCCTCCCTCCTGTTTTCCCAGTTGTTTGCCCTGATTTCTAAAGGCTGTTGGTGAGTGCTTTCAGGGGGACACACTCAGTTCTTTAATTTGCATCTACCAGTTATTTAATTGGGATTGTGGGGACTCCAACACTTTAAAGCAAGACTTGTTTGTGTTTCCTAGAGACTCATTAGACATCCCAGCCATTTCCTTTGGATTAAGAAGCTGTCTCCAGGAGCTGCTTTCACCTTCCCTTTCACGAGTTGTGTGTTTACCGTCATTGTGAGAGTTTTTGTGTGGACCTGGAGAGCAAGGTGCCTGTTGGAGGGTGCTTGTGTTGGGGGGGTTTGTGTAAACCAGAGATGCTTCTTGTCACAGTGCCAGTGCTGGAGAGCAGCCAGTGCTGGGAAAAACTCCCTCCAAATAGATTGGCTCAACAGCTCAGGCTGCTCCTGCGTTTCTTCCCCATGGGAAATAGATTCCCATCATTCTACTCAAATGGTTCTTAATCACCTCAGAAACGCAAGTTCTTGCGCAATTCCTGCTGCTATTACACTTTAATTTATTTAGGGGAAGTATCCCACTGGCTTCTTTAGGCCCAGAAGAGTCTGACTACTGCACTGTATGTTGCCTATGGTTTGGCTCTTTGTTCTTCTTGATATTCCCAAAGCTGTGGGATATTTCACTGTCACTACACTGAAACCTCTCTCCTGAATTGTGCCCCTGACAATCAGGATGCAGATGGGATATGGGAGAGGATCTGTGTTCCCAAATAAACACGAAATGACTTTGCAGGAGGAACCTCGTGAACTTTTGCTTACTTTGTTTACAGTGTCTCTCAGCCTTTGCCATTGCAGAGGGAATATTAGGGGAAGGTAATATTACCTGATAGGGAATATTAAGAGCAAACTAGGGTTCCAAGGTGATACAGTTATCCATTACTGCTCACAAACTGTAGATGCTTCATGGAAATGAATGTCAGTGTTCTGTGCCCTGTACAGGAAAGACAGACTTCCCACAGGTAAAGATGGAAAGAGACTGTGGACAAGGGGGAATGGCTTCCCACTGCCAGAGGGCAGGGATAGATGCGATACTGGGGAGAAATTGTTCCCTGTGAGGGAGGTGAGGCCCTGGCACAGGATGCCCAGAGAAGCTGTGGCTGCCCCTGGATCCCTGGCAGTGTCCAAGGCCAGGCTGGACAGGGCTTGGAGCAACGTGGGCTAGTGGAAGGTGTCCCTGCCCATGGCAGGGGGTGGCACTGGATGAGCTTTAAGATCCTTCCACGCCAGTCCATTCCGTGACTCTGTGTAAGAAACAGCTATTTCAGTACAACAGAATAGTTTCTATGTTGCCAAGTATAAAAATAGTGTTCATCAACACACACAAAAATCACCTGTATGTGCCACCTCCTTTCAGAAGTGATGCATTTGTGAATTAAATAGAAATACAGATCTTCTTGATTTAATTATGAATGAATGAAGTAATTTTATTAATTATCTAATTATTTTCTTTATTTAAAATCTTTCAGTGTTTAAATGCCCAAAGACTTAAATCCCAGTTTACGTTCAGAGCTGTGAGCGGATCCATGAGTATGGAAAACAGCCTTGTGTCTGGGAAGGAACATGTGCTGGGGGTTGAACTCTGCCCTGCCAAGGCAGAGGGAATTTCTGCTGTGGATGAGCAGTGTTTTTGTTTGTAGTTCAGTGAGCAGAAGGAGCGCTGGGGTCTGGCTCCGGGGGGAGCTGCTTTTCCATGGCCGTGCCTGGGGAGCGCTCGCTCGGCAGGAGACAGCAGCCACTGCCTGCCTGTCGCAGGGAGGATCCCAGGGACAGCTTCCAACTGGGATCTGCCCACAGACAGTTAGGATAGACAAGTTTCCCTTCAGTGATGATGGTATCTAGAATGGACACTTTGGCATAATCCCAGCTGCAGCCCTGGGAACATCCCAAGGGCTTGGAATCTGGACGAGACAAGGACGCACCTTTGTAGTCTTCTGAAACAGGGATCTGTAGAGGTGTGGCTCCCTTTTATTTCAGAAATCAGTGGGTTACTTGTTGGGTTTGCTGCTAAATAATTTATCCTCCAAACATAGATCTTTATTGAATTACAGTAAATAAGCAATTGCCTGCCTTTTATCCTGCTGTTTGTGAGATTTAAGGTAATTTCAAGGTGACTGACAGGGAACAAAGGTTTCTGTTCAGATGGGTGCAGCTCTCTTGAAGCAGTTTATACAGTGCCACTGGACCACTCCAGCATTATCCCTACAAATGTGTGTGGATACTGAAGAGAAAGAATTGCTTAAGGTTGTTTTTCCTGTTTGACATTGATATACACAGTGTTGGTGTGGGAGAGACCTATTTCTGTGTCTGCTGCTGGTGGTTGATGTGCTTTGTGTTGGCTGTCTTGGTGGTTGCTGCTCTGTGTTTTACAGCCTTCCACCTCTGACTTTTATTTCCTATTTTTGTTTATTTCAGGGAATGAAAAAGACCCTCAATATTTTTTATATCACTTGTGAATGTTAAATGTTTCTTCTAATCTATGCTTTTCAATGGAGTCATGCACTTTGTTCAGTGTCAGGGAAGAGGGTCTGAAAATTGCCAATCCAGATCCCTGGTATGGTAAATTGCTGCCTGCCAAGCTGGAGTGGCTCACCCAAGTGGTTAGCAGGGTGGTGAGCTCTGAAAAAGCAGCTGGAAGGATGGGAATGAGCAGGCTGGAGGTGGCTGGGATGGCTGGAAGGGTTGTTGGGGCTGAGCACGTGTGGTGTGTGCCTCAGCTGTGCCAGGAGAAGATGGAGATGTCACCTGCTCCCTCCAGGAGAGCCCACCCTGTGGTGCGGGAGGTGGCAGGTGCTGCCCTGGTGGGGTCTGACAGTTTCCATGGTCTTGACCTTTTCCATTATCCCGTTTTTCACCTGTGCCCAGACACGTGGGAGGTGCCGTTCGAGGAGATCTCGGAGCTGCAGTGGCTGGGCAGCGGGGCACAGGGCGCCGTCTTCCTGGGCAAATTCCGGGCGGAGGAGGTGGCCATCAAGAAAGTGAGGGATCAGAACGAGACGGACATCAAGCACCTGCGGAAGCTCAAGCACCCCAACATCATCGCCTTCAAGTAGGTTGTGACCCTTGTCAGGAACTCTGTCCAGGCAACAGCTGTTCGCTCAAGGTCTCTGGGAAGGTCTTTACGATCCAGGAGCTAAGCTGTGTCTGGGACAAAGTGGTGGTCACCCTTCCTGTCCAGTTGTCTGTCTGCTGCTCCTCACTGTGTGTTCTCTTTGACAGGGGAGTTTGCACCCAGGCCCCGTGCTACTGCATCATCATGGAGTACTGTGCCCATGGGCAGCTCTACGAGGTCCTGCGGGCTGGCAGGAAGGTCACCCCGCGGCTGCTGGTGGACTGGTCCACGGGGATTGCCAGTGGCATGAACTACCTGCACCTCCACAAAATCATCCATCGAGACCTCAAGTCACCAAAGTGAGTCTCAGCTGCTTAAACATCCCTTTGTTTGGGTTCCTCAAGTCGCCAAAGTTAAACATCCCCCAGTTGTGGTTCTTCAGGTCATCAGAGTGAGTCTCAGATGGTTAAACATCCCCCAGCTGGGGCTGTCTATTTTTTCCTTTTCTTGAGAAACAGTTTAAAGTTTGGTCAAAAGGCCCTACTGTTTTTTCCCCCATGTTGACTCAAAACTAATGAGAGTGAAACTATTGCAACTTGTTGGCACTTTACAAGAGTGGAAATTTTATCTGTATCTTCCATGATAAATAGCAATCAGGAAATATTTAATGATTTGATGATACCTGGTCTTCTTGGAAAGTGAGTTACTCTGTTGCTTCCTCCCTTTTTACTTTTCCTTCTTATTCTCCTGTTATTTCCCTGGTTTTCTGGAATGTGTCTTCCTTATTTCTCTGTTGCTTTCTGCCTAAAATGTTCTGGCTTCTCTGTACTCTTACTCTCTAGATGTTTATCACTTCTTTAGCCTGTGACAGTGCATTAAGATAATGCTTTTAGATGATTTACAGCACAGTTTAAGGTACAGCTTTGCCTCTGAATCCTCAGTTACTTGTTAATTTGCAGTTTTATTGAGATTGATTTTTGACTCGTAGCATTCAGAAATGCATTTGAGGCACAAAACATGACCACCCAGAAGAGAGTGAGAGCTTTTATTGGGGAAAATACAAAATCTTTTCTTTTGTACTGCACTTGTGAGCAGCGCAGCCTCATCGCCTGGTGGTGTTGATTAAGAAGGGATTTACTCCAGTGGCTGTTGTGGTACAAGAAAAATCACAAAATGTGCTGATTTTTTTTTTTTTTTTCCCCCTTCTCCAGTGTTTTGGTTACACACACAGATGCCGTAAAGATTTCAGATTTTGGTACGTCTAAAGAGCTCAGCGATAAAAGTACCAAAATGTCCTTTGCGGGGACGGTGGCGTGGATGGCCCCGGAGGTGATACGGAACGAGCCCGTCTCCGAGAAGGTGGACATCTGGTGAGTCGTGTTCATGGTCAAGTCTTTCACCTCCTGCTCAGTCACTTGGTTTCCCAGCACTTCCCATGTGCTTTCTTCATCCTGTGCCTGAGCATGGGTTGCTCTGTGGTGTGCTGTTCCTTTCTCCTCCTGCCTGGTGCCCTGAGCTTTGGTGGGCTCTGATGGAGAGGGAAGGGACACAGGTGTGCTGGCTGTGTGCTGGCTGTGTGCTGCCCTGCAGGTTCCAGCTGAGGCTTGGAGCAGACAGTCTGTGTCTTGCAGGAAGCAAATGCAGAAGTTCTTCCCTGTGTCGTTATTTGGCCTGGAGCTTTCTCCCAGTGCTGTGCTCAGGGCCCCTCAGCAGCCTCCACAGCCAGGGTGGTTCTCCATCGCTTCCAGCCCTCTCCAGGGCCATGCTGGAGCTGTGGGGAGGCCCCTGCTCTGCTCCTCACCCCCTTGTGCTTCCTGCAAGCCAGGCTGGCTGTTGTGTGTGCAGCCCCAGGATTACAGCCCAGTGAATCCAGTCCTGGATCCAAGAGGGAGGAAACCAGGACAGGTTGTAAGAGTTTTTGAACCTGTTTCCATCCATGTGGAACGTGCTCTGTGTCGAAAGGAACACAAGGAACGGTTCAGTCTCTGTGCTATTAAACATGCTTGAGAGGGTTCAGCCTTGGAGTTCCTTTGGGAAGCCTCTCCACAGGTTTCAGAGTCCTCAAGGGAACTGTATCTCTGTTTCTGCCTCATTATTTCTGCATATTAAATGTCAGCAGCCAGGACAAATGCCCTTCTCCCTGCTTTACAGCCAGGAGGGATTTTGCTTCCTGTGGTTTTTCAGCTTCATATGCTGTCCCTTCCCTGGCAGGGCAGGCAGCTGCCGGGCAAAGCCATGGGTGGTTCAGAGGGCAGTGGAGTCAGACAGGAGCTGCTGCTGGAGTTCTAGCTCAGGCCTGGGCTTGGCCTGAAGGGCAAGATTTCCTGCAGGGAAGGTGGTGTAACCCGTGGTGTGCAGCTGCTCTTGTGACCACGGTGTCCTGCGTGTTTATTTTGGATGTCCAGGCCCCAGCACAGCCGGCTCCTCTGAGAGGAACACTTGGGTTGTTCTGGAAAGAGAACACACCCAGCATTTGTCTGCTGAGCCCCTCCCTTTGAGTCACGGGATTGTGAGGATGAGTGGTGCTGGCTTTCCACCTTTGGTTTATCGTTAGGGATATTTCACGGAACCTCCTGGCCAATAAAACCTTTGCTCCTTCCCTCAGTGACTTGGAGATGTTGCTCTTTGGTGCCAGTTCCTCTGGAGTTCACAACAGTGGTGATTGCTCAGACTCTCCCTTGCCATCCATTCTTCCCTCAAGATAAATAAAAATGATGTTCATGAATGCTGCCAACAAATGAGAGCAGTTCCTGAGCTGCTTGTATGTCTGCTCTTGCTCATCTTCAACAGCATGCAGAAAAATAAATCTATAATCTTATCAGGAGTCTTGAAAATCCTTTGTCAGTTCTTAGGCATAACAAAGATGAAACCAGATGAGATTTCCCCCCTAGTTTGTCCAACCTTCTAGATCCCTGCTTTCATGCAGCCCACAAAAAATGATTTTGAAGCGAAAAATATTCAAATTCTGCTTGGTTTTTTTCTTTTTTTTTTACACATGATTTGAAGCCAGTGGGGTTTGAAAGTGCAGTGTTTTTCACATGAAGTTGTTTCCTGACTGGTGGTTGTTCAGACCTGGTAGCTTGTCTCTTAGAAGTTCTGTACTTAATAAAAGCAGCTGGGTATTGGTACAAGCCAGAAACAGAAACACCCTTCTCACCTTTCGCCTGGCTGGAGCCTCCAGCTTGGCAAGGTCGGTGTCCCCAGAGGGCTGGGACATGGAGTAAGGTGGCACATCTGGCTTGGAAATGGAGATGGTTGTGCCTCACCTGGATCACAGCCCAGTTGTTGATGTGCAGGAACGGTGGTGGTGGTTCTCAGCAGCATTTTGTTTACTCTGTATTGACTGGTTTCGTGTTTCTTTGGTGTTTTATTGGGTGATGATTGTATACAAAACAGATGTTTGCTGTTAAAAATTAAGGTTTTGGTTCTTTCTTGGCACTTCACTAAGGAAGAGAAGCGAAGTGAATTTTCTTACCTACATCTTTCAGTTCTTGTAGGAGGTTCTTTCCCAGACTGAGTTCTCTTAATTAATTTTTTTTTTGCTTTATCCTTGCTTTCTTCAGAACAAAAGGAATATCAGATGAGACCTCATGTGCTTTTGGTACTAACAGTTATGCAAGTAGCATTTGTTTCCTAATTTCTGTGTTGCAGTAGTTGTAGTGCTGAGTCTCAAACCTTAAAACTCCTACCTGGGACTACAGGTAACAGCAGAGGGAGCCTTTGGTTAGGGAAAAGAAAACAAAACCAGTTAAATGAAATGTAAAAAAGCCACAGAACCTTTGTTGTGTTGTCTTTGTAAGACACTTGTCAGTCTGTGCAGTAGTCAATCATCTGTTCTTACCAGCAAGAACAGTCCAAAGTTTATCTGAGAGTAGACTTTGGAGTCTTTTCATTTAACAGAAGCAAGACTTAATCTGTACAGAAAATGTGCTTTCATGATCTTTAAAATCTCACAAAGAAGCAGGAAAGGGTGGGTGAAAACCAGTGTGGTTTTGTGCTCAGCCCAGTGCTGGAGCAGAGGAGTTACTGGTGTGTTAAAAACCACTGTTGCACCTACTTGCAGTTTCAGACCAGACACCCCTATTTCCCTGTTTTGCCAACGCTTTTTTCAAGCTCCAGATGTTTCTGTTAACAGCTTCTGTGTGAACTCAGTTTATCCTGGTTTGTTTCTTCATCAGGTCATTTGGGGTGGTTTTGTGGGAGCTGCTCACGGGAGAGATTCCCTACAAGGACGTGGACTCTTCGGCCATCATTTGGGGAGTGGGCAGTAACAGCCTCCACCTTCCCGTCCCTTCCACCTGCCCAGATGGCTTCAAAATCCTCATGAAGCAAACCTGGTAAGAGCCTGAACCCCACCCAGCACAGACCTAGGGCTGGCTCCCAGCAAAACCTGTGAAAGTCAGGAGAAAAAAACCTGTGGATGTGGAGCCCGCAGCAGAGGGCTCTTAGATGAGCATCTCACACACTTGTCCTGAGAGAAGTAAGTTTTGACATTTTGGGTTCTGCTTCCTTGTGGCAGCAGGCTTGGACCCCAGGACATCTTCAGGAGCCTTCACAGAGGGTGTTGCTTTGCTGTAGCAAAGCAGGGGGTAAAAGGTGGCTCTGTGGGAAGACAAAAGGAGCTGGAAGGAAAGTAGGGGTAAAATTCCTTGAGGCCGCATCCAGAGTGAAGGGAACTGATTTTTCCCTCTGAAACCCCTTTGTAAGCAACTGGCTTTGGACTGAACAAAGAGAAATGTGAGCTTTCTGTCTGGAACACGGATTTTCCAGGTTCAGATATGGAAAATGCTGTCAGTTTCCTCCATGTACCAGATTAGAGTTGAAATTCTTTGTCTTGGGTTTCACATTAATGCTTTGTTTTTGTAATTACATCTTGACACAGTGTGAAGGGTCTTCCAGCATTTCCCACTCCATGGGTTTTAGCAGCCATCCTCCCCATGGCACGAAGGGGAAAACAGGCCAGAGCACGTGTGGCTCTTTCCCAGTGGCTGTTTACCCTGTGGCAGCTTGTGCAGCTCGGTACCACAGAGAGTACCTACAAACAAACACTTGCATCCCCACCTAGTGGAAGAAGGTGGTTGGTAGGGGAGAGGAGGCTCAAGAAGCTGCTTTTGCCCTGTGCAAAGTGGATTCAGTCCTGAAACTCAAGTTCAAAAATCTGAATGTTTTTGTACTTGTCTGTGATCCTAAGGGCTGTTGAGTGCATTGCAGTACTCAGGCATGTGCTGTGTGACAACTCACAGACCTTCAGTGCTTAGAAGCACCCTGAATGGGAGTTCTCATTTCTACTAGATTGAGTCTTCCCATTACAAAATTTGGAAATTGATGGGACAACAAACCAAAGTATGTTTCTTCTTGGCAAGCAAGTTAGGATAGAAACTGTTCCTGTCTTTCACTCTGTAGTCGCATTTTCCGGACTTAAACATTTTGTACCTCTTTTGTTTCTTCAGAATGGGTCATCACAAACCACCTCTAGCACAATTGAATTGTAGAGAAAACCAGAAAAGCTCCTTTTCTCTAACCTGTCAGGTGCTTGGTTCAGAGAACAGGGTCTAGTGAAACCCTTTCAGAAGGGCAGCAGAGGCTGGCAGTGCTCACCCCTCTCCCCAGCAGGGCAGCAGAGGCTGGCAGTGCTCACCCCTCACCCCAGCAGGGCAGCAGAGGCTGGCAGTGCTCACCCCTCACCTCACCCCAGCAGGGCAGCAGAGGCTGGCAGTGCTCACCCCTCACCTCTGGCTGTTTCTGTTTTGTTCCAGGCAGAGCAAGCCCCGGAACCGTCCGTCCTTCCGGCAGACACTGATGCACCTGGATATCGCCTCTGCTGATGTGCTGGCTACTCCTCAGGAAACCTACTTCAAATCCCAGGTAACTGGGGAAAGGCTGGAGCCTGTGAGTGCTGGAATTAGCTCCAAGGATCTGATTTGGAGGGTGCATTGAGTAGAGCACATCTGGATACACGATTTCAGTTTGATTCTTGGGGAGGAGCAACCCGATGGGTGTTGGAAAATCTTTTACCCAAACTTTCCCAAGCTGAGACTTCTTCTGCAGGAACCAGGGCTTCAAGGGGCAAATAGAGTATCACCCTAGATAGGCATCATCACGGAGCTTTCCAAATCATAAGCCTTTCTACTTATTTTTGCTGCTGAAAGGAAAGAAAATGTTCTCTTAAAGAGAGAACATTTCAAGAACCCTGGGAATTAAAAAACATTAGAAAGAACTCTAGGAATTAAAAAAATATTTCTTAGAAAATGCAGATAATGTTTTAAATTCTCTATTTGGAGCACAATATTGTAAATACCATTTGAAAATGCTGGCACTAAATGTGCTGCAGTGTTGTTACCCAAAATAATTCAGCTAACAAAAGTACATTCTCAAGCCAAAGCTGTAATTTTCTGCAGACACAAAGAACATTGCCCAAGAGTTTTTCTGTGGTGCACCTACAGATCCCAACTCTTTGTAAATAGCTGAAAGTGAATTGCTTTCCTAGGCTGAATGGAGAGAAGAAGTGAAGAAGCATTTTGAGAAAATTAAAAGTGAAGGAACTTGTATCCACCGGCTGGATGAAGAATTGATTCGCCGTCGAAGAGAAGAGCTGAGGTCTGTTCACAGTCTTTTGTGTTACTGTTTGCTTTTCTCATCCAGCCTCCCCTTCCCTCAGCTTGTCCTCACAGGGCCTCCTGCTCCAACCCCTGACTCTTTTTATTCTCCTCTTGTACTGAGGTTCCCAAAACAGGACCCAGTATTCCTGGTGGTATAAATTTGGGGAGCCTAAATTCCTTGTGAACCCAGAAACTGAAATTCCCATGGGCATGGCCTGGGCCATGAGCAGTGCTTGGCTGATGGGAAGCTGGAGAAAAGCAGTGGGAACTGTCCCTGCTCTTGGGCAGTGTCAACAGTTTGCTCCAGACAAGGTAGCAAAGGCGTGTGTGTTTCCCAGGGAATATTTCTGCCTGAGATTTGGTGTTTGTGGTGACAGCACTGAAGCAGATACATCCATCTCAGTGGGAAATCCATCCTGAGGTTGGCTGTGAGCATTTTCTGCCCTGATACTTTCTTTGGGTTAGTTATTCCAGAGAAGTGAACATACTTCATATGAACAGCCCCACTGAAATGCATTTTGAACATTAGACCAACTTAAAAATGAAAGCAGAAGGTTTATTTAAAGAAGGGAAAGTGTTTCCTCCTGTGATAAAAATTTGCAAATACAGTTGACAGAGAAACATAAAACTCATAAGAAGCAGTTCTGTGTCAAACCTGAGGAGCCAAAGGGGCCCTTGACCAGGCAATTTGATGCAGTTCAGTGTTCCCTGTCCCCAGGGAGCTTTGGGTGGTCACATCTTGTAGCTGTACTGGGGCTGTGGGGACACCCTGCTGGTAATGAAATACAGACACATGACATCTTTCCTGTTTCTGTAGAGGAGAGGTTTAGCCCCTTCTCCATGCAAACAGGATGATCAGGGCTTGGCCAGAGGGCTCGTGGGTTCGTGTGAGGCATTTGCAGCTCTTCTAGGGAGAAGTGTTGCCACCCTTTCAAGGCTGTTAAACACTTTCTAAACCATACCATGATTTATTCCTGTGTCAGGCTCTTAATCATCATTCACTGTTAGCTGTGTCTGGGGTTCAGTGCAGTACCTCTGGCAAATTTGACTTTTGAAAGGCCTTTTCCTAAAGCACCTGTGCTTATCCTCATTCTCTTGGTCCGTGGAAGTCAGACTGGAATAAAGCCCTTTCTGCTTTCAGACATGCATTAGATATCCGTGAGCACTACGAGAGGAAGCTGGAGCGAGCCAATAACCTGTACATGGAGCTCAGTGCTATCATGCTGCAGCTGGAGGTGCGGGAGAAGGAGCTCATCAAGTACGTGTGTGGGAATGGCGTGCTGCACGTGGCAGTCTGCACACAGCAGAGCAGAAACAGCGCTTCATTTCTGAACTGGACGGTGGCACGTGTAGATTTAGTGTCCCCTGACAAACTCCAAAGGCTGGGGAATTGCTGGCCAGCAGGGAGAGAGCCCTGTGGAGTGAATTCCTGCAGACCACTGTCAGTGCTTACTGACTGGGAGAAAGGCACCTTCCCATTTGGTGCTGGCATCCTTTGGCCCGTGAGTGAAGGGAACGGCAGTGCTGCTTCTGGACCGTGTGCTAGGCCCCTGTCCCTGCTGCCTGCAGAAGGAGTTTAGAAGTGTCTGTGTCCTTTCCTAGCAGAGCAGGTTGTGTTGCAGCCAGCCGTGGCTGGGAATCAGGCACGCAGCACGGTCCCTGCGGAGCCAGTTCCTGCCCAGCGGGAGTGGCAGGTGGGGAGAGAGACAAGTGATGTGGTTTTCATTTGTTTTTTCTTTCCCTGATGTTTCAGGAGGGAACAAGCAGTGGAAAAGAAATACCCTGGGACTTACAAACGCCACCCAGTCAGACCAATAATCCACCCCAATACAGTGGAGAAGTTGATGAAGAGGAAAGGGGTCTCCCATAAACCAGGCAGCCAGACCAAACGGTGAGAAGTAACAGCCCAGTCCTGTGCCAGAGCCGGAGACAATTTTGGTCTGATCCCCACTGGGATGAGCAGGCAGTTCCTTCCCTTTGAGCCTGATGAAATGCAGGGTGGGACAAAGGGGTGTTCATACTTGGGCCTCGTCTGATCCTCAGAACCATAATTGTTTAATTATCTTAAGGCGAAAGGGATGAATCCTGCCATCCCTCCCGCCTGGCAGCTCTCTGGAGCCACAGAATCACAGGATATGTTAGTTGAGTGAATGTATTGTTGGTCTGTGTGATTTTTGAGCAGATGATGGTGCTTGGACAGGAGGTATCTCTTGTGTTTTCTCAAATTCCTAACTGTCCAAGTAGCTAGATCATCCCTGACTTGGATGGGAATAAGCAGGGCGAGGAATTGTGGAAATCAGCCAGACCTCAGGAAGGATGGATTCATTGTTGAGGAATTAATTTGGGATTTGAGATTTGGGAATTCATGCTGTCCTTTCAGTTATTTCTCTTCTGCATGACTTTTAGATAGGGAAATTATTTTTTTCTAGAGGAGTTGTCTTAGTCTTTACTTTTTTGGGGATTTCCAGGAGTTAGTCCTGATTACCAGTGAATAATCACTTCTGAAGTAATATCCCCACACGGCTCTGAGATGAGCAGCCTGATCACCACCACTGTACACACACAGAGTGAGAGCCATGTTCTACCCCAAGGTCCTGGGAGGGAGCTATTTTGGGAGAGAACATCAAAATCAGAGCGGAAAAGGAGAGCGTGTGACAACTCCTGGAGAAAACAGCAAGAAGGGAGCGTAGAGCAGGGTGGGCTGAGTGGAAAGGACGTTGAGTGGAGAGAATCTCAGGGACCAAAATGCAAGAGTGAAGCAGCTGAAGGGCAGGGCAGCCTGTAGATTTTAGGAAGCAGAGTGTGCTTTTGACTCCAGCTGCCTCTTCATCCTGGCTCTGGGCCGGTGTCACTTCTTTGTCTGTGGCTTGACGTGTGCCTTCCTCTCCCTGTCTCCCAGGCCAGATCTACTGAAGTCGGAGGGCATACCCAGCACAGAAGCAGCATCCAATGGCTCCCCAGTCTCAGGAAGTCCCAAGATGTCAACCCTGAGTGGCAAAAGCCGGTACCGCAGCAAGCCCCGGCACCGCCGGGGGAACAGCAAAGGCAGCTACAATGAATTTGCAGGGATCTTGAAAAACCAGCCAGCGCCAGACGATGCCCCCCCGCCTGCCCCTCCCCACGCCCCCGGAGCGCCACAGCAGCCCGGCCACGGTGCCCACGGGCAGCACTCGCGGCTGCACGCCCACGGGCAGGACATCGCCACCTGCGCCAACAACCTGCGCTACTTCGGGCCCGCGGCCGCGCTGCGCAGCCCCCTCAGCAACCACGCCCAGCGCCGCATGTCCGGCTCCAGCCCCGACCTCATCTCCACCGCCATGGAGGCCGACTGCCGCCGCGGCCTGGACAGCAAGGACGGCACGGCCGAGCGCTGGCAGTGCTGCCAGGCAGATCCCTACGACCCCTGCCTGCAGTGCAGGGACGAGGACAGTGGCCAGGCACAGATGGCGTCCGTTGAACCGGGGGGGAGCCGCCCCCAGTCGCCGGCGGCCGCGTCCCTCTATGAGAGCGCGCAGTTCATGGAGAAGCTGGAGGAGCAGGGCACGGCGGCGTCCGCCCTGGGCACTCCCCAGCACTTGGCTTCCTCAGGGCTGCCCTGCAAAGCAAGATCCCTCCAAAAGGTGAGGACAGAGCACTGGGGTTTGAAGATGTGGTTTTGGTAGGGCCTGGTTCTCTTACGTGCAGTTTTGCCAATTTTAGTTGGAGTTGCAACTTGTTCTACTGAATTTTTGATGTTGAAACAGTCTCAAAATGCTTTCAAGCCTTTCTCCAAAGGAAGGGATAAATGCATTCTTTAAATTGTTCTGTAATATCACGTGAGAGTTTCTTTGGGAATCTGTGCTGCTGCTGTGTCTCAGAGCAAGGATTCAACATTTGCCATGGTCTTGGGGACATCCCTTTTGCTGCACCTGACAGAAATTGTCCCCCTGCACTGAAAGTCGTAGTTCTTCCTGTATTTTGTGAAGATTTTGCAAGAGTAAAAAAGAGGTTATGGCACAGTTGTACAGAAACAGCTCTTTGTTCCTCCTGCTTCCATCCAGGTGAGAGAAGAAGCAGTCTGAGTTCAAAGAGCAGGAAAACTGGGCCTGGCTGGAAAAGTCAAGGAAAATAGCATAACTACTAGAGTGTGGGTTGGCCCCAGCAGGAAGGGAGTGGGACCTTGTAAGACAAGGGGATGGCATGAAATAAAGACTGAAACTGAATGAGGGGATGACAGGTTGGATAGGATAGGAGGAGGCTGTAAAAACCCAGCAGTGTGGGGGTAGATTTGGGTGGGAGAAGGAGAATAAAAGGCTCTGTGCTCACTGAGGTATGAAACAAATCCCGAGTTCTCCTAGTTGGTGAAACCCATTGGCAAAGGCTGTGCCATCCTCCATCCTGCTCTATTGATGGGCTGCAGCAGAAGAGGGTAAAGCCAAGAGCGCCAAATCAGCTCAATAATTTATGTGGGTTTCCATGTGATACTAATTACTTGATTTGCTTCAGTGAGAATCTGGAACGTTCTGTGCTCCTTGCCTGCTAAAATACTCCAGTGTATTTCTCAGGCAGTCACTCCAGATTCAGGAATGGCGCCCTTGAGGCTGCCTGAAACAACCTCCTGGTAAGATGATGTCTGAGTCAGTGTTCCTGACACACAGGCTGTTTTCTGGTCTGGATTCTTGCAACCTGTTGGCACAGTGACTTTGTCCTGGAGGACCAAGGGTCAGCCATGTTCGAACTTCCCCAAACGTGACACCCTTTTTGTCCTTGTTTTCTGCCAGAGCGGGGACGAGTCATCAGAAGAGGAGGAGGGCGAAGTCGACAGTGAAGTGGAGTTTCCTCGCAGACAAAGGTAAAAGGTGAATTCGCTCTAATCTCTCTTTGGTGGGACAAAACTGAGGAGGACAACTCTCACAGCAGCTGCACACCAGCACCGAAACTGGGGAAGGTGCTGGCAAAAGAACAGAATCCCATTCACTGTGTCCCATCCACCCTCAGCTGATCCCTCGCTGTTCCAGCCCATCCTGAGATGTTCTCTCTGGCCCAGCTTTCCTGCTGCAGCCTGTTTGCACCACAGCTTGATCACACTTGATAATGTTATTCTGCCTCTATAAATGAGCTGCTGCATCTGTTTCACGAGGATCACACTTAGTGGATGTGGGAACCCTTTGTGGGGCTCTTCCCAGTGTTGTTTATTAATTGTCGCTGCAGTGGGGAGGACTCCCGCCCAGCACCTTCATAGCTGAATTCAGATAAGATTGCAGAGCTAAGTGACAACAGCAGATCAAATGTGATGGTGTTGCCTGTAAAATAAGACTTCGGGGAGTGTTCCTACATAAGCCTGGGGAACAGCAGGATTTACAGTCCTATGCTCAGGAAAGACATCATGGACTTGGTGCTGTAGCTTTATGAAAGCAGCTGCTTGAAGTGCAGGAGTGATCCAGTAGGCAGACAGGTTAAAGGTTTGATTCAAAGGAGCAAAGAAGAAAATAAAAGCTTGTCTGCTGTTGTGTGCATCCACAGCACACCTGAAGCTTAAATCCTAATGCCCCCTTCATTGCCCCAGCTCAAAGACCACGGTAAAGTTTGGAAAGGTACTGAGAAGTGTGACAAGAGTGGTTAGGGATGGTTTCCATAGAAGAGGAGGACAAATCCATGTGAAATGTTTCTCTAGCAGGAGGAGAGGCAACACCGGAGGTGCATGAAATTGTAATTTATGTGGAGAAAATAGACAAGGAATGATTCTTCACATTCATGGTAGGGGCAGCCAGTGAAGCAAACAGGGCTTTAAAATGAAGAAAAGGAAGCGCTTTTTCCATCCAGAACATTTTCAAATGTGGAGCTCATTGTCAAGGTGTGCTGTGGAAATCAGAGCATGAAGAGCCGTAAGTGCAGAATTTCTGGAGTATGGATCCCTCAGTGACTGTTAGCATTGCCACTGGGTTTGAGCTTCCACTCAGAGGTCAGATGTGCTGAGTGGTACAAACCAGGAAGAGATGCCAGGAGAAAGCAGGCTCTGTCTGCGTGCCCTGGTCTCATACTTGTCTCAGATGATTCCTTCCTGCCTGGGGTTGAAGGCAGAATGCTGGGCTGGATGAGTTATGTGACTCATACAGCTCCTGCGTGATGTTGTTTCCTCTGTGATTTACTAACTTGGAAGATTAGGAGGACAAACTGCCTGTTCCATGTGGTGCCCATTTGTGGGTCTCGTGGCATGGTCCCTCAACTGATGTGTTGCCCCACTGCTGTTGAATCCTGGCACAAGGCCACTTCCACGGTCCTCAAACTGTGAGCTTATTTCTTGAGTGGACGCTCCTAAATCCTGCCTGGCTTTTGGGATGGCTGCCAGGTGATGCAGGTATTCCCAGGTGAGTTAGCTTAAACTGCACAGTACAGCCTTGCCTTCCTTTAGGAAAATGCACTGTCAAAGAAAAATCTGCTCCAGGGTAGATCAGCTAATATGGACATAGCAGACAGGACCAAATAGGAACAGATGAATTTAAAGATGCAGGTCTTGAACTAAATCACTCAGAAGAGGTAGAAATCTGTACCTGCAGGATGTGGAAGGCACTCCCCAAGGCCTGGTGTAACAGAGCAGTGAACACAGCACCCAGGAAGCTCCTGTGAGTGTGATCCAAGGTGAGCACTGAACTTCTCTCCCTGTTTGCAGACCCCACCGCTGCATCAGCAGCTGCCAGTCCTACTCGACCTTCAGCTCCGAGAACTTCTCCGTGTCGGATGGAGAGGAGGGGAACACAAGTGACCACTCGAACAGCCCGGATGAGCTGGCCACCAAGCTGGAGGATGAGCTGGCTGAGAAGCTGGAGGACATGTTGTCCCAGACTCCAGAGATCCCCATTGAAATCTCCACGCAGTCAGATGGGCTTTCTGACAAAGAGTGTGCTGTGCGGAGGGTCAAGACTCAGATGTCTCTGGGCAAACTTTGTGCAGATGAACACAGCTGTGAGGTGAGTTGGTTACCCCTTATCCTTCCACTCAGTGGAAAAAAACTACATAAATGTTATGGAAAGGAATCCAAGGGCCAGAAAGTTGGAACACTGCCTAGGAAATGCTGTGGTAGGTGTACTATGGCAAAGCAACTGCTGCAATGCCCAATCTTCCTCCTGCTTGGCAGAAGAGTGGGTGGGGGAAAAGTAGCACAAACAAAGCTGAACATAATGTGCTGGTCAAGATGAGTGTGATTTTGGGAGGCCGTCAGATCTGCAGTTGCATTAAGTGGGATAAAAATAGATAATGAAATGGAGCGGATATAAGCTGCCTCAGACATATCCATTGGCAGCCTTGCTGACAAAGCTGGAATGACTTTCTTCCTTTTGCTGCCTTTCAAGTGTTTGGGAGGGGAAGGGCAGAGCCTGCTGCACCATCTCCTCCTAACGCTGCGCTTGGGAGTGCTCTGACCAGGCATTTCTGTGCTGGCCCCTCTCTGAGGGGAGGCAAGTGCCCTTTGGTGGGGCAGCCGTGTGCTGTGCCCTCTCCTGTGTGTGCCACTCTCCTCCTCTGGTGACCTTTGGCTGGCTGCTGTGACAGACTGGGATGTGTGGGTGATGTGCTGTACGGGAATGATGCTCAAGTCTCCCCCTTTCCTTTTGTCTTGCAGAACCCACCACAGTTTGGAGAATCAGATTGTGACTCTTCTGAAGGGGAGTGTTCTGATGCCACAGTCAGGACCAATAAGCCCTGCAGCTCTGCTACTTGGTAATACAGATCTCCCCCAAAGCTTCCTGGTACTGGCATTTTGATTTCCCTGAGATTCCACTTCATTCCCCTTCATCACACTTTACAGGAAGAGAAGATGCTTCTCCTTCCCACCCCAGGAGTGATTTGCAATAACCCGAATCTCTGGAAAATGTCCAAATGAAATTAATTCTCTTTGAGCATTTCAATCAAGAATGGCAGGGATGTATTTTATTGAATAATCTAGTTACTGTAACATGGATATTTATTTTTTTGACATTTTAACACTTTTTACTGTAAAGAGTGGATTGTATTTATAGACACACAGACTTGTTGCAAAAAAAAAAAAAAAAAGTTCAGAAAGCAAGCACACTATGGAGAAACATCCTGGGAGTCCTGCCTGGACAGCTTTGTGTACAGACACGGGGGATTCTCTTGCTGCTTGCACAGGGGACCAGGCCTCGTGGCCCTGAAGATTGGAGAACAGATCAAGAGAACTAAACCACTCAGTCTTATCAAATGAGGAAAAGCAGAAAAAGACCTGACTGTAGGGTCACCTGTGAACAAAGTGTTTTCAGTATAACCAGCTGGGTCATTTTTAATCAGAAGGTGGACATGTTCCTGGAGAAAACTGGTACCGAGGTGCTAACATCCAGGGTCTTCTGAGTCGATACATCCCCAGGAATGTAATGGTGGGTTTTATTTTAAGGGTTTTTAGTTTCTTTTTTAATCAGCATTTTGTTGTGAGATCCTGCAAATGTATTCTAACCTCGTCCTCTCGAGAATTGGTATCAGAGCACTTCTTACCACCGTCCTTGCTTCACTCTGGGAGTGTCAACCTCCAGCTGAGCAGGGAAACCTCTCTCAGATGCAGTGTGCCATTTCCCAGTTTACTTCCTCCTCTTACCTCCTGTCTGTTTCAGTCAGTCAAAGAAATCAATCAACTCAGTGTTGGCCAAGCAAGGACTTGCAAAGTGTGGAAAGCACATTCCGCAGAGCCCGAGCACTTCTGGGGAGGACACTGGAGACGCCTGGACTGGACTGGGAGAAGCAGCCTCTCACCTACAGCAGCATCGAGAACCAGCAGAGAGCTGTGTGTTGAGGGGGAAGACTGGGAATCACTGGCCTGGCTAGGAGCATCAGCCCTGCTCTGTCTCCTTATTCACTGTACATTCTTGGAAGCATTAGCAGCTGCCTGCCCTTCGTGGCAGGCCTTGTGCAGGGAATCTTGACATGGCCGTGGCACGGCTGTGTCTCGGGCGTGCCCCAAGGCCTCTGTTTCTCCTCCAAGCTGAAACTCTGCAGGTGCAAGTGAGGATAGTACTGGTATGTGACAGGCCGAGGCATTGGCAGATGAGAAAAATTTGTTTTCTGATAGAACTCATAGTGCCTTCCCTTCAAACACTACTCTTCTAAAATAATATTGAAAGAGAACAAAATGATAGAGCACGTTCCCCCCCTTCCTTAGTTGATGTCCCCCTGCAAGAGCCCTCCCTCTGCCCTTCCCAGTGCGCTGGCTGGCATGGCCAGCCAGAGGTGAACGGCAGGAATGGACCATGGACAGGTACTTCTGTTGCTTTGTTTGTTTACATTTTATGTTAAAATATTGGTTTGAACTTAACTGTGGTAATTTATAGCCTCATGGCAAAGTGAAGGAAAATGTCTTACTTATACAGAGAGCAGTATTGTATGAGTTAAATTATCCCATATTTTTAAATTTTTGTAGCTGGACTACAGACAGATCTTAAGTTATAATGTTATTTTATTATTTATTATCATTTCTGTAGATCAGAAGGTTGGCTTCACCGCTAGCACAATTGTAATCTCTGTGTGTGATGTTACCTTCTCCCTGCTCACCGGAGGGGTGGGAGCAGAGCTGGGCTCCGTGGCTGTCAGGAGTTGCTGCCTCTCGTGATTTCCAGGGGTGCTGTTACCCCAGGGCAGAGAACAGAGAGGGGGCTGCAGTCAGGTTCCTCGTGGGCAGAGCTGCAGTTTGCTCACGTTGCTGGTGGTCGGCAGCCGCTGAACTGGTGGGAATGTGGGAAGGGTGGTCAGGGAGTGAGTGGCTTTTGAATTGATCACAAAGTGAATAACTGTGACAAGATTCCCTGGCCAGAGCATCCAAAAGGACACCAGGGAGGAGGGCAGCTGCCCCGGGCAGTGGGTCCATGTGGTGGATCACCTGGGCAGGACCAAACAGACTCCTGGAGAGGGAGTGACCTGCTCACCCTGCTCTGGGCAGAGGCAGAATCCCGTGAGGAGTGAAGCTCTTTCCTGGCTCCTTTCCTCTCTCTTCCCACCCCTCGTTTCTCCTCCCCAGTGTTCTTTGTCTCTCGGCCAGTGGCAGGAGGAGCTGGCAGGGCCAGAGAAGGCTTTGCTGTTGTGGGGTGAGAGGGGTTTGGTGGTGCAGGTGGTTACTCAGGAGACTCGAGGCCGAGGTGTGGGAGTTTAGCAGTGGAGAACTGTGTGCATGTAACACATTGTGGTGTAAAGAGAGGTGGAGAGCTGCCATCAGGTGTCCCCAGCAGAGGATGCCAAGCCCTGTGCCCCTGGGAGGCTCTGCTCAGACCTGGAAGGCTCTGGGAGACCCATGGGCAGCACTGGTATCCTTGGGCAGTCCCACAAACAGCCCCGAAGCAGAGCTGCCTCCAGCTCAGGCCTGTCACTGTCCCCAGGGCCTCCAGCCTGTGGTGATGCAGTCCCTGACAAACAGATTCCAGAGGGGTTTGGGTACCTGCAGTCTCTGCATAGGCTCCACCATGGGATGAAGCTCCACTGGGCTTGCAGAGCTTTGGTGTGCGTGATTTTGGGACCCTTCTGGGCCAGCTGTCCTGGGTGTGTGCTGATCCCTCCCCATCCTTGCCTGAGGACATGCTGGCCCATTCTGCAGCCTGGGCAAGCAGAGCTGCTCCCTCCAGGCTGCCACATTTAGCTCTATTCTCCTCACACCCCCGGGTCACTGCACTGTTAGTCCAGCGTTGCTGCTCCCACCCGCTGCCCCCGACGCTGCATCCCTCTGGGAATGCCACTAGGGCAGCCCCAGTGGAGGTGTCACCCCAGCCTCCCCTGCACACACGTCCCACAGCCTTGCTGTGTGCAGGCAGAGCTGGCTCAGCACCCCCACATTCCTGGGATGGTTGCTGTCAGTTCTGGGGGGGTTATGTAGGACTTTCCTTAGTGATGCCTCCCTGGGATTGCACAGACACAGTCCCCACGTCGCTGTATGGGCACCTCTGCTGCGGTTCCTCGCACTTCCGCTCCTGGCAGGGTCTGGGGTTGAGAGGTGTAAGTGGGCCTGCTTACTCCTTGTAGTAACACTGCGTTCCAGGGCTGGAGTAAACTTTGTGGGTTCCCTTTCCAGCATCCCGAGTACCCTGATCCAGTTCTCGTGGCTGCTGACAGCTCCTGAACACTAGCCTAGATTTTCTCCCAGAGCTGAATGTTGCCCTCCCCGCTGTCGTGTTAAGTACCCATTTCATCTTGGCCCTGTCCAGTAGTGTTCATCCCCTCCTCCCTGCTCTGTGGATTCCTGAGACAAACTTGATTTTTTTTTTTTTGTATTGACCAGTGTACAGTGATGGAAACAAGAATGACTATCAAAGCAAACAATGCATGGAATAAAAAGCCAGTGTACTTCAATGCTGCAGGCTGGTCTGGTGATCTGGGAACGGGTTCTCATGGACTTTGGTATGATGTCACGAAGCCTTGCTCTGGGGTCTCATGTCTGCCCCCTTCCATACCACGAAGGTTACTTTATCCTCTAAGTGGATCTCCTCATGGAGAGCAAATACCAAAACCCCAAGAGCAGAGTATCATCCCTGGGGAAGGAGGGTGCTGAGGTCCTGGCACAGGGTGCCCAGAGAAGCTGTGGCTGCCCCTGGATCCCTGGCAGTGTCCAAGACCAGGCTGGATGGGGCTTGGAGCAGCCTGGGCTAGTGGAAGGTGTCCCTGCCCCTGAGAGGGACAGGATGGGCTTTAGGATCCCTTCCAACCCAAACCATTCTGGGATTCTGTGCTCTCATAGACAGAGCCCACCTCTTTATTTGGAATCCTCCTAGTTATACAGGAGCAAATGTTTCAAGGTGCTTTTCAAGGACAAATCTCTGCCAGTCAGGCACATCCATTCCCATCTTTTTTCCCTTTAATCTTTATGGGGAGTAGCAGCCACTGGCAGACCAGAGAAGCAATCTGAAGTATTCTGACATGACTGATTCAGGCAGCTCAAATCCTGAGCATTGTGCTGCAGGGTGTGCTGGTTTAACATGGGAATCAAAGAAGAATCTTCTACAGCTGCACCCTGGAACACCATTATTTTCTCGAGTTGGTGCTTGTACAGCTGCCCTGGAGCACAGGGCTCATCATTTTAGGCCAAAAATGCTAAATCTGTCTGGAGTTGGAGGGAGCAGGGCCTGCCTACTGCCGCCAGGGCTGCGCTTGGCCAGTGTTCCACAGCTGCATTCTGGTCTGCCTTTCTCACAGGATGCCCATACTCCTCCTTTGATTCCCCACAGCCTCAGGCACAGGAGACTGATTTAAATGAAACAGGCAAATTAACTGAGTGTTCACAAAGCCCCTGTATCCCTCTCTCCGTGCAGACACACGCACAGGTAAACATTCATTAAAAATAAGAACTGACACCTCCTCTGACATGAGAAGGATGATTAAAAATTGCCACTGTCCTTGGTGGCACAGAGCATGCAGAATATAACCCCTGGGAACAGAGTCCTGCAGCTTTCACCCCAAAACTGGGGCACCTGAGCCATCACAAGCTCTTTTTGCCATTGACTGTCTGAACTTGCTTGTCCCCATTCAGCTTCAGATGTTTCTTGCTGTATTTCTTGATGAGGGTCCCTGGAATCAGCGCTGCCACAGCCATGGCCAGCAGCTTGAGCAGTGTGTCCCAGGAGAAGATGGCATCCAGAGAGGTGATTTGGGACAGAATGGCCCCTGTCTGCACACAGATGAAATTATATGGTGTAAGGCCTGAAGGAATCAGAGCAGAAAAAAGCTGTTAGTACCCCCCTAGGGAAAATGAGCTCAAATATGCCCAAGGCCAGACACAGAAATCCCAGAACTGTTAGGGTTGGAAGGACCTCTAGGGATCATCCAGTCCAACCTCCCTTGCTAAGGCAGGGTTACCCAGAGCAGGTGACACAGGAATGTCTCCAGAGAAGGACACTCCATGCCCTGCCTGGGCAGCTGCTCCAGTCCTCTGCCACCCTCGATGGAAAATTCTTCCTCATGTTGAGGTGGAACTCAGTGTTTTCATTTACAGCCATTACACAGACACAGGGGTCTGTGCTTGTAGCAGAAAGAACCAGGTGTAAAGCAAAATTTGCAGCACTTGGGACACCTGTTTACAGAATGCTCAAGGGCAGCACAGAGGAAACAGACCAAGGGTCAGAGTCCCAGCTCTGCCCTCCCTGGCTCAGTGATACCAAGAGCAGCAGTGTCACACTGTCCCCTCAGGCTGTGTCCCCAGGCCTTACCAATGAGGACGGAGAGGAAGAATTGGGATACGGGGATGTTTAAAATGGGAGCTGAGAGGTTCAGAAACCAGTTTGGTGTCATGGGGAACAGCCTCAGGAACAACAAGAAGAAAAATAAGCAGCTCCTGTTCTCTTCTACCTGCCAAAAGAAACGTTCCACATTATTCCTGCTCCTCAGACAGCAGTAACATTCAAATGGCCACGATACTGGAGTGAATTTAGGTTTTATTCTAACATGCCACTGCATAACATCAGTTCAGAGCTGATGGAAAGCAGCAGTATTATGTATGTATGGGAGCCTAATGGTGAGCCAGCCCTCTTCAAAGAAGGGATGGAAATGAGACCTCACCTGAACCAGAGATCAGGAAGTCAAGAGCAGGACCACCTCCAGCATACAACACAGCATGGATGGAGGCAGTTCTGGAGCACAGGGGCTTCCCAAACACTCCTTTATTTCATGTCTGCTTTTCCTTAGGATCTGGGATTTTCCTGGCAGCCTCTTTGCCAACAGGCTTGCTCCAAGAGAGCAGCCTGCTCCTAGACTGTGCCCTCAGCAGGCCTCATGCATCCCCTGCACACACTCATTTTCACTGTCACCCCAAGAGCAGCCTGGCCCAGGGCCACCCCGGATGTCAGCAGAACTGCCAGTTCTTACCTTCCCTTGCAGCAGAGCCACCTTCTCAGGGAAGAAGTGGACGATAAGCTGCTTGCCAAAGGCTGCAGAGAGCAGGTAGCAGAGGGTGGCTCCCACAGACGTGAGCACCGAGCACAGCACCAACCCCATCCATGGCCCGAAGAGCGCTCCAGCCAGGACATTCTGTGGGGACAATGTGGAGTGAGGCCTGGGGGACACAATGTGTCACAGAACCACAGAATTGTCAGGGTTGGAAAGGACCTCTGGAGATTATGCAGTCCAAATCCCCTGCCAAGGGAGGGTCACCCAGAGCAGGTGACACAGGAACAAGTGGGTTTGGGATGTCTCCAGAGAAGGAGACTCTGCGCCCTTCCTGGGCAGCTGTTCCAGTGCTCTGCCACCCTCCATGGAAAGAAATTCTTCCTCATATTGAGGTGAAACTTCTTGTGTTTTAGTTTATGGCCATTGCTCCTTGTCCTGTTGCTGGGCGCCACTAAACAGAGTCTGGCACCATCCTCTGACACCCCTTGGAGATATTTATATGCATTAGTGAGATCCCCTCTCAGTCTTCTCCACTAACCAGGCCCAGCTCCCAGTCTCTCCTCATCAGAGAGATGCTCCAGCTGTATGTCTTTGTGGCCCCTACTGGACCCTCTCCTCCTCACCTCTCTTGTCCTGAGGAGCCCAGAACTGGAGCTGGCACTCCAGCTGTGCCTCACCAGCAGAGGGGCAGGATCACTCCCTGACCTGCTGGCAACGCTCTTCCCAGTGCACTCCAGGATCCCACTGACCCTCCCGGCCTCATTATCCACCAACGCTCCCCGATCCTTCCCAGCAGAGCTGCTCTCCAGCAGGTCAGCCCCGACCCGTACTGGCACTGAGGGTTACTCCTGCCCAGCTGGGAGACCGCTCGGGTCCCTCCGGCTCCTCCTGCCCGATCCGTGAGTGCCCTTGCCCTCGCCGCGCTCCCGTACCAGGAGGCTGGAGCCGGGGATGGCGAAGCTCTGCTTGTACAGGTACGCGCCGCAGAACAGGGCCAGCGCCGCGCCCCGGTGCTGCCGCTCGTAGTCCCGCAGCGCCTCGGCCAGATCCCGCAGCTCTTCCAGGTCCGCCGGGAAGCGCAGTGCCCTGCGGGGAGGAGAGACACGCGGGCAGCCCCGGGGGAAGAGAGGGACACGCGGGCAGCCCCCGGGGGACAGACGGACACAGCCCCGGCCCCCCACACCCACCTGCGCGTCTGCCCCGCGCTCAGCCGCACCGACAGCAGCCACAGCGCGGCCGTGGCGGCCGCAAAGACGAGCAGGAGCCCGGCCGGGCGCCGCCACATCCCGGGTCGGGGCCGCCGTTCCGCCGCCGGACCGACCCGAGCGAACGCGGCCCCTCCCGGCCCGGCCCTGCCGCCCTCAGCGCCCCGAGCCGGGCGCGCACGCGCGAGGCGGGGCCCCCGTGAGGGCCGCGGTGGCGGGCGCGGCGCGGGCGGAGCTGTGGGGACTGGGTGGGATCTGCTGCTCCTCAGGGCTCCAAGCTGGCTCAGCTGCCGGCACACGCTGTAAACCCTCGTTTTAAACCCGCGCTTTTAGCCCTCGTTTTAAAGCCACGCTTTAAAGCCGTGTGCCGCCGTGGTTTTATTGTCGCTTCCCCAGCCTCTTCATACGCTGTGCGGGGCGAGCGGGTCTCGCTGCTCGGCTACCGCGGAAGGCGCCCGGGCCCCGCCAGGTGAGTCCCCACACGGCGGTGGAGTGTCTCCGTCCCCACACGGCGGTGGAGTGTCTCCGTCCCCACACGGCGGTGGAGTGTCTCCGCCCCGTCCAGGCACAGCATCCGCGGGACTCGGCCCCTGCTTCAGCACGGGATGGGCTTGAAGGTTTTCTGGGTGTTCTCACGCAGGACCAGGTCGTATCGGCACAGCTGGGGTCTGTGTGGAAACACGGCCGAGAGTGAAAAAACGGCGCTTTTTTTCTGTCGTCTCCCCACGTGCTGGAGGCCTATGTAAAATAAGTCATCTTCTCAGGAGAACTGGCTCCAAGTCCACCTGCAGTGAGGTTGGCTTTAAGACAGGGATACCTTGAGCATTATGCCACTCTGTTCTATTTGCTTGTGGAAAAAAAGGAACAAAAAAATCCAGCAAATAAACAGGCACTGGCTGCAGAGTCTGTGCTTACCTTTAAGCCAGTCCACACCTGTGTCCACCAAACAAGGTGGTCCTTCCAGTTCATCTGCTTGTTCCTGCCCTTTCCCTGCTCCTGGCATGAGGAATTCTGCCACTGCTCTGACCTGGGTCCAAACATTGGTCTGGTTCAGCCAAAAAAACGGAGGAAATACTTGGGCTTTCACTGGGGAAATATGAGCATTAGCCCTGGCACAGGGAAGGGGAGAGGCGATGACTGATAGTTGAAGTGTTGAAAGTCCTGAACTGTGCTTATGGCCTGTGGCAGCCCCTCCTCGGGGAGAGAGGGCATCCTCTGATTAAATATTTAGGGCATTTGTGTCTAGTTTTAAAAAGACTAAATGTATAGCTGGGGCTGAAAGCGACTCTAGAAGTGTGGAAGAGACAGGGAGTGGCAGCAAGGGAGAGCTGCAGGACTTTGTTTAGTAGATGTACACAACCTTTTCCTTGTTCCAAGGTAGGATAAGGGTAGCAGACCTCATGAAATGCAAAGAAACATGTTCTGTAGCTCTGTATGTCTTTTTGCTTTGCTCTCCTTACCCTGTGATCTTCCACCCTTGTTTTAACCCAAGTTTAAAGCACAGTGTGGTGTCCACATAGTGTCCTTGCACACAAGGTCAGTGTAAGAGATTCTGTACTTGCTGAGCTCAGGCAGACCTCCCGACCTCCAGAGGTGGGAAGCTTAAGGGTAGGACAGCAGAGCAGACAGAGGTTAATGAGGTGGTAGAAATCTCATCAACAATGGCCTGGGAGGTACCTCCTGATGTTGTGGGTACCAGTCAGGGCTTTGGGGCAAAGCAGCCAGCAGCTCCCAGTTGCTGGAATTCCAGGAGTAAATTAATCTCCCTGCCTCACTGGCTGTAGAAATTGGCTGGGATATAAAATGTGTATTTGAGGCTGAACATCTGTTCTTCCCAGAGAGCTGCATTTCCCTTCATCCCAGAGTTCAGGCCTGGGCAGCTTCTCAAAGGTCATTTTCCTGACCAGAGGTTAAGGTGTCAGGCCATGTCAGAGTCACATCACATGTGACATGTTCCCAGTGCAATGACAGCCTCTGTGTTCAAGTAAATATTCAGCTGTAGGATTCCATTAAAGAGGAATTTATTCCCAAGATATGTGTATGAGAATTACTAAATGTAAAATCTAATTCTTCTGCACAAACTGCACAAACTCAGCCAGGCCAGGAATCTGGGAGATTGCTTTACTTCTGTCCAGTCTGCACCCACAGAAATGGTTTGTTTGTAAACATCCGCTCACCTTTCTGGGTTTGTCAGCGAGCGGAACCTCATTTGGAGAATCCTGAGCTTGAATTTTGGGCCAATGACAGATCCCGTGGAAAATGTCAAGGAAATTCTTTCCACAGTTTCAAGATCCTGGTCAAACCCAATGAGCAAAGTGATTTGGTTGTACTGCTGGAAGGTAGCAGCTTCTCTAGAGGTAAAGCAGACGAGAGAGAGTGTCAGAGAGTCACCAAGGGAATAGCACTGGTTCTAATGTAGTCACTGTAGTATTAGAAACAGGGCTGGGGGAGGAGGCCTGAACTTGTGATTAGTTTCTGATTTACAGGAAATGGGTATGGATTCAGGTCTCCAGGTGTCAACCTGCTCAGCCACTTCTGCCCTCATTTTTTTGGGTTGGAAGTGGGGACACAGAGGTTGGATACCATTTGGCCCCAAACCAGGATTTTCACTGTGATTCTGCTTTGGTCCCAAGTGGCCTAGACCCAAGTGATATTTGTACCTGGCTGTCTGTGCAGGCCTGAACACTGAGGAGCCTTGAGATATGCATGAAATCTGCACTGGCCTTGGTGTGGGAGTGATGCTGATTGCTCCAGTGCAAGCAGATACCAGATATGGCTGAGGGAATAGGCACTTAGAGAAACATGGGAAAACTGGTTGTGCAGGTTTGTTTGGCTGACGTGTGGTTAAGATCAATCAGGAATTTGCATGTCACATAAACACCAGTCATTAATTTGTCTCTCTGAGTGGAATGAATTGGTTTTGGATGAGACATATTCAGGCCCAGGTTAATCCCCAGCGGTCTTGGGCACTGGGAACTAGAACAGAGCACTCCCTGGAAGAGGAAGGAAAGAGAGGGAAATGTTTTTCCTTCTGTTGTAGTGGAAGCCTAGGGAAGCTGTGCTGCTGGCTGATATTGTCCACTTCAGTCCTTAAGATGACAGAGAAGGGCCCAAATCAAAAGGCTGGGCTGTCAGGGGCTGTGTGCTGGGGGAGGCTGTGGGAATTCCATAGGGCCAGGAAATCCCATAGTCATGTGTACTAGCAAGTGTCAGCAGAGAAACTGGGGGAGGATGTGTCACCTCCTCCCAGATGCAGTTGTACCAAGGGATGCACGAACACTTAGAGATGCTCAGGCCAGTAAGACTTACGGATTGACTCTTGATTCTGCCTTCCTCCCAGCTTCATCAACTAGCATGATGCTGAAGGTGCCTCTCCTGGTGTCTTTGTTCCATGTGATAATATCCACCAAGTAGTGATAGACTGAGGGGAGAGAGAGTGGGTGGGGTTAGACCCTGTGGGTTCACTCTGCTGTCCAGGCTGTGCCCTGTCTGGGAGCAGAGCTGCAGGTGGAGGATGGACACAACCCCTGCAGTTTATCTGGAAAATCCGTTTCTCCTCCCTGCTCTCCATCTCGCTTCGCAGAGATTTCAGCCAGAAACACTAGGAGGTGTCAGGAGAGCACTACAGCAAGGGTTATCCATGCCGGATGGCCTCTCTGTATGGTTCCCAGCACACTGCCTTTCACTGCCTGCCTTCCCCCTTCACTTCCAGACTGTCTTTTCTTTCTTCTGTCCCTCTCTGAACCACTCCATTTCTGTTCTTCATACCTGTCATTTGTCATCTCTGTCATGGAGCAGAATTGTCTGTTCTTTGATCTGTGAGTCTGAATTCACTTGCTGACCAGCACTGGAGCTCAGGCCATAATCCCTGCCCATGCCTGGTATGTTGGCACTCACAGGGATGAGGAGAAACCTCGGTGAAACCTTTTTTTCCACAGATTCTCCCCCTCTCCTTGTGGCTCTCACTTTTCTCCAGGGTGGCTTTTTCACCTGTACAGCCTGTCTTTCTCTTTTATCATTCCCACACACCTATTACTTTCACAAAAGAATGGTGTGTTGCTTTGAAACACAATTTGGGAACTTTTATACTTAATTTGAAAGTTCTCAACCAGTTTCCTGGTTGAGCAAGTTGGCTTTCCCAGCACTGGACAGGTTTTCAGGTAAGGAAGGTCATGGCAAACCACAGATGGACACAATTCCATCCAGCAGCCACTGGAGTTTCTAAAACGCAGATAACCATCTCTGCTTGGCTGCTGCTGAAGGAGGCAATGCACAGGGAAAAATCATCTCAGGAATCTCAGTCACTTACTGCAAAATGGCTCTTTGTCCGCTGTATCGAAAAACATACTTGTCACTGGATGGCTCTGTTGTGTTAAATAGCTTTTCCACTCATGGGCATAATAACCTGCAGGTGACAGTTTGAAAATGAAACGGAGTTACTGCACAGGTAGGTGAGCCACTAAATGGCTGAAACCAAGCACATATTTAAGAAATAGTGCATTGTGTTCCAGCTGCCAGGTAGCACTGTGACACACATCCTCCTGTACTCCAAAGGCTTAGGACTGAATATGTCTGGTTACTGTTCAGCACTTTCTTGGAGCTGATCTGTTTCCACATCTCTATCCGTGGTCAAGAAGGATTTCATTTTGCAGTGCAGAATGAAAATCATCCCCTTGACTCTGTCCATTCCTTTCTGGAAGTGTCAGGTGTTTTAGCATCAACATTTCAGAGCTGCCAGCCTGAGGCTGGGCTGGCTGGGGCAGACAGTCCAGAATCCCCTTTGTCCACCTCTTTGCCATTCCTTTTACAGCACAGAGGGGTTTGTGGTGCTGGGAATTTACTTGGAAATCTTATTTTAGCAAGAACAGGCCCCTGTCCCTCAAACTCTGCAACTGAGAGACTTTAATTCACTTTTTCTCTGACTTTAGTGTAAAGATCCCAAGTCTAGTTTTGGCTTTTCTAGTTCTGGATCCCTTACCTGTGGATTTCTGTTCTAGATCATAACAGGATGTGACATTACAAGGAGCAGGCCTGAGAGACCTCAAAAGACCTCTTTTAGAGGTCTTTTACAAAGCACCGTGTTGTGTTGATGCTTTTACAAAGCACCGTGTTGTGTTAGTCCTTCAGCAAAACATCACCCTCCAAGTGACAGTGATGAAAGGCAGCCCAGTATTCAGGATGGGTTGACATTCCCTGGATCCTTACCTAGGATGGGGCATGGCATGGGCCAGAAGGGTTCGCAGCTGGTGCATTTGCCATTCCTGTAATTCCTGTACGAGTTGCATGGGTATGTGGTGATATTGCAGCTCTGTGTCAGGGAGGACAGGAACAGGAAAACAGACCTCTGGTGGTCACATTTAAAATACTGCAGTCCTTGATCGTGTACAGGGAAGAAATGTTTCGTTAGCAATCCTTACGCCTCAGGGAAACGGGATTAATGCCCACAGGACACACCAGTGGGCAGTCACTGACCAATCTGAACCCAACAAATTGCACTGGGGAGCAGCACTGGGCTGTGGCAGAACAGTAAATGGGCAGCAGCCTCTCCCTTTGAGTGCACTCAGCTCTGCCTGTATCTGCTTTGCTTTTCTTTTTGTCTTTTTGGTTTTAAAAGCATTTGTTCATGTGGTTGCTGCAGTTCCAGAGAATCCAACTATGGATCAAGTTCTGTCTCTGGTGCTCTCTGTATCTCTCTGAGCTCAGGCCTGACAGCTGGATATTGCTTTTAGCTTTGCACGTGACCTTCCATTTTGGTGTAAAAAACTCTTCAGAAAGACATAACTAATAAAATGAGTTGTTGCATGAGCAGCAAAATGAGTGAAGCCTCATTTCCTAGGGATTTTTGGCTCAGCCTGGTCCCCAGTGTAGATTCTCTTGGGTCTGATAAAGGTTGAGTTCACAATACTGCATTTCCTTCTGTAAGGTATCTTCTTCAGCCAGCTTTCATCAAACCAGTTCTGCTGCCAGGCTGAAATGAAAAAAGCTTTCTTGTGTTCAAGACTAGGGCTGTGCCTTCCAGACTGCACCGTCTGTCACTGCCAGGGAAGGTGCCTTGGCTTTGGGATAACTGCCTGCTCCACATTCATCTTGAACCTGTTTTCTGAACAGGTCCTTGCCACTGCTAGTCCTTGGGCTTTTGTGTGTTACAAGTAATTAGAAAGAAAAATCTCACAGATTTTCTGGACATAGACACAAAATGAAGGCACACATCTACCTGATGACTTTTTGCACAGAGGATTAATCCCACTTGCACTGTGACAGAGGCACAGAGATGTCACTCTGACTCTCATGTCTGCCTGGTGCACATCAGCTAAACCCCTGTCACACCAGTGCTGAGAAGAGGTTGCTGCCATGGCTTTCCCAGAGTATGGATTTCATGTATTTTCTAAGCAGTGATGATTATTCTCTGGCTTTCTCCTCTTTTTCTGATTGGAAACATTT
This sequence comes from Corvus cornix cornix, assembly GCF_000738735.6. Lineage (NCBI taxonomy): Eukaryota > Metazoa > Chordata > Aves > Passeriformes > Corvidae > Corvus > Corvus cornix. The sequence goes on along the minus strand of NC_046339.1, from coordinate 24,405,090 downwards.
TGTCAGGGTTTGTGCAATTCAGGGCAGGATTAATTACCAGAAAATATTGTAAGTGGACAGCCTGGTTGGTCGGTCCCGCCGTTGGGATAGAAGTCAACGTGGCCCAGTGCTTCTCCGTATCCCAGTCCTAGCAAAAGGGAATACCAGGGCTCAGAGAGGGAATATTAAATTGTAAAAAGCACAAGAAGGAAATACTGATGAAAAAATAGTAGTTATTTAGCTCTAGGATGCCTGCTTGTACAGCAATACTAATGTCATCCATCTGTTTAGGCAGCAGGCCAAACAGTTGTGACCCAGCTGGGTAATTTTAGCAATGGTATCAAGTACCTTAAATAAGTCCATGCACGCAACAGTACAAAATGTGGGGGTTTGTGTCACTTGTATGCAGGAGAGGAAAAGGGATGTGAAACCTGGCTATTGCTGTGCTGCTGAAATCTGACTTCCTGGGAGGGCTGGAAGAAAAGACGCAGCAATTAGGTGGGAAAGCCAAGTGTTAGGGGTAGGGTGGCCATGGGAGCAGCATGGGGGGCTTGGCATCGCACTGCTGGCCTGGCTGGTGGGTCTGGAAAAGGACAGGGCTGAGGGAGAGTCCAGATTTGCCCTAGAGGAAGGTTTAGCTCTTAGGAGATGGGATGGAGACTGGAAGCATCATGCAGGGAGCCATGGGCTGGGGATAACTGATCTGCTGTGCAAGGCATTGAGCTGTGGGACCGGCTCTGGAAATGCAGCCTGACCCTGGGGTGGGACGTTGGTGTGTCCTGCTCTGGCAGGATTGTGCTGCAGGACCTCCTCTACCGGTTCCTAAGTCCTTGTAAGGCATGGGCCAGGAGGTTATTACTGCTGTCAGCAGCAGCATGTTTTGAAATGCAAATAAACCAGCAGCTCCTGAGGGAGTGCTGGGAACAGCGTGGGCAACACAGCGCCCCAGAGCCTCAGTGAGGGAGTCTGCTGTGCTCCTGGGCCAAAGGAGCGAGGACCCCCAGCACCGGTGCCCACCAGCAGCCCCCCTTCCCCGCGCTCCCAGTCAGTCTCTGGGTTTCCGTGTAAAGGAAGGAGGTGGAGTGTCACGTACCGTCGGTGTCGGAGTGAATGACATCGACAAACTGTGCGTCCGTGGGGTCCAGCCTCTCGCTCGGCGCCGTCCCCCGGTACAAGGGGCCCGCGGGGTCAAGGCCTGCAGCACAAAGCCATGGCTGTGGCATCGCCTCACTCGGGGCTGTCCTTCCTTGAGGCAAGAGGACTGCTGGAGGAAGGCTTACCTGTGATTCTTCCCAGCATGCCATCAAACATCTGTCCCACAAAGCCGGAGATGTGTGCTCCCAGGCTCACTCCTATCATGTGCATGGAGTCAAGGGACGCTCCATCAATCTGAGATTTAAAAGTACTCGTGGTCATGCGTTTTCGGAAAATAAAAAATTGTTAGGAGGAGGAATGTAACATCTCCCAGAGTGTTCCACTCTGTGTAGATAGTCCCACAGAGCAGCCAGCATTCCTGTTTGAGGCCTAAACCTCAGAGAGCTGTGATGAGAGTAGTTCAGGCAATGGTTGTATTTTCCTGGGGCAATGACTACAGGTGTGGACAGGAACCACTGATGGGCCCCAGCAGTAAAATTCCAGTTGCCCCACATGTGGTGCCTGCAAGGAATTAGCAGACACTATGATCCTAATGATCCAGCATCCTTATTGCCTGTGCAAGAGCTTAGAGGAGCTGTGAACTGTAGCTGATCCCCATAAGCTGCCTTTGGATGTATAGAAAGTGGAAGTAGAGTTTCTATGTATGGGAAAACATGTCTGGAGAGTTTTGTACCCAGAAATGTAGAGACTTAGAGTGTAAACTGAATATTGCACCAAAATACCATTGTACCAAGTCCAAGGGTAGGATTTGGCACTGCAGTATACATGCACTTCCAAAAATTAATGTATTCCTTTTTGAGGAGTTTCTATTCCCAGACATCCTGCTGGTTTAAGCATTTCCTTTGTGCCCTTTACATACTGTGCCTTAATGACTGTATCATAGCGTGAGTGTCCAGCTTACCAGCATTTCATCTATAAGTTTCTTCAGAATCTCAGCAACTCTTCTGCACTTCCTGGAAGCATAACTGTAGATGAGAGTCGTTGCCCCCTGGTTCCAGTCCACAATGATGACGTTCATGTCCTCTACAGAAAGCAGGAGATGCACCAGGTCAAGGATCCAGACCGGGGCAGAGCCTGTGGGTCGGTACCCATGGATGATGAAGGTGGTTTTCTTGGTCACATTGAGGTACTTGGAGGCTGTAGAGTGGATCTCCTCAGCACAGGTTGGGTTCTGCCGCGTGTAGAGCAGCAGCTTCACTTTCAGCTCTGTCCCTATCAAAGCATTCCCAAAGCTGAGGGCTGTGAATGCAGGACATGTCTCCTGAGGATCTGAAAGGAGCAGAGTGGCAATTGGAGTTTGGCACCAAAGGGTTTTCTTTAGCCTGTTGTACCTGCTAACCCTGCACAGGGCAGGGAAATGTGTTGTGAGTTGTCTGAGCACAGAGGCTGCTCCTGTCTCCTCTCTCCCTCTCCTCTCTGTCATGCTCATGACTGAAGTTACCTTGGAACTTAAGTTTTCTTGCCATGTTGGAACAAAGAGAGCAATCACGTCTTTTTGGAGCAGCATTCCCTGAAACACCACAGCCCAGCTTCCTGTGGCAGCTGGGAGCTGGCAGGGACTCTCTCCAAAAATCTCACTGGTGTGAGGAAGGTATTAGAGACCGACAAGCAGGATGGTTGCTGTATTGGTTTGTGAGCACACCCAGGTGCTCTGGACAGGTTCTAGGCTAAACAGGTGTCCTCAGGGTTGATTTCTGGAGCTGCCAAGCCGCAGAGAGTCTTGCCGTGGTGAGGGGCAGCTCAGTGCTTCATTTGTATGTGCAGATGCAGCCTGCATCTGCAGGTATTCCAGACTGCAAAATGGGGCACCCTTGACTGTGTGAGATGGTAATATACACAGCTTTATACACAGCTGAAGTGTAACTGAATTTGATGTAAGTGCTGCTTGATGGGATGGCCTGTGCCACTGGAAAGCCTGTCTTTGTTCTTTGCTTTTCCAGCAGGACACCAGCTGAGCCTTCAGAGCCCAATACAGTCTCCAGCAGGGCACTGGCAGGGAATGGAATAACTGTCTCCAGACAGACACTGCTTATGAAGGCCCTCCCAGGTTTAGTAGCCTCTTCCTGGCTCACAGTCCTTTCCCTCAAATCCTCGTAATCTTATTGAAGAACCTTGTGGGGGAGAGTGTCTCTCTCACACATATGTCCTGGGCTGCAGTAATTGTTCAGCCTACAGTTCCTAGAGGAATCTTCCCGATCTTTGCTGCTTAAAGGACTGTGCAGTAGGTAGCAGGGTTTAGAAAACCTGCAGCTGTAAGGTACTGATGCTCTAGCAAATCTCCAATGCTCTGTGCATTTTAATTTCTGAATGATGAAACTCTCACTGTTTCTATGAGCAACTTTCCCTTTTCTCCTCCTCGGGAAATCAGGAGCATGAGAGTGATATAAATGCTATGTGCCCAGCACATAAAACAATCTGCTCAGTTGCCACAGTTCTGCTAATTACTTTGTAGGAGCCCCAAGAGCTCCAGAAATAAAAGTTAATAGGCTAAAAGGATGTTGCAGTTAAGTCCAACTGAATATTTTAAATTGCTACCATAAATTTAGAAATAAATTTTAACATCTGAAATCCATGGAGTCCTTCCTGTATAAAGCCTATGGTAACATATGAATGGTGTGACAGGAGTGGTGGGAAATGAGCCCTCAGCCAGGCCCAGTGAAATCAGAGGCCTTTGAATGGAGGGTGTCCTGCCTCTGTAATGCTTCACTCAGAGCTCCCAGAGCAGTGTGACTCTGGGCCCTGCTCCCAAGAGGAAAGGTGAGCTGGGTGGCTGCCTCCTGGCCAGCCTGCTCTCAGCTCATTCTTACAGTGCCAAGATGCTCCAGGGAAACAACAGCAAGAGTTCTATGACACTGCTCTTGTGGAGATCCCAAAGTAACTAGCTGAGAAAAATTAACATTTTTTGCTCATGCACACCAGCTCACACAGTGAGACTCAGTGACTGTCCTCTAGGTGCTACTGCAGCACAAAAAACCACAACTGTGTGTTTTACTAATAACTAGGCATTATTTTAGTTACTGTATAGTAGCACTATATAGTGTTATTAATTATCTACTGCCACTGAAGCTGTAGCAATACAGGCAGAAATGCCAGGCAAGAATTGCTTCTGTATGGTGCAAGATTGCACCAATTGCTGAATTTGTCTCTGTATCTCCTGCACTGTGCTGAGGCTTGCCCAGAGGAGCACTGTTTGTCATCAGAACAGCCCAAACCTTCTGGTACAGAAGTGCTTTCAAAGAGCTGGTCAGCATTTGCTGATACCTAATACAGGGTCTGTATAAAGGGCCTTGTTATATCTGCACCAGGTCTGTCAGATTGGTTCTGTTTTGATTAACAAAATCAAATCAGTGCTAATAAGGGGAGGAAACCTGGCAGCTTCTCTTCTGGCAAGCTGGTGCCAACCCCAGCCTCATCCACCATGTGTTCAAAAACTGACAAATGAGGACAGCCAGTTATCCTGGCTTTGCTCTTCCTTCTGCTAAGCACAGTGACTCCTACCCAAATGACTGGAAGTGTCTTTGAAACTCCAGGATGACTGGGGCAAGTGGCTTATTGAGATTTACTCTGCAAGCAAATAGGTGAGGTAGAAACTTATCCCCTGGCACTGTACTTAACCCATGCCCGACAGACCACTTCCCTCCATTAAAGGGGAATGAATATGGCCATTAACCCAGCATGCCAGTAACTCATTTCCAGCCCTGCCTTAGCTTGCTAGACAGTCTCTGGCAATCTCCATTCTCCTTCTGCTCCGTTTTCTGATATGTAAAATAGTAGGCAAACACTGTTCTGCTGGGCAAGGTGCTCTGATCTCCGAGAACCTGTAGCGGGGAGCATAAAAATGTGTTAAATCCATGTACCTGCCTGGGAACTGGACATGTTTGGTCTGGAGCCTGAGATCAGCCTCAAAGGTGCTATTGCAGCAGTGTAGGTATCTTCAGAATAACTTGGTTCTGAAGTTTTTTATATATATATATATATTCTGAAGTTATATACTCCCAGGTGGGAGTGTTGCAGTCATGGGAACAGTCCCAGGCAGACTCCTGGTATTTACTGCAGTCAGTGCTCTTAAGGCCTGCATTCCCCTGGTCTCTCTCATTCCTTTCTAGGAGATGATATTTGGAGGCTTTTTGTTTGATGGTGATCCTATGGACAGGCAGGGTTTGCCATGCTGGTGTTTTGGGGCTGTGGTACCTAGCTGTCTGCATGAGTAAAGTAGCAGCTGAGGTTTTTACCAGCCTGTCATCTTGCAAAGGGAAGTTCCAACAGATTTTTCACCTCAGTGGGTCAGTGGTCACTTGGCTGGATGTGTGGCTGTCCCGGCTGTGGTCCTTGGGACACAGAGCTGCTCGCCCAGTAAGAACCTGCGTGGAGCTCAGGTGAGCATGTCGCCACTTCTCTGTCTGCAGGAGCTCTGGTCCTCCAGCCCCTGCCACCTTGCCTGGTCTTTGTGCAGTGTGTGTCATCAGACTGGTCTTAACCATCAGCAACAACTTTCCCCATTTAAGCATATTTCACTACCACACCACGAATCTCGGGAGCATTAGTGCAGATTTCCATCCCTTTTCCACAGAGAGGGTGTACCCTCCACTCTTAAACTGTCCTCAGTAGCTCACTGCATTTCATCAGTGCCTTCTCACAGCATTCTCTTTCCCCACTTCTTGTGACTGCATTTCCTACAAAATATTAAACAAACCAAGCAAAGGCAACCCTGAGATTACTCCAGAGGACCCAATGAAACACAAGTTAGTATTTAGAAGAACACTGGGTCTTTTTAACCCTCTTCGTTTTCCCTGCAAAGCAGAGAGCTGTAACTTGCCTTGCTCCCGTGTGTATGCTAACACAAGGCAGTACATTTGTTTATTTTTACACAGGTTGGTTCTTGTAGGGCTGTGAGGCTATCAAATGGATCTTACTGTTCATAAATGGTAATTCATCCTTCGCCTCTGTCATACATGACACCCCTGAGAAGAAATCATTATTCTCTGAAGATTTCAAATGACATTTTCGGTGTCAATGGATAGTACTTATATAAGAGAAATGTTCGCAAAGGGAGGAAAAGATAAAAAATACTTCTGGTTTTCCATTTGGAACTCTTAGAACTGACTACATTCATGTAACCAGCATAATTTGCTTTGCCAAAATAAATAATGCTAGTGAGAAACCCTAGCAAGTACATTCATGTTGCCGTAAAACACAAAAAATGTGTTATATGTGACAAAAACATTCAAAACAAGCAGTTGAGTTCTTACCTGTTTTCACCCCATACAAAAGGTAGATGAACACAACACACAGCCTCAGCATATGGACTTCCTCATGGAACTTCTAAGGGTAAGAGATTTGAAGGATCCCACAATTTCTCTGGCATGTGTCTGCTGGCTCTGACAGCAATTAGCTTGCTTTTTCTTCTGCCAGTAACAGTAGGTGTGGTGAAAGGAGGAAGTTACCAGCCAAGAAATGAAGACCAGTCTTGGGTTATACAACTGAAGCTTCTTCTTAAGAAGGTGGGGCACCTTCTGTTTTAGCAGGTTTCCTTAATTTAAATATAGTTTGCCCTGGGGGATGACTAATCAAAGACACAAATGGGTTGGTATCACTCTGTGAGCAGCAATTTGACTACATGTGTTGAAACTAAGGAAATTATTGCCTATTTGTCTTTTGCAAAGAATGTCAGGATGGTTGTAGGTGTCTGCAAATCTGATAAGCATCTGGGCGGGGCCGGCGCTTGGTTTCACAGCGCCCTGCCTTTGGAGAGCTCATGATGATCCCTGATCTCCCATGTCCCTCCTGCTCTCCCAAGTGCCACGGTGCAGAGTCCCTTCCACAAATCCTGTCACCACCTCAGACAGGAGACAGGTGACAGCACTGTGTTGTGACAAAGGGAAGGTACCACTTCAAGGTGTCTGGCTCTCCACTGGGCTCCCAAGCAACTGCTGTCTTGGATAACACACAACTGGCATTCCCACATTTTCTCACAGACCTGCTGGAACCTCATGAATTCAGCTCTAATTCAAGTAAGGAAGGCTTTTTCTTTCCTTGCTGGATGGGAGGAAGAAGATGGCCAAGGAAAGACAACTGTCAGGGGCAGGAAAGGTAGTCTGAAATTGGAGCTGGAAGGTATAGGCCAAAATTGGGAAAACGAGGGTGGTGGGAAGTCTGTAAAGGGATGAGAAGGGAGGGAGCAGGGATGGCTGCTGGATGGAAGTTGGGTGGTAGCTTTGCCTGGTGTTTTCTTAGCAAATTCTTCTAACATAGGCCAGGGAAAGGGAACGTGGGGTGGATTAGAAATAACTCCTTAAGCCCAGGCTCTGGTTTTTTTTCCCCTGGTGATGACCCAATGAGGAGCTGAACTATTACAGCTCCCAGCTGCATAGCTGGTTCTTTGGTCCATGCTATACTTACTAAGTTTTTTGACTTTGCTAATTCTCAGGTTAATCCTTAACTCTTCCTGCTGTCTGCAGCTCCTTCTCGTTCAGACAAGTGTGTGCTGCTCCTCTGGTGCAGGTACGGATCACACTTGAGGCAGAGCATGTGCCTAGCACGATTCCTTCACAAGCACCTTGAGCTCTTCAGCCTCAAGCAGCTCAGCAATCTGAGTCTCACTGAACATGTGCCATGCTGTGGTCCCATTTGAAAATCACCCAGGCAAATGTTGGGGCCTGTTATTTTGAATAGGATAAACACTGAGAAAAGACACCAAATAACTTCTGCGGATCTGGAAGCTCCAGTGCTTTTTTTTCTGCTGCACTGGCAAAAGAATATAATTTAAACATTGTTTTCCTTCCAGCTCCTTTCTCACCTCTACCAGTAATCCTAAACTCTGTCAAAATATTTTCTCCTTAGCAAGAAGTTCTGCCAATGGTGAGACGGAACTGGTCCGACAGTGAAACATGAAGAACAGAAGGCTTTTACCTGTTGCAAAAGACACCTGAGAATCAGAGATAAAATAAGGTAAATCGAGAGGGCCTTGCCTTTCATCTCAATACAAAGAGGGGTAACAATTTGCTGCCTGAAGCTAAGCCCTACTTGTTTCTTTTTTTTGTTTTGGATTTTCATTTCCCATCTGAGGTTGCTCATCCGAGTGGCTCTCACTTCAAGAGGCCCTACACTGGGGCTGGCAGGTTCTTCCTTGGAACTCTCAACCATCCCTCAGAAGACCATGATTTTGAGTAACCACCATTTCAGCATCAATTAGACTGTCTGTTCACTGTACACATTGGCAAGCATTCCCAGGATGTCAGCACTGGAAATGCTGTCCACTACTACCGTCAGATCCTGAGAGCAGGAATTCAAGTGCTTACAGGCTACTCCCCGCTCTTGATTCTGCTGACCAACCTTTCACACCTGCCCCACACATCCTGCCTCAGCCACACACTTGTTAAAGATGGCAACAACTCACAGCTATTTGGGTTTTGTACACTGAAATCTAGACAATAATCCCACTGTGAGCTTTGAAATCAATTGCAATTTGAGACAGTAAAAACTTTTTAATCATGTGTAGAAAACATTTAAGATCAGAATTTTCACCAACTTAAGAATAATTTAACAAAAACCATGAAATAATCTTATAAGCATGAAACATTTTGCACTTGGCTGTGACACGTCAGAACCTCTGCTATTTCACATTCAAGAGACAAGCATTTTAAACTCTTCTCTGTGAGCAGAACCACTGTTGGAATCTGGAAGTTTCAGAAATGTTGTTTCCTCCTTAGGGCAGCTTATGACAGCAATGGTCAGCTGAAAAATATTTTTATGTTGCATTCTTGCATCCACTGTATGAAATCCCACCGATTCACTAATTTCCTGTGGGTGGAATATTTTCATGGAGATACTGGAGAGCCAAATCTGTCCACTTCATTTCTTGCTCTTTCACAGACTCGGTGGTGCCGCCGTTGTCTTGCTCTGGTTCAGGGAGCTCATTCTGAGAACAAAACACAGGTACAATGCATTCCACACGTAATACACCTCCTGAAAGCAGCAGGTTGTTACTATTTGTATGGATAGATATAAAAACCCACAAACGAGACCAGAGGGTGCACCTGAACAATAAATATCATACATACTGATCCACATAAAAATATTGCAGAGCCCTGTCACAAACAGTATTCTTTTCATTTGAATATGGTGCTTAATCTGAAAGGTAAATTGTTTTCCAGGACCCTGGGGCCTTTCTATACACTCAGACTGCACACACAGTGAGGGAGAATATACAGCAAATGCAAAGGAAGTAAATAACAGTACAATGCAATTATTCCATTGTTTGTTTGCAATGTGCTGCTTCTGCTGTTGCCAAGAATACAAATACTGCAGACAACTGGTTCTGTAACTTGTTACTATCCTATGGCAGGTGAGAAGGCCTTCCTGTCTGTGTGCTGGACTCAGGTGTGGCTGTGCTGGATGAACAGCAGAAGCCAGAACCCCCTGCCAGGTGTGCCACTGAGCCGCTCACAGCACAGTAAGGGGAAGGAGAGTTTAACTGAGATTTCATTTTCCTTCCTTCTATTATTTGTTCTCTGTCTTGCTGTATTGGTGTAGTCACACTGAGCATGTGCTATTCTGCCAGATACCATTTGGGCTGGAATTCTGAGTTCTAGACCTCTGGAAATCCCAGCGTGAGCTAAATAAAATGTTTCAGCTTTGAAAACAGTGAATGATTCATGCCCATTTGAGTTCCCAGAAATGTCTCAAGTGAGCACTGGGGCAGATTCTCAGGACAGGCTCAAATACCACTTTCACAGCCATTCTGGTTGCTCCTTTGCAATCTCCCTGAGTAAGTCCCCTGTGAATTCATGCTGGTCTTTCCATGTGATCAGAGCCATTCCCATCTCTGGGGATCTTTATTTCCACAGCCAGGCCTTTCTTTCTATTGTTAGTTGGTGAGGCTTCCTTCTCTGGGGCTGTCATCTGTATGTCACTGTAAGCCATCACAAGATGGCTCTAAGGGAAGAAACAATAATGTTTCGACTCAGGGTGAAGGCAATTGTCAACAAGGAACCTGTTTATGATACTCAGCTTACCTAATAAAGGTTACCTGAAGCAAAGGAGGGTTTGGGCTCTTTTAGCTGAGAATCACACTTCTGCAAGATGCTTCCCTCAAGCCCAGCTCTTGGCAGGAAAATGTGTGCTGTACATATGGATTTTGAGTTGTGCAGCTGCCCCTCGCCCTCTCTGAAAAGCCACTGGTGGCAGGGCTAAAGCTTGAGCCACGTCACAAATTTGGAAATCTCTGTGCTGAAAGAAACCAGCACCCCACAATCCCCATGGCTGCTCTATCTGTGCTAGCTGGGGTGAAGCTCATGTACCAGAGAGAACAAGGAAAGGGGAAATCCTCAGCTACCTCCCACTTCCTTGGAAGTTTCAAAATAGCTAAGGAAAGGTATCACTGTGGGAGATCTGAAGCTTCAGCTCTGGGCTCTGTGGGATCAGCAGGAGCTTTTCCCCTGCTGCCCCTCTTTGGCCTCACAGCTGTACCCTGGATGAAAGGAGAGGTGCCATGCCTTGGGCACAGCAGTGCAGACAAGAGTCCTGCTGCACCTGCCAGCCCTTCACTGCTATCCTGGAACTGCCAACAGCAACACTGTATCTGGAAAAGACTGCTTTGAAACACCTATGGAAACCTCTCAGCTTCTTTTAATAGCATTGCAGGAAGTGGAAATAAAGTGTAACTAAGACTGCAACTGTCAGTGTGAGACTGGTATCAAACACCAGGAACAACAAAGGGAAGCAGAGAGAAAGGATAATTCTACTTCTTCCTGTTGCCAAACCCAGGACAGTGCAATGGGAAGGGCACTCCAGTTCTGAGAAGATTCAGCAACTGGTCAGGGGAAGAGGGACAGAAACGTCCATGTCCATGCACACAGGAATGACTGGCATAAAGGGCAAGGAAGGAGTCAGATCCAGGAGCCTTTTGTACACCACGAGCAACACTGTGTCTTTTCTTGGAAGGGTCTGTGATAAACACAGCAGCCTTAACTCAGATTGATACGTAGCAATTCACCTACCAGAGGGATGGCCACATCCTCGTAGGGCAATTTATCTTCCCTCCATGCATCATCGATCAGGTCCAGGATCCTGCCATCCCTCTGCACCTCGCTGTCCATTGTCGCAGCGGGTCAGAGCAGCTAAATCTGTGACACAAAGCAGATGCTGTTTTAACAACATCCCCAGCCAAGGAGCTGCAGTTTGGACTACAGGCTTGCTCCAGGTTTGATGCAATCCATATGAAGCTTAAACTTACAAGGAAAACCTTGATTTTCCTAATCTACTCAAAAAGGGGTTAGAACCACAGGAGAAGAACTTAATCTGAAAAGAACTCTATCAAAGTGAATTGCAGATTGATATGCATCAGAGATGAATATATACAACCAGCTGGTTATTGTTAATGATATATACGTGCATTTATATCTACTGACTGACTTTTAGAAGTCTTAATTTGAGTGAGTTTGAGCACCTAGAGCTGCCCAGGACCCTTTGCTGCCTGCTGGCTTACAGTCCCTGACCAGTGCCGTGCCTCACCCACACCTTCAAACGTCTGGAAGTGTCACAACAAAGGACTTGAAAGTACCCAGAATCCTGCCCGAACCTGAAGTCCAGTTTCCAGTGAAACAGAAGCAAAACGAGACCTATCTTTCAGCCCCAGCTACTATAATTACTCCAGAGTGTTTCATTGTACTCTGCCCTCCTTGAAGGGTCACCTCAGGCCCTCGCCCCGGTGTGACCCTGCAGGGCAGCAGCAGCAGGCGGCTCGATCCGGAGGGTACGCGAGAACTGACACTCATTCAAAAGCAAGCCAGGCCTGGCACTCGCCGGCTGCCGGAGCCGCGATGTGGGCGGCGGTGGGCGCGGGCCGGAGCGCATCCCAGCCCCGGGGCGATGCGATCCCTGCCTCTCCCGGCCAACACGGCTCCGTGACCGCCCCGTGTCCCCCCGGTGTCCCCCCGGTGTCCCCCGCGGGCCCCTGCCCGCCCTACCCTGCCCATCCCCGGGGCCGGCGCTGCGCAGGCGCCGCCTCAGCGCATGCGCGGGGCTGCCGGCGCGGGGCCGCCGTGCGCGCCGCAAGGGTGGGAACGGCGGGAAGGGGGGAAGGAAGGAGGGCAGGCAGGAAGGAAGGAAAGAAAGAAAGAAAGAAAGAAACAAACAAACAAACAAGGAAGGAAGGAGGGCGGGTCGGCCAGCCAGCCAGAGCTGGGGTGCTGGGCAGCCCGGAGCGGAGCTCGGCCCGGGGGCTCGGGGCTGGTCCCCGGGGAGCGGCGCTGGAAGGGCCCCGGGCAGCGAAACTCGCCCGCGGCGGGTGCGGGGTAAACACCGTGAGGGCTCGGGAGCGGGGAGGCTCCGGCTGGGGAGGAGCTGCAGCAGCGGGGGAGCCGGGAATGCTGCCGGAGGGCAGCTCCGGTGGCTGTAGCGGGGAGCACTGCCCGGGCACACTGGCCCCGGCTACTTCACAGGCTTAAGCTGCAGGTCTGGATTGGACATCAGGAGGAATTCCTTCACGGAAGGGGTGATTAAATATTGGAAGGGGCTGCCCAGGGCGGTGGTGGTGGAGTCCCCATCCCTGGAGGTGTTTAAGGAAAGACTGGACGTAGCACTCAGTGCTCTGGGCTGGGTGACAAAGTGGGGATCGGTCACAGGTTGGACTTGATGGTCTCAGAGGGCTTTTCCAGCCTCAGTGATTCTGGGATTCTTGCCCTGGCGAGGGGTGATTGGCTCCGGGCTCCTGCCGCTGGTGCCATTCCTGCCGCTGGCAAGTGGAGCTTGTCTGTGGTATTGCTTTTGGGAGGTTCTTGCTCCTTTCATTGTAAGCATGCTTCCAGCAACGCTGTAAGATTGCACCTTTCTATGTTTTTAAATGTGAAGTAATCCCAATCTTTTCTCATGGGGGCTATTCTTAAGTCCTCCTTCATATTACAAAGTTCTCTCCTCTTGACTCTACTACAATTCTGCCTTGAGCTGGGATGCTAAGCCTTGTTTATTTTTAAATGTGTTGTTTTGGTTTGGGCTTTTTTTTTGCCCCCCCCCCCTTTTTTTTTTTTGCAAATACTTCCATTTTCTTCATTTTCAGAAGTGACCAGCCAGCTCTCCTTGCTTTAGCTGTAGTTTATGAAGGAGATTGTTTCCTCTTGTGGGTCTTTACTGAGGTGCTTGTAACTTGCACATTGCAACTTGCGAGCATGAGAGGCCAAAATTTAATACTAAATCAGCAAACCTTATGTAGTATAAAACTGGCTAGAGGTGTCTGATTTTAAGGCTTTTCCCCAAAATCTGGGTGTGCTGGCAAAGTAAGCAAAGCTGGCAGGCTGTGAGGGTGGTAAGGCACAGAGAAGCCGTGGCTGTCCTTCCATGGAGGTGACCAAGGCCAGGTTGGACAGGGCTTGGAGCAACCTGGGATAGTGGAAGCTGCCCCTGCCCATGGCGGGGGTTTGGCATGAGATGGCTTTAAGATCTCTTCCAATCCAAACTGTTCTGGAATTCTATGCTGTCTGTCTCCTCATCTCTCTGACCACTGAAAATTCATTCTGTGTCGGTGTGATTAGAATGTAAGAGGAGAGCTGCTGCTGTCTAGTGGCTGCTGTTGCCACCTGGAGAACTCTTGGAATGCTGTCAACAGCTCAGGGGGTCTGCTCATCTGCTCTCCTCAGCACCCTGCCCTCAGCAGAACCACGAAGTTGTTCTGCATACTGATGGGGTTTTGTTAAGCACAAAGAGGGCCAAAGACAGACAAAACACTATCAGAATAGGGAAAGAATTTTTTCTGTGTATCTTTTATATGCTTGTGTTTTAAAATGCAGCTCCCAAGGACAGGTTTTAAATTGTGAATTGTGTTTTAAAGTGCTGTAGGAGCAGGATGGAAGATTCTTCAGGAAGGAGAGCAAAGCTGAGCCTGCGTTTGTGGAAGTCTCCCTTGCTGTGACCTGCTCCCCTTTTGCTGATTGCTTAATAATGCCATGTTAATCTTTGAGGGAAGGTGTTGGAAGGATCCATCTTCATGTTGGAAAGATCCACACATCTTGGAAAGTGTGTAGATTTTGGAAACATAAGTTTGTGTTAATAGCTCTGGATGAGTCTAACCATTTTTGTGTTAGCTGCAGTTTCATGAAGGAGACATTGAAACAAATTCTGGCTTCCTGGCTGTGGTCACTTTATTCCCCATTTTTGGCTTAAATGTAAAGCCTTCTTGCTTTCACCAAGATGTGAAATTTCTATGGGTGTGCACGTGTTTGTGACTTAAAACGTATAATTTTAAACTAAAACAGTGTACTGCTGCTGTAAAGCTGTTCAACTTATTTTCATAATTTAAGGCATAATTTAAGAGGAATTTTTAAGGCGTTTGTGTTTTGTTAAAATTCCCACAACCATTTGTACAACCAGTGTGTTCTGAGTGTGGTGGGAAACTGCACAGTCTCTTTAACCTAGTCTCTAATAAGGCCTGGAAAAGATGTAATTTATGGATGAATTCTTACTGCTACTTGCTTGTGTTTTCTCTCTGACGTGACAAACTTCCCCATCAGATGTGGATCTCGGGCTGACCCCTTTGAAGCCCAAATGTTCATGTTACTCCACAGTCTGGTGCTCTCAGGACATCTACCAGTCCCTCTGTATTGAGTTCACACAAGTGCAGAGTTGCTCAAGTGCAGATTCTCATTGCTTCTCTCTGAATTTATTAGATCACATGAGTCTGGCACTGCAGTTTGGGGGTGCTGGGTGATAGCATTGGATACATTTTTCTGGTAGAAAAATCTGTTTTCCTCTATTTGGCTTGTAAGTTCATGAAGGTGCCATTGTTTTCCTCACCTCAACTGCATGCTCCTGGTATGTTTTTTAACTTCTTTGCTTTGTGGGCTTCTGCTTGTTCTGCAGTTGGATGGAGAAGCAGCCTGGTTTGTGCACTGCTTTCCTGTGCTTCCCTAGTACTGAAGCCACCAGGATTCAGTGATGGAGGCTTTGCTGGAAGGAATGCAGAGAAATGGGCAGGGGAGGTACGTATGCAACCGTACACAGCAGCCATTCCAAATGATTTTAGCATTAACCTTGCCTCTTACTCAGAATAAATCCTCTGGTATCAGTGTGCAGTGGCCTTCAGCTGCTGCAGGAGCAAAGTCACTGGGTGGGCTGGCTCTGCACTAATCCCTGCTCAGGTATTATAGCCTTAGTTGTCAGAATTTTAGTTCTACGTATTCCTGAAACCTTGCTTCTTCTTTTTCTGTTGTTGTAAACTCTTCTTACTGTCCAACATCAGGAGCAGTAGTAAGTAGAGCTGTGAATAAATATTTATTTTGTAACAGCCTTGCAAGGTTAATGAGATGTGACTTTGTTATCTGATTTCATCTGAAAACATCTGATTATTTCCTGCTTGCGTTGAAACTGCAGAGTCCCACTCAGCTCTGAGGAATCCTTAATGCTCTGTCTGAGGTGAGAGCCTCTAGACTTTTCAATCCCCGAGAGAGACTGTAGTGACAATAACAGAACAAAATGTTTTATGTGTTAAACAACCGTGAAGCAAAAGTCACCGATGCCATTTTCCTAGTCATCCTTGAGAATGTGACTCAAATTTATTTGATACTGTATCTTCTTCAGAGAGCTGGTTGCAGAAATCAAGTTTAGAATTTGCTACATATTAGCAGCTGCTGTGAAGGAAATGTTCCTGCTCTGCATAATAGCTGCTAATTTTTGGTTAACTCGCAGGACAGGGTGAACTTCAAATGTGACTGATTTTGGCTCCTTTAAGAAGTATTTCTTTTCCTATAGAAAAAGTGCCAAGTCGTGAAGTGTGCATATGCCCTGCGGGAACAGAGAAATTTCCATCCCTTAACCTATTGATTTCCATTTCTTTTCAGTTCTTCCCATTTGACAGGCAAATTAAAGGGGTAGAGATCATTATGGAGTTTGCCACCCTCCAGGGCTGTGTCTGGCAAACCTTAATATTGTCCCTGTCTTGGCAGCTTGGGAAGTTTCAGAGGAGTTACTTGAATTGGCTTCAATAATTACTGCACCAAATTAGAAATCTGGGCGTCGCTAGGGAGCTTGTGCTCCCCGATGGATTGCGAGGGTTTGATTCTTCATTATCATGTTGTCATCCAGCCCCCTCTGCTTCAGGGTTTGTCTGCATTTGTGATAAACTTCTGTTTTTGGGAGCTCATAGCCTGGCTGTAAGATTCCTCTGGTGACTGAAACCTGCTATAAAATGCCTCTGCCTGGAGAGCAATTAAGGCAATACAAAATATGAATTAAACACGCTTTGGTTTACTTAGGTAATGCATAGTACCCAAGGCAAAGGGATGAATGCCTGAGTGTGAAGTGATGTGGTTTAGCAGGCATGGATGGTACTGGGTAAAAGGCTGGGCTTGATGACCCTGGAGGTCTCTTCTGACCTTAATGATTCTCTGGTTCTATTTCTGTGCAAGCTGATTTGAGGAGAGTTCAAAGCACTGCGTGTGCAGAGTCGGTGCCCTGGTGCCAGTCAGTGTGTTCTGCTGCCTTTGTTGGTCTGGGACACGGGACGTGTTGGGTGGGACCTGCTTTGTAACTCCAGGCTCTCTCCCTTCCAGCGGCGGGTTCTTGACCTCCTGCGAGGCTGAGCTGCAGGAGCTGATGAAGCAGATTGACATCATGGTGGCTCACAAGAAATCCGAGTGGGAAGGGCAGACACAGGCTTTGGAAGCTTGTCTGAGTGCTCGGGAGCAGGAACTTTCCTCTGCCAAGGCAGCTCTGCAGGAAAAACAAAAGGAGGTACCTTTGTTTCATTGTGCTTTTTGGTTGGGGTCAGTAGTGTGTTTTACCTGTTAGAATCAGGAAATCAGGAAGAGAATTCTTAAAGGACCTGTTGGAGCAAGGTGTCTGGTTCATAGTTCAATCCAAGTCAAGTGATCAGCTCCCCTAGGGTTGGTGGAAGCCCACATACTGAACTGTTAGAGTTATTAGAGAGAACCCAGAGACACTGGTTCTGGCTACAGCAGTAATGGACAGCCCAGCAACCTGTGGTCATTGGTAGAAAAAACCCATTTTCTACTCTGTAAATTGCACCAAGAAAACCATTTCCTCCTGTAAACTACACCAAGATGTTGCTGGGAAGCTTTCCATGGGCTGTTTTACAGAGCTCTGGTTTTGTGGTCCTTAAAGGCCTGAGGAAAGTGCAAAAAAACTCCGTATTGGTGGAAAATTATCAGTAAGTGAAGTTTTTGTGCAGGATGTGGACCATAAGATGCAGCTGAGCCACAGGATTTTAATTTGCAAGAATGATGATTTTTATCATACAGGTTATTGTTCTTATTATCAATTATGTTTTCTCAAGACACTTGAAATGTTTCTTACCACCAAAAGCAAACATGAATTTCAAACTGAACTGTAAAGTATGTTCGAAGTCTCTGCTGGAGTATATTCATGCTTTTGGTTTAGTCATATGAATTTTCTGTGGGTTTTCTTTTAATTTTAATTTGTTGGCTTGTCGACCACTCAGGTTGTAGATGGGAAAAAGGTGGGAGGAAAAAAAAAAGGGATAAAAATGAGTCACAGGAGCAGTTGAATCAGGGCCAGGGAAGTCTTTTCTGTGAGCTTCAAAACCCCATTTCTTTCATTTTCCTTGCTATTAGGAATCTCTCCTTTGCCCGAGGATAGTAAGATAATGACATGGTCAACTTTTCTCTGGGTAGATAGCTTGAAATCATAATGCATATTTGTGAAGACTTTGATGAAAATACTGGAGAGAAATAGACTTTTGGCACAAACCACATATGTCAGCTTTGTCCCCAAAAGTGAAATCCAGAAACTGGCTCAGAACAAGAGGCCGGAACAGAAACAGTTGTGACCCCAGCCTACTAAAGATTTAGGCACAGCCTTCATCTGTTTCATAATGAGGGACCCCACTGAAATGTCCATGTACCTACTGACAATGAAGGGCACTTCTGTTGTTATTTGCTTTTTATCCCTTTTTATCCCCTGACCTATCCCCTTTTTATCCCCTGACCTATCAGGTCAGCGTGTTGCGTCGCCGGGTCGAAGATGTGGAAAAATCCAAGCAGGACATGGTTAGAGAGTATGAGCAACAGCTGAAGAAATTCCAGGAGGAGGTGAGTTGCAAAAAGAGAAGTTTGGTTTTTAGTTCCCACTTGATGACGGGTCAAATACCTCATGTCATTGTTTTTGTTTCGATGCTGTGGTTTTAAAACTCCCCGCTCTGTTAGTGTTTGTGTGCTTACCAAAAAGAGCATTGAGCATAGATAAAGTGACATTTTTATGGCTCACTTGGCCTGTTTTTTGTGATTTGGAGGAACTTGGTGACAGACAGAGAAGTGTTGGAGTAGGAATGTTTTCATATGTTGGACATCTGCAGAATTTTACTGCAAGAATGTCCTGTGTTTGCCCATCCCAGTCACCACAGTGCTGGTTCTGGAGCTGCCACAGGTACAGGCAGCAGCAGTTTGTTCTTTCAGTATTTCTGAAATTCAAAAAGGGTGGAGATGTAAGTGGCCTGGCTTGTGTGACATCAGGAAATAACAGTTGCCTGTGCTCTCATCTTTTTGCCTCTGTTAACACTGATGATTTTAGTAGAGATTTTGTACTCTCAAGGAATATTAGTCTTAATACCCTTCATAAAAACCGAGTATACTTAGAAAATGCTGGTTTACAATAATATCAAAGCTTTCATCTCAAAGCCTCTTGCTCAGTGCATAGTGGTACCTGTCCTGCAGGTGGTATAGCAGCATTCCAGGTTTATGCCTGAACTCTGCCTGTCTCCACTTGCCCGTAGCAGGGACTGAACTGGCATGAGCAGCTCATAGAGCACTGACCTGTTTTCTCTGGAGGGCTGGACCTAGTTCCTGCTCACTGTAAGCCACAAGTGAAATTAATTTGGTAGTCTCTGCTGCGATGACAGAAGGCATCTTTTCTCATTTAAAAACACCTCACTATTCCATATGACTAACAGTCTTCATTCACTGGGTGTCCTCACTGGAATTGTGGATAAGCTGCAAAGCAAAGCTGAGGTGCATTGGCAGATCAGCCTAAATTGCTAAGGCTGAAATACAGCCTGTGCGTTGGGGCCTAAATTGCAGTTTGTGAGTATTTTACCTACACAGTATTAATGCTGATGACGCCAAGCTTCAATATTCCTCAGTCTTCTGTTCTTAGTACTGTTTGGGGAAATTATTTCTGTCCCTGTTTACCACCATTTCCAGTGCAATTACAGGTACAGTGTCTAACTTACTGACACTGTTGAAAGAATAAACCTCTTATCTCCTGATATGTTTGGCAAAAGATGTTGGTATTATCTCTAAGCCTGAACCTCTGTCTGTTCCCATTGAACACACCAAAGTACTGAGTGCCTCAGGTCTTGAATCAGATATTTTTTCTTCTCATGGTCCTTCTGTTCATCCACAGACTTGGCTTTGCCCGTCAGTAAAATGGCAGTGTGATGGCTTCTCAAATTCGTGTGGCTGTTTGGACACCATTTGTTTAATAGTTGAGTCGGGGGGAGCTCATCAGGTGAAAAATTCTTTGCAAGTTGCAAGTGATTATTTGCATGGAGGGTCATTTAAATGTCAAGAGTTTTTTCCTCATTCCTGCTTCTGATACGACTTCAGCATCCTAGCAGCAGGCGTAGGAGTGATATTTTCTGTTGGCATTCTCCACTCATTGTGAAATACACAGTGTATCTAAGCAGAAAATGACAGATGAAGTGGTGTTGATATTATGGATAATGGCAATTCTCAAACCTTCTCCCACTAAGCAGGAGAGTTCCAGTTCCCACCTGAGCTGCACCAGGGTATTTTGATCACACAAGAATTACCCACGTGTGGTGTGGTGGGTGTGCTCCTGTGGGTGAGGAGATCAGCCACAGGCACTGCCGCCTCTTCCTGGGGCTGGGAACCACCTGTAGAGAGGGGGATGCTGTGCCCTTGCTGCATTGACAGCTGCATGTACACCTCCATCTTATCAATATTTCAGTCATGCTTTAATTGTGGTAAGACAGAGCTGTAATTAAAGCTGCTGATGTCACGACTTCAATGGCATCTTGCTACTCTCATACAACTCGTGTGTTTTGCAGTGCTGTTGGTATAAAAGACTCATTATCCAAATGGAAGCCTTCACTTGGGAGCTGTGCAGCCTTGATGAGGGCTTTGTTTGTGTGAACCGCTTTGTGTGTCTTCTTTCAAAGGGCTGTGTAATTCTTGCCTTGGGGCCTTGAGCAAAGCTCTCTCTTTCACTGTATCCTGCAGTTATCCCGGCTGAGGAGGAGCTATGAGAAGCTGCAGAAGAAAAAATCAAGAAGTAGAGGAGAAGCTAACAAGGGACAAGAGGAGGACAAGTTTGAATTGAGCCGACTGACCAGGAAGCTGGAGGTATGTGGTAAAAAAGGCAAGTGCTGACCAGCTTGTGTGTATTAATTGACTTACTGGGCTTCACTGGTGACTGAACAGTCTGCTAGGAAGTGAGCTGAGTCCTGCTTAAGGAGCACTGCCCATCCACTCTCCAGGTGCAGCTCTTCTTAACTGCATGTGTAATAAAGGCAGTTTCATGTCTTGGGGTCTCTGACTGCACAGCATAAACCTTAGTGCTGTTCTTACCCTTAGACTAAATAAAAGGAAGAAGGTGCTGGAAGAGTAACTAATTATGAGAATGGAATGAATTCCAGTGTGAGGAGGTTGTATTCTCACTTCTTTGAGGAGGAGGGAGCTGCATGTCAAACTTCTTCTCAACCCTGTCTCATGTTCTAATCTTTCTGCTCTGCTGAGCTCAACCCCACCCAGTTTTCTCCTCCTGAAAGACGTGGTAACAGCACACACCTGACTGATGTAGTGCCCAGTTTCTGGGGCAGAGATTAGCAGTCAAATTCTGTATTTAATTCTTGTCATCTTGGTGATTTCAATAGCAGCATGTTTTGGAAGCTAAAGCCAGTCTGAATTGTTAAACCCCTGACAGCAAACCCATGAACCCCGCCACGCATGTGTTGGCACTTAACATTTGTGAGCAGCTTTACCTCTGGAGGGGAGCACGGTGTGTGAGGGTTCTACACTGCTGAGCTTCTGCATCAGGTGACTGGCTAATGGTTTCCCTGCTGGGGGAAAGGTGTGAGGATATGGTGGGGAGAGAAGACAAACGTGGATGTGAACTGGAGGGGGATGTACTGCTCCAAGCCACCCCTGCTGTCCTTGCAGGAGTTCCGTCAAAAATCACTTGACTGGGAGAAGCAGCGCCTGCGGTACCAGCAGCAGGTGGCATCGCTGGAGGCGCAGCGCAAGGCTCTGGCAGAGCACTCCGAGCTTGTGCAGGTACAATTAACATCTGCTGAAAGTTTCTGCTTTGTTTGTGGGAGGGAGGGACAGGCTAATGAAGTCTCTGAGGCTCCCATCCAGTTCAGATTGCCATTGAAGTGACTTTTAACGTTCTGGCGGAATAAGGTTTGCTTGTACGAGTGCTGTATGGAAAAAAGATCTGGAGTCTGTCATCAGAGATTAGATAAACCTTGTGCAGCTCTCCCTGCCATCCCTCTGTTTAGCAGGGAAGACAGTAGGGTGCAGATTTCCCTGGGAGGCAGAGACCACAGCATATGACACTTTAAAGTATCTGTTACATCATGTTGTCTAGTTGAAAGCTGTGTACCTGCCAGCAGCTAAGTACGTACCTTGTGGGTCCAGCTGAGAGGGTACTGTTGGAAAACAGTCTTCCCCTACAACAGAGAATTTCACAAAATACTGAAGCAACAGCAGTTTTCAGCCCCCACACCTTTTTATCAGTCTCTCAAAGGTAAGGAGTGGTGGGGCTGCTGTTCTGCAAAGCTGATGGCTCGGTGAATTAGTGGTGCTGCAGCAGAGCGAGATGAATTGACCTAGAGCACAGCTGTGGAGTCACACAGACACAATCACAGCAGACACTGATAAGAAGCTCTTGCTGGGACTTTGCACTTAATGGGCTCCTGAGTTGCTCTTGAGTGGAAGCTCCTGCGAGGAGGGAGACTGTGATGACAGGATTGAAGCTGGCTCTGACAGGGGCTTTGTGAGAGGCTGACACCAGGAGATCTACAAATGCAGAGAGAGTCCTTGAGCAGAAGGTCTTGCTGCTCTGCTGTCTGTGTGTCGTTGATAGCTCAATTGTTTGGGAACAGATGTGTCCTTGGAACGCAGGCTGGGACACTGGGGCACAGAGGAACTTGTCTTACTGTGCAGCAGAAAACCAGGAGGTTGGGGAGGTTTTCCTGAAGCAGCGTAGGTGCCTTAGGTGCACAGGTACTGTGAACACACTGCCTGAATCCTCAATTGCTTTGAAAAGCCCAGCATGGAAGTGCTAAATTTTTTCCCTTGGATGTTTCTGTGCATTTTATGTGCTTAGTTGTCTTTCTAGCACCAAGGTCAAGTTGAGATCCATGACCTTGGAGTACTTCCCCTCTCTCTCCTTTCATCTGGCTTCCCCTCATCTCTTGCAGAGCAGCTTAGGGAAGCCTGGAGTTCTTCCCCAGTACAGACCACCTTCTGGAACACCTGCAGCCTTTAAAGTCAGCCTTTCTTAAAAACCTGGAATTCTCTGCTGGCCTGGATGTTGTGTGGCTGGAAATAAGAGACAGCTTAAATGTTTTCTTAATGCAGAAATAAATACTCAGGCAGTCTTGTACTCCAGCTTCTTGGGTGAAGAAAGGCTGTGCTTTAAACTCTCGGCCCTCTTGATTACCTTTTCTGTCGTGACTATTCAAATAATAATAAAAGGCTGTAATCAAAACTCTACCACAGCCTTGCAAATGAGCACTTCTTATAGTTTGAGTAAATCAAGGCATGTGGTGATTCTGAAGCTGGCAGGCATTGCTACTCTTTCAAACTGGGAGTATAGGACTGCTCAAATATTTTGTTCCAGCCTTTAAAAATTCAACGATTGTGTACAAAAAGGGAATATATGAAGTAGATGTTCCTAGAAGCTTATGTGAGAGCTGGCTTGTTAAATTTCACCAGCTAGCTGCGTGGAAAGAAATGCTCTGCAATAAAGTATTGTGCCTATAAATAATAGAGCAGGTATTGTCTGCTTCTTGTACGTTCCTTGTAACTTTTTCATCTGCCATTAAAACACTGAAAAATTCCAAGTGAGCATTCCCCCAAGCTGCTGGAACCTGGTATTTACTGCAGAGAGCAAAGCAAATTGGCTGTTATGCCTGGTTTGTTTTGGGGCTGTTTGGTGGTTGTGGTTTTTCCATTGTGCACCCAGAGCTGCTTTCTGTCCTGGTGTGGAATTAATGGTTGGGTAATCTCTGCCCTGTACATGGTTTACAAACCTTCTTACCCGCAGCCATCAGTCCTGGTCTAGTCTTGGGCTCATGAGCAAGAAATAGCAGGAGGCTTTGTTCTTAGACAGATCATACTCGGGCAGCAGGAGTGATCTGAGATTCTCATTTTCCAGATTCTCTTTGAACTGCTTTTGGAATCAAAGAGTCCTCTCTTTTTTCATTTTGTTTTTTACTTACTCTGTTTGCCTTTGGAAGTTTTATCCATCACATAACCCTGGAACAATGCTCTCCCTAATTCCCTGGAAGGTATTGTTGCTCACTCTGAGAATGTGGCTCATTACACTAAGAAATCAGTAGTTGTGTTGAATGTAGCTTTGGTACAACTTTTGTGTTTTTGCAATTTAATACTTTAATGCAGATGATTGCTGTTGGCAGACCCAGCTGGCCAATCGGAAGCAGATCCTGGACTCGGTGGAGCTGGCGAGCCGCTCGGAAATCCAGCACTTAACCAGCAGGCTGGAGAGGGCCAATGACACCATCTGTGCCAATGAGCTGGAGGTGGAGAGGCTGAGCATGAGGGTGGATGACCTCAGTGAGGACAACCGCATGATTCTGGAAGATCAGCAGAGAGTTCAAGAAGAATTAAGGCAGTCCAAGAAAATGTTAGAGGTCAGTGGAGGAACTCCTAGGAAACGGGGTCTAAAGCAGTGCTGGTGAGAAGTGGTGGGAAGGCTTTTCATCCTGGAGTTGTCTCTTTCTAGAGCCTTTGTAAAGTTCCTGCTTGGCATCAAAATCGACTTCGTAGCCGTGTGCTGCTCTGCAGTATTTCCAAGGGTCATAAGAAATCTGATCAACCTCTCATCACATTGCAACAAACTGGTTTGGTCCATCTTGCAGCAGTCATTCCTTCTGCCTCCTGTGCAGGTGTTGCAGGATGAGAAGACGGAACTGAAAGCCACCTTGCAGTCTCAAGAAGATTTCATTGGCAGCTCCAAGCTGCACCTGGAGCAGTTACAGAAAGAGCTGGCCAGGATGACTGAAACTCTTCACACAAAAGAATTCCTCATCAGGTAGCATCTGTGCCTTGCTGGTACTTTGGCTTTTCAATCCAGATCTATATTCCAGGTCCTCTCACTGAGGACAGCAGCAGCATTTTCATGCAGCTGGATCTGTACTGCTAGTATTCAGAGTAGTGCACTGCAGTTTCTCACAAGCGCTGTGCTGCCTTGCAGCATTTTTCAATTTGCATTGCTCTTGAAATTAGCAGATAATCAGTGGAGAGCATGGAAGGAATCCACTTTCCTCATCTGGGTTTCTGGAGGCAGCACAGGGCTTTTGAGGGTGCTTCTCCCAGGCATTTTCAGCCAAGTGCTGGAGACCTTTCAGGGTTTGATAACGTGCTTATTAACCTAGGCTAAAGTTCTCACTGACTGGGGCTTGGTGAGGTAACTACAATCAATGACAAAATCATCTTGGCCTTCCCCTTCTGCCCTGGCCATGTGCAGAGGCTGTTGGGTTCTGGTGGCCGTGTCAGCAGGTTTGGGTGTTGGTCACCTACCAGTCTCTGGCAGGAAGGCCAACATCAAAATAAAATGAAGTCTTTTTAAATCAGCCTGAGCTCAAGCAGGGTCTGTCATCCAGCAGCTGTGTTTGCTTACTCACCCTGCACGCAGCGGTCACCTGCTTTTAGGTTCTGTGCATTTTCCAGAGAATTCCAGGAAAACAGTAGTTATGTTCCCTGTACCAGTGAACTCAGACATGATGTTTCTGTGCTGAGATAAAAGCTGCTGTTTCTGTGCAGGGCCTTGGAGGAGCGCTTGCAAGGGAAGCTGTTGTCCTCTCCAGGGCTGGAGCTGGAGCAGGTGCTGCTGCAGCTGGATGTTGCCCAGAAGAAGGAACAGCACTTGCAGTCAGAGGTGACTCGTCTTGAGAACAGGTAGCCTGCTGCTTGCTCCCTCTGGAAGTGCAATTAGTCTTGGATAATAATACGACACCTAGTTGTGTTCATCAAGTTAACCAGTGGTTTTTGTAGGCTTGTTTTAAATATCAAAGGGCTAAAGAAATCAAGTGCTATTCATTTTGCAGTGTAATAGTGACTGCTTTGGTAATTGGCTGGCTGCCTTTCACTGCACACAGTGGGTGTTCTCAGTGCTCCAGCTTGCTTAGACTGAGCACCTTCACTCCTAATAGGCTGAGGAGTCTTTGTTAGGCAGCTGGTAAGAACCAGATCCAGACCTTCCTGTGAAGTGAGGATTATAAACAAATCTGTCCAGGGAGATTGTGGACTCTCCATCTCTAGAGGTGTTCAAGACCAGGCTGGATGGGGGTTGAAGCAACCCGGTCTAGTTGAAGGTGTCCCTGCCCATGGCAGGGGGTGGAACGAGTTGAGCTTTAAGGTCCCTCCCAACCCAAAGCATTTTGTGATTCTATGATTCTTCTCCAAGTTTGTGGTTTTCAGACTTGTATTTACATAGAAGTTTTGTAATCTTAGCTTGTAAAGAAACAAGCAAGAAACAGCTGTCATCTGTTAGATCAGCTTCCTGATCTCTTGTGAAATGATTTTGGAAAACAAACCCAAAGGATTGGTAAGGAACTTGTAGGCCGAGTTCAATTTCTGTTGTAATGGACATAAAGGACTGCCTGGAAGATCAAAGTTTCTCTGACCATTTTCTCCTCCTTGGGTTATTCTAATCTATACTTTTGCATTTGGCACCCAGCCTGGTATCTTCAAATGCCAGGTGTGTGCAGCTGAGCGAAGAGCTGGGTGAGAATATCAAAGAGCTGCAGTCCCTGGAAGAAGATCAGACTGAGTCAAGGGCAGAGATTAAAAAGGTAATGTGCCTGTGTTCCCGGGGAGGGGGATGGCACTTGGTGGAGTGAGCTGATCCCTGTGTGCCACGTGCCTCAGCAGTGGGGCCAGGGCAGGGCTGCTGTGCAGGCAGGGATCTGCTGGAGGTGAGGAGCACACCTGGCAGAGGAAGGGTTGAGAGGATACCTGTTTGCAGGTGTCTGAACCTGCCTTTGTGAGCATCTCCTGGGCATCCCCCAGTACTTCTGTACACTGTGGAGATACTTGAATTAGTGCTGGAGGGGCAAATATGTGAAGAAATTAAGGTCTGGAATCCAGAGTTTAAGCCTAATGCAGGCTCCCAACAGGATGAAGAGCAGACAAGGAATGAGTTTGCTGTAATATGTCCTTTCACACTTGAGACAGGACTTCAAATGTGTCCTGGTCCCTGTGTGAATAGGGGAGCGTGTTTCAGGCTTGACAGCTGGGCATGAAGGCAGGGGCTGGGAGGAATGGAGCAGCTCACCTGCCACGAGGGGCTCACCCCAGAGCTCTGAGCACCCAAGGGGGGCTTTTCACAGTGGTCTGCGTGAGCTCGTGTGAGAGCTTTCACTGGAGCCTGGTAGAGTGGAAGCCTCATTGAACCTGAGTGAAAAACCTCACTTGTGTGGAAATCTTTCATCCTTTATTCTGAACATACAGAGGTGCAGATCTTGCCAGAGATCTGTGCTTGGTTACACATCTAAACAGCCACACAGTAAATGAATCTCCCACAGGCTGCTGGGGAGGAAGGAGAGATTTATGAAGGCTGTTTCTGTTTTATATACTTGGGAGGCATTGAGGTGACATGGAGATAAATCACCGTGTGTACAGTATTTACATGGGTAGGCAGAGATCATCTGGTTCAATTTTCTAAAATGCTTGTAATTCTCAGAAAAATCCTAGGTGTTTGGGTGGTTAATATTTCTGACTAATGGAATGGAGTCTGGGGGAAGGAATTATGCTGCTGTCGTTCTGTTGTGCCACTGAATAAATATACAGTGTGCCTACCAGAATATTGTATGTGGTGCAGGTCTGCCACCTCAAAAAGCATTGAATAAACCAAGATAAGGTATGGAAAAAGATGACCAAAAGGATGGAGTGGTTTTTATACAAGGAGCAGCTGAATGGAATAGGACTTACCCAACTGGAAAAGAGACAAATGAGATTGAATGGACTAAAAATAAAATCATGCCTGTCATGTGGAAAGTAAATAGGGAATGATTATTCTCTCATAATGCAGGGACTAGTGATCATCACACAGAGTTATGAAAACAAAGAGATGTATTTTTACCCCGTGCATAGCTGGCTGGGGGAAGTTTGCCATGGGAAGCTTTAGTTGCTACGACCTAACATTGATTCCACTCTAATATCGATTCAAAAGACTTACGGCAAATTAATTCCTGGAAGGAAAATCTGGCTTGAGCTATTTAAAGTTCCTATCTTTAAATACCTCAGGAAGGCAGAGTGGCAAATTGCAGGGTTATATTTTCCAAGAGTTACTGTGCTTCCTCAGTCATGGTGAACCTTTGGCTCTCTGGTTTTGGCTACAGAGGTTGAATGATGAGCTGAAGAAGCTGTTGGTTTGATAAGTTATGGGTCTTCTCACGTACTTCATGGCATGAAACTTCTTTCAGTTGGCAGTGTATGGTGTGGGAAAGGATTGGGATGAGGTGGCTTTCAATCAGGAAGGACAAGCATGTGCAAAGGGTTTGTTACATAGAGCTTTTTGTTTCCCAGGACTGAGATTTCATGTTACCACGTGCCATACTTTTGCTTTTTTTTGCTGAAATGTGTTTTAAAAGCTTGTGGGTGGTGTGTGCATGTCTTCCTCCAGCTGAAAGAGCAGCTCTCTCGGGCTGAACAAATGCACAGCAGTGAGCTAGAAGGGATGAAAAGGGAGATCTCCAGGCTGACACAGGAGCTGCACCAGCGGGACATCACCATTGCGTCGGCGAGCGGCTCCACCTCAGACCTGGAGCAGCGGCTCAGAGCAGAGATTGAAAGAGCAGAGAGGAAAGCAGTGGAGCACAGGGTAAAAAAGGCACAAGACTCTTATGCTGTCTGTTCAAGGGATCGATCTGAAGGCTTGGAACACCATCCTGCTTTTTAGCTACATTAGTACTTTCCTTCTCTCTTTAGCCTCTGCACAAAAACTGAGACCTTCTGAAGGAATCTTCTAATGATGGTGTTCACTGAATCTGTCCTGCTGCTTCTTTTCAAACCAGCAGCCTACAGTTCCTCAGAGTTCTTTGGGATCATTCATGCTAACTAGGCCAGGATGGATGACATCTTTGAAAACTGCATGATTATTTTTGTAGCCTTCTCTGTAGGGTCCTTGTACGACTGACAGCCCAAACCCTGCTTAGTACTTGAATCTGAGGGTGGAAAATGCTTGGAGGGTGTTTTGGGCATGTATTGTGTTCTTTTTCTGAGCTTGTTGTTTGCCTCTGTCTCCTCAGGTAATTCTGGTCCAGCTGGAAACCTTGAGGCTGGAAAACCGTCATCTCTCCGAGACTCTGGAAAAGACAGAGTGTGGTCAGCTGAAGGTATGCTATGAGGACCAGGGGCTGGGAAGGGGCTAGCCTTGTGTTCCTGCTTGGGAATAGTCAGAGTCTTTGCCCAGGCCTCTCAAAATGGGGGATAGAGCTCAGTGAACTTAAAACCCAAGCAAAAGGGGCAATTTGAGAGGAAATAAGATGCAGAAATATCAAGCTTTTGTTCAGTCAGAGAGTGGTGAAGAGAA
The DNA here is from genome assembly GCF_000738735.6 of Corvus cornix cornix. Classification (NCBI taxonomy): domain Eukaryota; kingdom Metazoa; phylum Chordata; class Aves; order Passeriformes; family Corvidae; genus Corvus; species Corvus cornix. The sequence goes on along the minus strand of NC_046339.1, from coordinate 24,376,188 downwards.
CTGCAGAAGCAGCCATCATTTCCATTTCTTCTGCATGGGCTCTGGCCACATTTTTTAGTACATTTCATTTCACTTCCATATTAAGCCAGTTTACCTCAAACCTTTGACTCTCAACCTGTGAGGTCCTTTTGACCTGTCCTAGAGCTGTAACTGCTCTGGCCCTTGAAAGACTTGGGGTGAGAGCGTGTTCTGCCCTGGTGAGGAGCCATTCAGCAGGGCTCTCCCTTGCACTCCATGGGCAGGATGCAGGCTGGGAATATGGGCTGGATGTGCTGGGGCAGTGTTCTTGGAAAGGGCCCTGTGGTGGGCTCCTGCAGCTGAACAAAACCTCCAAAACTCTTGAGGCAGAGGGGAGAAGAGGAGCCTGTGTGGAAGAGGTACAGCCTTGGCAGAAATAATGAGCTGGCTCATTTTGTGAAGGAAGAAGTGGCTGGTTTGCAATTTCTGTCTCACCTTAAGCAGAATGGATGCTTCCCAGAGGGCAAGGGCTGGATTCAGACAGCTGACAACCTCATGAGAGTACATCAGAGCTTTTATCCTGTTAGATCTGTGAGAAGGAAATACTCAGCTCTTAGTATTAGTTTGGAGTGGTTGTCAAATGTGCCAAGTTCCTGGGAAAGTGTTGAACAGAAGCTTGTGGCTGGTGGGATGGATTAAAACCAGAGCTTTCTGGGGGGCTGATTTGAAACTGAATTAACCTAAGGCCCATTACTTTCTGCTTGAAAAGTAGCTGGTGGCTTTTGCCTGTGTGAGTTCCCAAAAACGTGGTGGCAGTGTGCAAAGCAAGAAATCTGCCTTAAAAAAAAGCCCCACAGCCCAAGGCACAGGAGCTGGATCTTGGCCTGGGGGTCCTAATGCACATTTGGAAAGACCTTAGATACAGAGGTGATGAGAATGAGTTAAGCATCTAAGTTAAATAGAAGTGGCAAAAAGCAAGTGGGAATGTCATGGGAGTAGAAGCAGTGGAAATTACACCCACCTGGCCTAGTAAGAGGAAGATGATGGGAAGAAGCAAGTTGTTCAGAGTTTCAAAAAGGCCAGAGGCAGGTGCATCTCAACTATCCTAGGTCCATGTTTAAAAGGAATCCAGTGGTGAGAGAGACTGATCTTCCAGGCAGATCAGCACGTTGGGTCTGGATGCAGGCCCCATAAACCATATATGTAATTCATTTGCTCCTAGGAAAGTCTTGAAGGTTTCACCAGTCAGAATGAGCTTAGGGGGTATGCCTTAAGGCATCTCTTGCTGGCCCTTGCTCTGGATGTGCCTGTGGTGTCTTGCAAACCAGAACTTCTGACTTCTGCCCTTCTTTGTCTGTTAGGGGGACGATGGCACCCTGAGAGCACTGAGGGAGGACTACACCACTGAGCTCCAGAAATTAGTATGTGAGAACCAGCAGCTGCGGAAGGACCTCGCAGAGACCAGGGCGAAACTGGGGGTCACTGCACAGGTGTGCCCGGCTGAACCCCAGGGCACCGCTCAGCAGGGGCAGGGCAAAGAGCCCAAGGATGTACAGCACAGGTGAGTGACCCTGGGGATGCTGCTTCCTCAGGGGGAAGGAGGGCAGAAGGTGTGGGGGTGTGGGGGGTTTAATGGCATGCTGTGTCTCTCTCCAGTGCATCGTGTGTCTGGGAGAACACAAGGACTCTTTGGGAATCTGCCTTTTTGCCTTAAGCAGTGCAGGACTTGGAGTCCCAGCTGGTTTGTGTTCTGCAAAGCCAGCAGTGTTTGTCTTTTGGCTGCCTTTGCCTCTCTCTGGAGCAGCAGTCTGTGCTGCTTTTGGTGACAGGGTTGGATGTGACCCAGGCAGCCGTGCTCCTTTCTGTGCTGTGCTAGGATGTGCAGGCTGTGGTTTTTGGTATCTACAGCAGCAGAAGAGAGAATTCTCTACAGGGACTGGATGTGCATCTGGAAGTGCTATGGAAACAAGTTTGGATTGCCAGGGCTGTTAGTAACATCTCTGTTAATTGTTGCCTCTGTGTGAATTTTTGCTGGAGTTCAGCTGCTAAGAGACGAACTCAGTTCTGTGCTCAAACCTGCCTTCCAGGACAGCTCGGGAAGCACAGCACGAGCAGGATGAACACGCAGGGAGGACACATCTCCAGCCTGACAGGACTGCTCAGCATCATCACAGGGAGTCCCAGAGGTGTGGGGCTGCTGAAACAGGAACTGTGACCCCCGAGATGGGTGAGCCGCCCTCCCAGAGCAGCAGCAAGAGCTGCAAGGAGTCACGTGCCTGGCTGGGAGCGGAGTCTGTGCTCCATGCAGTGGATGAAAACAAAGATTTTGCAGATGAAGCATCTAAGCAGCCTGCCTCAAATCATCACAGAGAATCTGTGTTTTTGGTAAGCAGTTGTACAGGAGCTAGTTGCTGCTCAACAGCTGAAAACAGAGCTGGGTTCTCATCTGGCAAAAAGAGACAGGCTTTTGAATGCATGACCTAACTGCATGTTGTGTGTGATCCTGTATGTAAATCAAGTGTTAAACAGGGAGGGAAAGCCACTGCTGGATGGTTAAGACTTGGCCAGGGGGATCCACATGGTGGCTCTTCAGAGCTCCTTGGAGCAGAACTTTGTGTTTGTGTGCTTGCTAAGCTAATTCCAGGAGCTCATGGTTCTCTCCGTGCTGGTGCTCTACCTCAGTGTGTACCAGGACCTGCTCGTGTCCCCTCCGAATTCTGCTTCAGCTTTTGGCTTGGGTCTGTAGTAGAGGCTCAGTGTGGGTGTGGAGTGCTGGGTATGTCTGTTTCACACAGTCTCTGGCTGCCTGTTGCTGCACGTCTGTAAAGCACAGGGTCGGTTTTACCCCTTTCAATGGAGCTGCAGCAGTCAGCCCACTGAACCTAAAGCTGCTTGTGCTTGCTGATGGAAAAGCCTGAAATCCCTGCTTCACTGACAAGGGGAGCCTGCTCTTTTTCCCAATTGCTGATGATACTTTTTTCATAGGGGGCAGTGTTGGCACTTTCTCTGTCCTACCTCAGCTCAGTTGCTGAAGCACTTGACCAAGATACAGAAAATTTGCACTGAATCACTTCTTCCTGTCATGTTTGGGGAGGGGAGAATGCTGAGCACTGGTCCTTGCTCCAGACATGTTGCTCCAGCAGTGCTCAGAGCAGTTTCTCCTCTGTTTGTGTGTTGGTAGCAGTGACAACTTTTAAACTATTAGCTCTTTGTGGGAGTCCAGAGATGAGGCTCTAAAGCTGGTGCACAGATAAGTGAAGGCTTGTCAGGTCTGTAGATCTTGGTGCAGTTTACTACCAAGGATAGGTCTTGATTGTTTCAAGACTAAAGTAGCTTGTGCACATACCCAGAAAACAGTGTTGGGAACTTAGGCAACTGCTATATTCTAAATGGAAACTCTTCAGGATGCAGGATTGGACCTAAACTGTGAACAGTTCCACTTCAGGGTCTGAGAAGCTCTAGGGCTTGATGTTTAATAGAAGAGAATGGGCTGCTTTTTATTCTGAGAGGTAGAATAAGGTTTCTAAGGAAATGCAGATATTTGTCCTGGTGTTGACTGGAACTCCCTGCTCATGGTCAGGCTCCAGTGTCTTTAAATCAATCCCCCATGTGAGCACTAAGAGTGCTAAGAGTTCTCTTCAGTAGGCAGTAGTGGGGTGGGAGAGATTGTTGTCTGTAGCCTTTTCTGTTTCCCTTTGTTCCTGGCTGTTGATAAGACCTGAAAATGATGAGACTTCAGGATTTGGAAATAACCAGTTGTCTTCTCTTGCCAAGACACTGAGACAACTTGTCTGTAATGGAAAGCAGCCCTTTAGTAACCTTAATATTTCACGTGCCAGCCCCTGTGCATGAGGCTTCTCTTCATCAACTTGTACATTAAGCCTGGTTCACAGTGTTGTTTTTGTAAGTTAATAACTTGTGGGTAAGCGATGTGAGGAGCAGGAATAGTTCTTGACTGTAAAGGAAAGAATCTGGAGTAGTTTGTTGACTGTTGCTGGCTGAAGTGCTGTTCCATGAGCTGCAATGAGATTTGGCCTGTACTTGCCTGTGGGATTGTACCAGGAGCCCTTTACTTTGGGGAAGAAGAGGAGAGGTATATGAAAGAAAGCAGAGATATTCCCAGTGTGGAATATCTGGTGAAATAATTACCAGTCTGGCAGTGCTTTCCCTTCCCTGGACCCAAACTCTGCGGTGCTCCCTCTCACTGAGATTTTTATGGAGACAAGGAGCAGGATGTAGACCTTGAGTTGTACTAACAGCCAGGACAAACCCCTTGGTATTCCATAGTGACCTTCTCTAGCCCTGATTTTTTGGTATTGATTTTTTGGCAGTGTTGGCTTGGTGCAGCAATCATTGCAGGCTGGAGGTGTTGGGAGGGACATGACCTGTGATACAAGTGTGAGGCCTGAGTGCTTAGTCTACCCACTAAGATGGAAATGAGCCTTCTAGGAGCATGTTCAGTTGTGTGGTTTGCAGATCAGGGGTGTTTCTGGCCAAAGCTTGGAATGAAGGAATACCTGATAATCCCTTTTTTCCCCTTTAGTGCCCCTTGCCTACAGCTTCTGTCGGATCCATAGCTGCACGATACCTGGAAGATGAAGAAGCGAGATCCCAGCACATCCTGGAATGCCTAAATGCTCACATTGAGGAACTGAAAAAAGAGAGTGCAAAGATAGTGAGACGATTTGAACACCAGGAATAATGTTTCTTGTGGAATGGGAATGCTGGTTACTTTACGTGGTTCCAAACTGTGACTGGGAAGGTGCCTATATCCAGTTGGTATTGGAGCTTGGGTGAGAGGCCATGTGTCCCAGCTGGAGCTGAATCAGCAGGATGGGAGTTGAGGAGAAGGAGCTCGTCTCTACGTGCTTGCTCTGCTGAGGGGTGTTACACCACAAACATTTTAGGCAGCTTGCTGTAGGTCAGAGACCTGCATCAGAGCTATGTGCTCACTCACAAAGATTATGGTGTTTTTTAAAAGCAAACCATTTGCTGGTTTTTATGTAAAGTATTTTAAGTATATTTTATACGTGTAAAAGCATTGAAATAAATCAGAATGGCAAACACCTCTTTTCTTGTTCGTACAAATACACAAAGTGACTCCTGTGGCTTATCTTCCCTTCTCATCAGGAACTTGGATCAACACCTTTTCCATCACAGCATAGCTATGTTCAAGGACCAAGGAATGTAATTCCTCTTTCCTTTAGGCTATCTGCATTTTTTCCAGTTAATTTGCCCTCAGTGGAATTTCTTAATATTTCCTGGTTCTTGCAGCTTCTGCCCTTTACAGTTTGTGTAGTATCTGGTGTCTTTATCTTGCTGTACAAGGTACTTGGAGTACTGCAGAATAGCTGAGGAGTGAGTGGCTGAATTCTGGTTGTGGTCACAGCTCTTGGAAAAGAGATATGGAAATAGGAAATGACACTGGATGGGAGGAGAACCCACAAGCAGGTGAGGTTCATCCACACGTCGTTGCAGCTGCCACGTGAGCTGGTGCCAGCCTGGTTTGAATCTGGGCAGTCTGGTGGAACTGCTGCATCAAAATACATCTGTGACCTCTTTTGGGGAAAATATTCAGTCTTTCCTCGAGGGAAGTGTGTTGTTAGTGAGCGAACAAGACTTGTTTCTATGGACTTGTTTTCTTTTGGGGTCTCTGCAGTGCTCCTGTGGCTGAGTCTTCACAGCCTTTGTACAGGCAAACCTTGGGATGAGGGCATTCCATGTCCATAAGTTTCCTGTTCCTTTCCGTCAGCTTCCCCTTATGTTAGAGCAGGTTAATGCTGTCAAGGAACAGGGATTCAAAAGCACCTGGTGCACCAGAGCCCAGCCATTGTGTCAGGCAGGCGAGTTCAGGAAGGGGATGCCTGGCTGCAGACTGGGGCTGCGCTTGGGCAAGCACCTCTGCATCCCAGGGTTTAGAAATGTTCCAATCCAAAAGTCCTTGTATTTTGGCTTTCTCGTGGAGTTCTTTGCACGAAGATGAAACCTTCAAATCCATTCTGGATTCTCATTGTGCAGCCTTTGGAATGAGGTGCTGAACTGCCCCCAGCTGGGGCTGGGCTGTGGTCGTGTTCCGCACAAAGTCAGCAGTGGCCTCGGATCCTCTGCAGAGCTGTCCATGGGGAAGTGTTCTTGGAGCATCCGCCCTGTCTGTCCAGATCTCAGGTAAGGACTTGTTGGTTGTGGGGCATTTTGATAAAATCTGAACAGCAGAATACACCCAACTGTTTCCTCTTTGCAGATGAACCTGCAGATGCACCGAGTGTGACATGCCAGAACCCTTAGGGATCCCTCACAGCCTTCAGTGAGGCCACCAATTTAATTTTTGAAATGATACCTTGAAAATAGTAGTATATTTCCTGAAGATTTGTTAAGTTAGTTACTGAGTGTTGCATCATGCAGTTGGTGTTTTCAGAAGTTCAGGAGACATTTTGCCTTGTTTCTGATGTTCTCTTCCATATCCCTTCAGAGATATTTGGCAGTTCATGTTGGCAGAAGGGAAGAGCAAGCTTGAAGATGATCCATTTGTTTAATTAGCAGCCGTAATCCTACAGTTTTATCAATTTCTAATACCTGTAATAAGCTGCTTCATTCAGGGAGTAGCCAAAAAATTGGAACTAATGTGATCCAAAGTAACATCTGCAGCGGGGGAACTGCTGAGTTACTTCCCTGTGTTGGTGTGTGTGTGCTCTGTCTTTCCCAGCTTCTCTCTTTGCAGATAACTGAAAAGTCTGTTCCAGAGCTGTTCTCCTGGTGTTGGAGCCTTGGCTGTGCTGAAGAATGTGCATTTTTTATGAGGGGGAGGAGAAGGAGCTGTGTTTATCCTGGAGGGAGATGTCACAGCAAGTGCAGACTTCTGAGATGCTTTTATCTGGGGCTGCAGGGTTTCTCAGGCATTCTCTGCCTTTGCAGTGTCAAACCTCCCTTGGACTAATCACCTGGCCCTGGAAGCTTTATAATTAATGAAGCTGGAGAGGGGGTTTGTGTCTTTGAACTTATGCCTTCGATAGCACTAGAGAATTTCTTGCACATTTGCAGGGCAGAGACAATGGTTGTTTTTTGTTTGAGACGGAAGTGTGGAACTTTATTTGCATCACTTCCTGTTGTCCATCTGCAGAGGGGGAGCTGTGCAGGCTCCATCTGTCTTTAGTATGTTACAGATGTTCTGCTGTGGGTGTGACAGTGCTTGGGGTCACTTTGAGGGGTTAAAGACTCTGGGACTCTGTAGATGTGTGGAATTGCAGCTGCCTGGGTTTTGCAGAGTTGGGTTGCAGGAACAGGGAATACTCCCCGAGGTCGTGCTGGGTAGGGGGCAATAGTACATAAACTGTCCTCTCTACTCTCTTGGGGTAAGTTTTTGTTCCCCCTGCCATCTTGAGACAGAAATAGAGCACGTGGGCTTAGAGAGAGGGCTTGTGGAAGTGAGTCATTGAGACAAGGAGCAGGGACCGCGTTCATAGCGGTGTCACCTGCGGAGAGGCTTTCCCAACGTGTCTGTTTGTGTACGTGTGAGTGAGCATCAAATATGTGGTGCCATGAAGGGCCTCTGTACTTCGGTATCCTTGACCCTGTTCAGTGGAAGGAGTTGTTTTCTTTAGTCACTAAGCTCTCTGGGATGCTTCCTTATCCTGCCATTGTAAGAAGTGACGTATTTGACTGGATCAGCTTGACCTGTGAAATGAAAGCTACTGCAGTGTGTCCTCCTTGATCTGAAAAGTGGGATCTGAGAAAAAAGAACCCTTCTGCCAGGCACCAAAATAAACCAGGGCTGTCTGTGCTGACAGACAATACTTGCTTTAGCCTTCAAGGTCCTTAGGCAAACAAAAGATCCCCGAGTCTGCCTTGCATCTGTGCTGCTCAGTCTGTGCTGATGCCCAGGGAGCGGGTGCCTGCTGGGCTCCACGGCTTGTTAGTGTTCCTGCAGGGAGGAGCTGCTGCCACCAGATTTTGAGGGCAAAGACACTGAGCTGTTTGGGGGAGGACTTAAAACCTACTTTTATGCCGCATATGGAGCATCTTGTCTCCAAGTACAAAAAGACTCTGAAGCTTTGCTGTGCTCCCAGCTTACCCTGGAGTAAGCCCTGTTAGCTTACATGTTGTGTTTATGCTGGCAGCTCCTGTCTGCAGCAGCCTGCATCGTCACAGAGAGTGCTGATCCTGCAATCTGGCTGCAGGTACTCAACCCGCTTAAGTGGGAACTTAACCCTGGGTGCTGGGGTGGAAGGAGTAATGTAGGAGTGAGCCTGCTGCAGGTGGGCAGCCCTGTGAGTGATTCCTGCCACCCAGTCACTGAGGAGGGAATGTAGGAATAACCCAGCTCTTTTGTGTGGAGAATACAGCAGCTTTGGGAAGAGAATTCATATTGGTTGGTCAATGAAACAGAGTGCAAAAACATAACAGGTTTATTTTCAATCCAAGCTCAAACAGAATACCTCTTGGGTCATGCTAATGCTCACAGGCATCTGAATCAGTTATGAAAATGTTGCTCCATCTCAGGATGTGCATTTGTGATGGGGTTCAGTAGAAGCCCCCCTTTGCCTTGTGAGTGGAGGCGTTTTCCAAGAGAACAGCACCAAATGATTTGTAACAAGATAATAATGTCACTCAGCCTGCTGTCCCACAAAACCCAGTCAGTTCATAGCTGCAGTATTGCATAGACAGGTTGGAGTAAGGAGTGATTTCTGAGAACTTTATTCTCATTTTTATGGTCATTTTGGTTATTTGGAAACACCCATATGCTTCAGATATAATTACAGCAGAAAAAGTGTCTACAATACTCTAATATAAAAAGGTAAAAATGATTTTGTTTATTGTATTTAAGAGTCAGTGTAAAAAGTATTTTTCCAGTATTATTGAAATCTGTAAGACAGTGAAGTGCACAAGGAAACTTCATGTTGTATGCTCTTCCTAACTCCTCTTTCTCCTCAGATGTATTTTGCAACTTGACTAAAGTTATACAGAAACTTGGTTTAAATATCCTGAAGTTCCTCGTGTCCAATGTTGCTGCTCAAAACCAGGGTGCACTTTCTTCATCCTGCCCCATAACTAGGTGAATTCTTGGAGTAGCCCTCGTAAGACTTTTCTTATGGTCCATAACTTGGAAACCAGCAATCCCTGCTGGCACAGAATTCCCTGCAGACAGTCAGTTGTTTTCTTGTAAGTATTTGCCTGGACAGTGTTACTGAAATACAGGCAAGGGTTTTATCTCATGTCTTCCACTGCTGCTCCTTTTCTTAACAGGATTTTCTGCTTCCTTGACCATCTTTGAGCCCACGGTCTTGCAAAAGCCTGCAAGTGTTATCCTGCATTTGTTGAAAGAACAGATTTGGTTGAGAGAATGAGCAATCTCCAAAAGGTGCTTTGGTTTGGGGCACGCTGGGGAGGTTGGTTCATGCAGGTGAGTGAAAGAACAAGGAGTGGGTGTTACTGGGTCTCAACTTCGTATCTGAGGACGCTCGAGTAGCAGCTGTGGTTGGCGTTCTCGTGCACCATCACAAACACCTCTCTGCACCCCGAGGTGTTGAAGGTTCCCTCCCAGCAGTCCCTGTTCTGGGTGAGAGGGTGGATGTCCTCAGACCGGACCAGCACCTTGGCGACGCCGTGCATTTTGAGTTTGAACTGGACGTTGCAGTTGGCCGGCAGCAGGCCCGAGAGCGGCTCCAGGATCTCGTAGTCTTGCAGCCACTTGCCGTAGCTCTCGGGGAAGGCTGGCCACTTCACCTCTGTGTTCAGGCACCTGATGAGGTAGTTGAAGACGTAGTCGTAATTACCAGGGTCCGACTTCTTCTTGGAGTAGATCTTGAGAACGAAGCTCCCTGCGTGCGGGAGGTGGACCTTCAGCTCGATCTGATTCCCGCGGTGGGTCTGCAGCACGTGCCGCCTGCCCATGTCCTTGTCGAGGCTGCTGCCGTCGGTGTGCAGCGAGGTGAGGACGCTGATGTCCTTGCTCAGGGTGAAGGTAAGGGAGCAGCGCCCGTCGTTGGTGTGCAGGACGGGCTCGCGGTGTGACGGCTGCAGGAAGCCCTGGCGCTCCGAGAACCAGCTGGGCCCGACGGGCTGGTGCAGCTCCTTGGGGAAGCACATGGCCTTGTCCACGGACTCGCACTCCACCACGTACTCCACCACGCACTTGTAGACGTCATCTGAAGCCTCGGCCTTGGAGGACTTGGCAAAGATCTCCAGCTTGTGAGTCCCTGTGTTCTGTGGGTAGACATCCAGCTTCATTCCGTGTTTTTTCAAAGTCATCAAACCGTGTTTGTCTGTTCCCTTCAGCTTAAACATGAATAACATGTTGGAACGGCAGTCCACGGATACAGAGGCTTTTCCTTTTACTAGGAAATACAAAAGAGAAGAGGCTGCATAGGAGTATCAGTACAGTTTTTGCATGTACCCCCTGTTCTGGGAAGGCTAATCTGGCCCAGTAAATTGCTGTTTCTCTAGCAGTAAAACCAAGAGCTGCAACTGGCAGGTCGTAGCTTGTCAGCTGTTTGCATTGACCAGTGTCCGTCAGAAAGAATGAGAGTGGCCTTTGTTTGGGAGATGTGCATTTATCCTCTTCTGATACACCCTGACATGGAGCTGTGGTCTGATAGAATGTGAAAGCCTGTGTGAAACATAACTGAAAGTATGGGGCAACCTGGTCTAGTAGATGGTCTAGCCCATGGCAGGGAGTTGCAATGAGATGGGCATTAAGGTCCCTTCCAACCCAAACCATTATGGACTTCTGTAATTCTGTGATCGTCAAGGGCTGAATTAGAGGTGATTAGACCCAATTGCCAGCCCAGGAGCTTCAAAGTGCAGGAACTCTCCAGTATGTGGATATGAGATTAATCTACCTCCCTGTGAGCCTGTTCCCAAACAGCTTGAAGTCTTCATTAAGTCCTAAAATGTTTGATGTCCTTAAGTTTTAACTCTGTTCTTAGCATTCACAGATCAGCCATCCAGTTAAATTCCTGCAGCTCTTGGAAAATCCAAGGAAAGGGGGTCTTAAATGTGGGCCTTGTCATTCAGTCATGGCACCTGAGTGGCTTTATGTTAAAGGAGCTGCTGCACTCACTCAGGTTGCTCAGTATTGCCCAGAGAGGTGCCCAGTGGTGTGTGCGGGATGTGGGATGCAGGAGGGAAGATGCTCCGTGGCCTCTCCGTTACCTGTGTGGATGATGGGAGTCTCGGGGTGTGTGGCCAGCAGCCCCAGCGTGTAGAAGTTGCTGTTGTGCAGCATGTTGTTCTCAAACTCCTTCAGCGTCAGCGTGGGCTTAAGAAGCTGCCAGTTACTGTTATCTGGGAAGTGATTGTTAATGAACAGGGCCGGGTGAGTCAGAAAGTAAAACTCATTGTACCTGGGAGAAGGGAGAAATTAGGGAAAATGAGTAATTACAAATAGTGAATTCTTCCCCCGCACAGTGGTGGTGGTTTCAGCAGGAGGATGTTGGAGTGGTTTGAGCTGCTGATAAACTGAGATCCGTGGGTTTGAAATTCCCCAGGCAGAGAAGAAACCTGAGCTCTGGTCTTCTGTTTCCAGGGCAAATGCTGAGCTTTGGGATAAACCCTGGGTATTTGCACTATTCCCTTGCACCCCCACAGGCTCCTGGAAAAAGAGGGAGGCACTGGGTGTTGACTCCAATCGATTCACAAAAGCTGTGAATCGAGTGCCACGGACTGTTGCCTAAACTGAAGCTGTGATAAGCAAACCCAGTTGGCTTTTGGCAGTTTGTGACTTGCTGCTCAGGGCTGCTGCCTCTCTACAGGCCGTGCCCCGTGCCTTGTGCAGGCAGCCTGGGTACCTCGCTCATGGCTTTGGGTCTTGCTGTGGTACCAAATGCACCTGTTTGGTTTGCCAATCCCATCAGCTTTCCTCCTGCCTTTGTGGAGGGTTTATGTACTAAGAGAGAGGGGGTTCTTTACCTGTAGGTGAACTTGGTGAAGGAATCATCCACAGAACCACTCCCCCAGGTGCTGTCCAGTAAATGCCACCTTCCCTCAAGGTAGACGGCGTTCCAGGCATGGTCAGAGTCCCCTGTAAAGGTCTGCCCTGTCTTGTACCCGTGTCCCTTGGCATGTCCCGAGAGCTTTTTGCACTGAATCCCTGCAAGACTGGAAGGAAACGATAAGCTGCAGCAGGAGAGTCCTGTTTTAAACCTGTCAAGTACTTCTGGGGAAGGAGAAAAGGTGATGCTGCCTGAGGTGTTGGGTGGGGCTGTTTGTTTTTGTAGCCTTTGTCCAGAGACTCAGAGAGCCCTGCTGGAGGAAGGGCCTTTTCTCTCCCAGTTTTTGTGTATTCCCAGTCTTTTTGCCTGATGCACCATCAATTCAGCACTGTTAGAGGATGACAAAGATAAAGTGTGCTTAATTGCTCTCTGTCTTGTTACTCAGTGGAATCCCTTTGCTGCTGTCCACAATTAGCCCATGTAATTATAAATTAAAAGCACAGGCTGTTCTCTCCCCGTGACTGTGGGCCTGGTGTTTGACACCAGCTAAGGTATCTCAGACCTCATGGGATTGTGGATGCTGATTTAGTTTCCTGAAAGAATGAGCTTGTGCTTGCCCAGGGTAGAAATGATTAAATAGTCTCTTTCTAAAAACATGATGAATACCTGTGTGGATGTGTAAATAAGATTTAAATAAGCACTGTGTTAATAAGCTCTCTGCTGATGGATTCTAACATTGGCATCTTATTTCACCATTAATCTAAAATTGCTTCACTTGGAGCGTTGTCTTTTGTGTAGGACAGCACTGACATTTTTCTTCTTCATTGAGAAGTGTGTTAAATGGAACAACTACCTTAAGTAATAAAATGTGCAGGCTTCTAGAGAGAGATTGTCTGCATCATGTGGGTTTAGCTCAGGAGAAAAGTGATATTTATGGGGAAGATAATTAGCATGGTTGTTAAGAAGTGGAGGCCTGATAACAGATACTGGCTGGCAATCGGCAGTGCAGTGGAGTTTGTAGGGAGGGCTGCTTTATCCAGGGAGAGGATGCTGGTTTCCAGGGGAGGTGGGCACTTGAGCAAAGGAGAAGATGGAGCAGTGATAGTGGGCACTGCCTGTTCCACGAGTATCCAGAACAAACAGGCCAGGCTGGAAGGAATGCCACGGAGAAACCTGGTGCTGCAGGTGGTCTGGAAAGCCCTTGCCAGCCCACAGGCCCCTGTGAGTCAAATTCTATCGTGGAGCTGGGCAGTAAATCTGGAACAACTCCACTGACAAGACTGGTGAGAGCCTGGATTTGCATGATGTAACTGAGACTAGGAGCTGGCCTGGGAGCTTTAGGGAAGATTTGATCCTAGGAGTTTCAAGGAGCTAAGTACCAAATTCCCACTAATTTCATGGGGATTGGCATCTAATCCTTCTAGGCTTCTCTAGACATTCTTGTTAGCTGGGATATTCAGAGGGAACATTAAGGGACAAGTTCTGCTCTCACGGTGCTCTCAATTACAGTGAATGTTGGCAAAGCAGCAAGAGTTTGTGCTTGGATGTGTTCAAAGTTCCCAAAATAAAGACCAGAGCATTTAAACTGGTCTCTCTAGTAATGGACAGACAAAAATCCAAGCTAAAACATCCTGTAAAGGAGCAACTCTGTACTGCCGAAAAGGGTGCTCATGTCTCTCTTCTTGTGTCAATGACTTTATGTAGATAAATTAAGCAGGCAGAGAGAAGATTGGGAAGATCTCCAGAACTGGTTGAGGTGGCAGTGTGAGGTTGAAGATGACCTAGATATAAAATGGACTGGAAGAACTGAATTAAGAAACAATTGGCAACATTTGCTTGGTGCAGCAAGGAGATTAAACACGAAGTTGCTTTTCTGCCTCAAAACCAGTTGGAAATAGTCTGGCTCTTACTACAGGTGTCACTGGAATTCAATGGCATCTTCTTCCCTTTGATTTTAGGTTGACTTTGATCATTTCATCTAAAAAAGGAGCAAATCTGGCTTCTCCAGAAGGAAACAGAATGGTTTATGCTTGTGGTAGGTAGGTGTACGCCTCTGTGCCTGAAAAGAGGAAAGCTGCTGCCTGCAGGAAACGGGAGAAGCAAGAGGATGTGAAATCTGGAATACTTACAGATGGGTTATGAAGAAGGCACAGCTAGCTGAGTGGTCAGATCCCCTTTGGGCAGTGAGGCCAGCTTTGCTTCCAAAGCTGCTGAAACCTCTCCTGGGAAAACAATTGTTGTGCCTTCATCACTAACCCTGGTGAGCGAGTGTCTCCCTAATTCCAGGCTGTGAGGTTTGCCCTAAATTGGATTCATGGATTTGCACTGCTTCACTCAGCCATGCTGCCTCCTCGAGTCTGCTTGCCAGCTGGGAAGCCAGTACTTGATAAGTGCTGCTGAAATATTGGTCAGGAGCCTGTGTTTGCATTCATTGCTATCACACCTGATGTTTGGAAAGTGATGCCTTATGGCCAGCTTCCCACTGTCCCCACCTCTCCTCTCTGACAGGAATCTCAGCTAATGGGAAGAAGTCTGGCTGCCAAAGCTGTGGTCAGAGGTGACACTGTTGTGTCTGCAGCAGGAATTGTTCCCTCTGGCACTGGGACAAGTAGGACTCAATCAATGTCAGCCGTTGCCTTCGGGAGGACCTTTGGGGGGGACTCCTGGTGACTGGCAAATTGGGTTGTTTGTTCAAGTTCCCTCATAGGAGCTAGGGAAAAAAAGGCATGTTAAAACACCTTTCCCCCCCAAAAACCTGGCTCTGAGAAGCCTTTCAGTAAGATGAGTGCTCTTTGCCTCCTGCCTTTCTGCTTAGACTCAGCGTAAGAGCAGAACAGAGCACGGGAAGAAGGGATGAGGAGATCTCTGTGCAAGAAAGAGGTGTTGTCTTCAAGTACAGTTTTTCAGGACAGGAGCTAAACATTTTGCTAATATTTGACAATATAATAGTCTGGATGACTGGGAGGTTTCCTGAATCACATGGTGACTAATCAGCCTGGAACTGAGGAATTGCGGGTAAATCAACAGAGCCTTTAAATAGTCAGAGATATCCTTGGAAAGATTAATGCTTTTAATGAACTAAGCATATGCTTTTTAATGAATAGATGCAAATTCCCCCCTTCTAACTGCTAATAACTGTTCCATAGGATGCAGCTATAAATGCATACTTCACCATCCTGTTTCTTTACTCTTTAGAAAACAAGATCCAATATCATAGAATGGTTTGGGTTGGAATGGACCAAACTATATTGTGGGATATGTTGTTGGCTGCAAGCATTTACCACTTCAGCGTCTGGCACAGTATGCTGGGGTTTTTTTTTTCTCTCCTTTTCCCTGTAGATTTTGTCTGTTCTATGGTGAAAACCTTCTCAAATCCTTTTGGAAAGCCAATTATTACTTGCGCATGCTATTTATAACTGGTCTGTGATTTTTCCAAGGGAATGGAAACTGCTCCCTGGGGGGGCCACCTTGCAAGCCCACCCTGTTAGGATGACTTCCTAAAGTCCCTTCCAATCTCCCGTCCCTGAGTTGTCAGGTCCAGTTTTCTCCTTTTGGGCAACCCTTCTGCCTAAGGCTGATCCCCAAACTCTCCAAGCACCTTCATTGCTTTGCTCGCTGTGGGTTTTGGGGGTTGCCTTGTGCAACAGCCATCTCCTTTCCTTACTGGGTTGGAGAAACATGAGGGAGAAGGGATTGGGGCTGCCCCCTGTGCTCCCTACCAAGGAAGGGGCTGCCTCTTCTTAGAAATGGCTTTGTGACTGTAAAGCCCTGCTCTGTGGAGGAGTTTAGGTGACTAATCCCCAGTGAAGTCCACAAGATTTTGTTGGCAGAAGAAAGGATTAGAGTCATTAAATGGCAACGTGGCTACGAAATGGGAATTGCAGTATTGGCCTCAACAGTGCTGCACCCTGAGCTTGGCCACAGAAAAGAGTGTGGTAAGTGCAAGGCAGTGTCCCTGGGGTGCTCCTGGAGGGGACGGGGCATCTCCAGAGGGTTTGGGGGAAAGTTCCTCCTGGGACTCTGCCTACGTCTTTTAAGGGAGCGTGTTGGAGACAGCACTCCTTGTTCAAGTCTTGCGATGCTTTTAACCTTCACATCCAGATACTCCAAGGAAAATTCTACTTCTTCTAATCAAATTAGCTCCGTGTTTTCATCTGCCATTATGTTAATGCAATGCGAAGCTCAGCAGATGGCACCAAGTAAATTATGCTGGGGAGGGGGGTGGAGGAGGGAGCAAAATTGACCTTTCTAGGACTTGCTGTTTTTCCACAGCATGGTTTGAAAGCTAAAGTTCCACGTCCTGCTTGAAGTCACATCAGTCAATGCAAAGGCAGACAGGATAGGCATGGAGATGACAAGGAATGTTAACTCTCCCCGACACTGAATGTTTCTGAACTTAATTTACCTGCACATGTGTTCAAAGAGCTCAGCGTAGCCCTCACAAATGCTCTTGCCCATCTGAAGCACATCTCTGGGCTTGCTCGACAGCTGGCTTTTGTTGTGATAGCCCACGACGTCGTATTCTGGGGGGAGGAGCACAGACAAAAGTTCATCCGAAAGCCTGAGGCAATGGGCTCGATGGGCAGCAGGAGCAGATCGCTTTTCATCTCCGTGGCGGAGCGGAACGAGCCGTGGCTGCGCTGGGGAGCTGGCCTGGACACTGCTGGGGCAGAGGGACAGCTCTGCCCCTCATCACCCTTTGCTCTAAGCTTGGGCTGGGGTTCAGCAGTTGAATCCAAGTGGGAGGAAAACTTTGATTTTTTTTGGACAAAATGAGTGTCCTCAGGAGCTGTCCTCAAGTGGAGGATCTACAGTCTCAAGAGTTCCCAGTACAAACCAGAGCACGCTGCATCTGAGGGAGTCGGATTGGTGTTACCTCAAAAGAAACTGCTGAGATTTTTGCACTCTTTGCAAGCAATTTATAGTAAAAATTCTTGAAAAGCAGCTTGATGGGAAACACCTGAAGTGGTTTGTTGCAATGAGTCCCGGAATTGTAGAATGGTTTGGGTTGGAAGGGGCCTTAAAGGTAATCTCATTCCAATCTCCTGCCAGGGGCAGGGACACCTTCCATTAGACCAGGTTGCTCCAAGCCCTGTCCAGTCTGGTCATATCAATACCTGGAAGCTCAGGAAATCTTGATTTGTTGGAACAAGTACACAACAGCAGCACAGCAGGGCTCCTTCAGACAGAGCTTGTGGAACTGGTCTGGGAAGGTTAATTCAATACCACCAACCTTGGCCCTGTCCACAACCTCTTTCTTCAAATACAGATCTATTTTTCTGACAAAGCTCTCAGGAATGCTGCATCAGCTGGTTCCCCCTCCCCTCAGTGCTGGGGCAGAGGAGGAAAAGCAGCAGCAGGCTGTGTGTGTGCTTTGATGAAATGCTGCCACTGCTTGACTTTCATCCGAGGGGCTCAGCCAGTGCCTCCTCGGCGTTGGCTCCAGGCACTGGGAAAGGCTGGCAGCTCCATCCTGGCTGTTCACTGACCACCAGCAAAGCTACAGGGCACTTTGGGGGGTGCTGGCTCCATGGGGCTTTCTATGTGTACCACAAATGACAGCTAAAAGAATTATTGCCTTTAGTGCTGATGCTGCGTGGGGATAGCAGCCCGTCACAGGCAGGAATTGAATGGGGTGGGAAAAGATGCCCAGAGAACAGTGTTCTCACTTAAAATCCATCTGAGGAAGGAGTTTATGTCATCAGTGCAATTCCAGGACAGATTCGTTGCATTTTTGCCAGCAGATTAAAATTCCCAACTCTGTTTCTTTTCCATGTGTGTAAATAGGGGTCAGTCTCACAGGAAGGAACGAGAGCCAGGGCCAAGGTGGTGTAACTCCATTGGAGGTGTGACCAGACAAGTCCATTCCACCCAAGAGCCAGAGCACAAAGCCAGGCTTCCCAACACCAGGGGCCTGCTTGTCACCTTCAGAGCCACCCACCACCCCCAGAGCCCAGTTTTGAGGGGGTGGACAGGGAGCAAGTGATGATCCAGACTTCAGAAGCAACCTGGTCTAGTGGAAGGTGTCCCTGCCCGTGGCAGGGAGGTCGGAATGAGATGATCTTTAAGGTCCCTTCCCACTCAAACCATTCTAAGTTTGATCTCCATCCCTGGGCCGAGTCCCCACAGGCCGATACAGCCCCTCCAGCACAGTCTGATGCTGGTGCCTTTGCTCTGGGAGGGTCCCAGTGCCACACAGGTACCACCAGGAACCATCCAGCTGCCTTGCCCAGCTCCATGTCCCACACTGGCACCTGTGTGACTGCAGTTCCTGTCTGTAGCTGCACCTTTCCAACCCTCCTGAGAGCTGCAACCACTCAGGTTCCCCTGCCCCTTCCTACTCAGTCCCAAGGCCAGAGTTACACAACAGCCTGGAGATGGCAAGAGGAGGAGGAGGCAGCACTTGTAGCCTTTCCTGTGTGGCACCTCAAAGGGGGGCTTCTTGCCACCCCAGCACCCCAATGGGGGGAAGCTGGATATGCAACATGATGGCATTTTGCATAACAGGAGCAGAAATGTTTCTTTCCCATTAAGTCTTGGGGGCAGAGGCAGAGCTGTCCTTTCCCTCACCTCCTACACTTCCTGATGGGGCACTGCTGCAGTGCAGGCCAAGTGATGGAGAGGAAAAGAGCAGGCTGGGCAGCACTGGCCTCATCTTGCATGCACTGGTATCAGCAGCTACAGGGTTAGCATGGCCAGGTCAGTCCCAAACTGCTTTAGTCTTGCCCTGAAATATGGAGAGTGCTGATTTCACTGCATGTCCTGAAGCCCAGGCTTTGACTCGCCCAGCACTGGTTATTCTCTTTCCACTGTTAACCCATTTCTGCCCACAATACCTGGGCCAGGCCTGGTTGGAGTCAGTCCATGCTCCTCAACAGTCAGGGGATGTCTCTGTCCCTGACAGCTCTGCTGGGATCTCCTCACCAGAGCTTTTACACCATCATGTACACACAAACCTTGTGGGGCCTGGCAGTGTGAGGAGAGGGACTGGGAAACACTCTGGGCGCATTTCTGGATAAAAACCTCCAGAAAGCCTTCATTCCACTCCCCACATGGAACTAACTCACAAATACAGAGTAAGCTGCCCTGGGTGACAGCGGCAGCCTTATCTTCAGTTGGAGACCTCAGCCTACCTATGTGGTGGCATATCCACATCCATATGGCTCGGACCTTTTCCAGGTCGGTGCGGGCTTGTTTCAGCAGGGCTTTGACCAGTTCCTCCACGCTGTTCTTGACGTTCACCTGTGTGTGGGGAGGAAGCACTGCAATGTCATGGTGAAGAAATCCCTGTGGTAGATCTCCTGTCCTCCCCATCTCTTGTTCTTCTGAAGCCAGTGAGACCCCACCTGCCAGAGACTGCTCTGCCTCTGGCTCCCTTAGAAATAGAGCTGCAGTGCTGTAGGTCCATGTATTTTTGGTTAGAGTTCCCAGAGTGGGACCTCTTTGCTAATGTTTAAAGGGAAAAGGTTTTTCACTTATTTGGGAGATTCTGCCACTGCCCCATAGCTCAGCCTAAGCTGGTGTTGGTGCTGGGAGCCAGGTTCATGGAACATCCATGCAGGGGAGCTGGGAGGAGGACAGAGGCAAAAGCAAGACTTACTTTTAACGCGTAGGCATCCAGCTTCTCAAATTGCTGCAGATCTACTGGCATGGATTTCAAAGAGGATTTGTCCCATGGATATGCTGGGAAGAAACGAGTTGTCATTGTTTTGGGAAGGGAGGAGATGTTTTTCCTGGCAGTATGGTGGAACAAGGGGACAGAGCTCCTGCCTGGCCCATGGAGACATCCATCAGCGGGTGCTCAGGGAGCAGAGGACACGAGGGCACCCGCAGACGTCCCTGCCAGCTGCATGGAAAGCAGGAGCCATCCTGTCTAGTCTGCTAGGATTTGTGCAATCCTGGAGTGCGAGCTGCCCCTGCAACTTTGGCACTGCGTAACAGCATGGAAAATCCTGGGATATTGTGTGGAGGGACGGGAGAACAATGCAGAAATATCAGGGAAAATCTGTACTGTGCAAGCCTTAGAAAACACATGACTTCTTAAAAAAACCCCAGCACTAAAGAGCTGGGTTTCTCTAGGAGTTTGGCATGGTAAAGGACTACCATTCTGCAGGAATTCAGGCACATGAGGAATGGAACACTGGGAGCAGTCAGACTGAACCTGCTGTGCCTACCCTCTGCATCTTTGCAGCCTCTGAGCTCCTGGTTCTACTCGGTGTGAACAAAGGGTTAATAACTTGCCCTAATTAACCAGATAAGTGATTTTTTTTTGAGCAGTCTTGGAAGGAGCTGACACTGCTGCCTCCTGTCAGTGAGCCATGGGGGATGGATGGACATATCCCCTGGACCTGAGCCCTCCCTGCTCTGCTGGCTGGAGAGAGGAGAACTGAGAGCCGTCTGCCTGTCCTGTGCTGTCAGAGCTGCTCAGGACTGAGAGATTCCTCTAGCTGTCTCTGCAGGATTGTTATTTCTCTGGGCTAAAAGGATTTAAAAGAGAACCTGAAGTGAAAACACTGTTGTGTGACTCCTGAGTGCTGGGAGAGGTGAACGGACGGTGCCGTGGAGCTGCTGTTTGCCTGGGCTGCCTTGGGCAGTGTAGGGGCACAGCTGGTCACTTCTGCCTTCACTCCTGACCCTCATTAGGCAAGTGGGACACCCCTCTGCCTGCTCTGCAGGTGCTGGGAGTCGCAGGAGAGGCTCCCAGAGCATCCTGTCCCGGCTGAGGAGCCAGCAGTGCCTCTGAAACTTGTATCCACCCTCTGCTCCTGCTCCACCTCCCCAAAATGGGCTCTGGCCCCAGCTCCAGCTCGCTCTGGGGGTGGCCAGAAGATCTATTCCTGGCTTGCCAAGGTGTGTTGTTAATGTGAGCTCTGCTCTTGGAAACCTCTGCCCAGGGAGGGGGTCTGGGGTATCCCTCATCCCGCGTCCCAGTGCTGCCTGCCAAAATCAGCGTGTAGGCACATGGCACCTGTTTCTTAACAGGCTGGTTTGTTTGTCTGTGTTTTCCCTAAAAAGAGCTGTTACACTGACCTAAAGGGAGAGAAAGCAGATTTACACCTTCAAAGGTTCCCATTCTCTGCAGCTCTGAAAATGACTTTTTGCCCTTTTGGTAAGGGGATGGTCTTTTTTTTTTTTTTTTTTTTAACATGGTTTTCAGGTTTTGTCTTTGCCAGGTTCTTTCTGCAGGGGCTCTGTGCAGGAGTGGGATCCACAGTGCCTGGGACAGTCCTGTGCCTTGTGCCTGTTTGCCTTCCCTGGGGACAGAGCCTTGGGAAGGGCTTGGGCGCGTGTGCCATTCCCAAAGCCGCTGCCCTCTGCCGTCCCGATGAGAGGGGCTCGGGAAGCTGAACGCTCCTCCTGTGCTAGTGGCGAGTTACCGTGCAGGTCCTTCGCTCCCGGTGGCCGCGGGGCCTCAGTCCTCTGGAAACCTGCAAAGCAAGGAAGAGAGAGGTGGGGAGGAGGTTGTTGCCCGCAGAAGAAAAGACAAATAGAAATAAATTTTTGTGGGGAGCAGGACGGGGTGGAAAAAGCTGGAACTGAGGCTTTTCTTTGCCCATTCCCTTCCGTTTGGACACGGATGTCAGCATCCTGCGGAGTGTGCTCCGCATCTGCGCCCTGCCATCCCGCAGAGCCCGCGTTCCCCAGCAGTCAGGCATCTCCTGTTCTAGCCCGAGGGTTGGGACATCAAACCCCAGCCCACCACGGCCAAACCTCCCCAGGCGTGGAAGAAGGGAGCTCTGAGCTCCAGAGCTGTTAGGTGATAACCCCAGTGGGAGCTCTGCGGCAGCTGGGGGATTGCTGAGGGACACTGGAGTGTCACCACCCGCCTTATCCCAGGGCCAGAGGAGGAGGAGACACCCACAGCCCAGGAGCAGAGGGATTTTTTTCCTCAAGCCCCAGTCATGGGCAGTGTCAGCAGCATGTGCCCTTCAGCAGCCTCCCAGGGGAGGGAGAGCCCGGAGACACGCCGTGATAGAGCAGAGCCTCACCTTTGTTGTCGTGTCCTCTCAGCCTCTGGGAACCTGCAACAAGCCCGGCAGGGTTAGTGGGAGCCTGCCCGGGCTCCCCGGCTCAGGGGAAGGGAGGATGGGCTGAGCCCCTGCCGGGGTTTAAAGCTGGGGCTGTACCTTTTCCCAAGGAGAGTCTCTTGATGAGCTGGGGGCTGGTATCCTCGTGGTGAATCTCCACTGTCACCTGGGTTCCTGCAAGAAACAGCGATAAACTCCCTAAAAAGGGGAATCTAACCAGGATGTGGAGGAGGGGGCAGGAGTGCCTGCCGAGGCAGCTCTTAGCTTCAGACAAAGCAGCAGCTCCGGTGATAGCCAAGGTTTATCACCATATTAAAGAGCTCTTGATGGAGCTACAGCAGGCAGACAATCAATGCCTTTCATTGATTTTTCTTGGAATTAAACAGAGAAAGGCTTGAAGTGATGAAAATGGTTAGACTTGTGATACTAAAATGTCTGACAAAGGCCACTGCCTGTAAGAGGCATTGTCCTGGCAGGGCCAGCTGTGGTCCAGGCATGCCCTGATGCTCCAGAAAAACCTTCCCTGGAAACCTGGGCTCTGGTCTTTAAAGTTTCAGAGAGGGAAATACCAGAAAAAGAGTGAGGGAATCTCTGATAAAAGCTACCTGAACTTTTTGACAGAGACTGCATTTTTTTGGGCAGGTATTTCAGAAGCGTTTGCAGCTCCCAAGGTTCCCTGGAGGAGCTCCACATGCTCCTGGGCTTCTGTTTCGGGTCAGGCAGAGGTTACTCGGGAGACCGAAGGTCAAGATGTTAATGCACCTCGGGGCTGCCTTCCAGTGATCCCTCCTACACATTCATCAAGAGCCTCATGGCATTTGGGGTTTTCCTTGAAAGGCACCTCTTGGAACCAGCTAATTAGGTGGGAATCTGCATTTTCATCCAAGAATAAGTTTTTCTGCAGCATTTACCTTTAGAAAAGTGAAGTTTCTCCCGTGATTATGCAGAGAGATTCAATGTCCTTTAAGCCCCAAAACCAGAAAGCAAGAAAAACTGTAAAGCCTGTAATAACCTAAATCTTAGAGCTCGACTCCAGTTCTAGGATGGTTGCAGGTATCAGGGTGTCAGGACAGAGCTGGCTGCTGTGTTTTGTCAGTTAATTCAAAGGTAAAATCAAGTTGTTTCTCAAAGAGAAGATTTTATGCAAATGGTTTGATTTCCTTAATGTTTTTATATTTTCAGGGATCCTTTCTTATTGTTCAAGATTATTTTCCTCTGCTTTTTTGTGGGTTTTCTCCCCAACTTTCACTTTCTAAGTTTTCCCCCATAAATTAAAATTCTTTGTTTTCAAGAAACAAACTTACTGGTGATGAATGCTTTCTGCTGATGAGTTTAAAAGGCATTTAACAAATGAGAAAAGTGATTCCACACGAGCTTTTCAACGTGCTGTATCATTGCTTTAAAAACTGGTGGTATGAAATGGCTGCTGGTGCTTTGATGATTTTTTTATTTAACTATTCCTGATCAAGATATCCTTCATAAAGAATCATAGAATGGTTTGGGTTGGAAGGGACCTTAAAGATCCTCTTGTTCCAACTCCCTGCCCACTAGATCAGGTTGCTCCAAGCTCAGAGAAGCACTTGCTATTGTTCTCCTTGTGTTTTGTGGCCAGACAAGTCCTTGGCCAGCAAGTGCTTTGAGGGGCAGCTGTCCCGGGGTGGGATATTTTCTCTCTCTGGGGATGTTCTGAGGTTATTTCATTGGAGAAAAAGCTTGTTGGGAGCTCAGTGAAGCCCTGCTCTGTTTTTTGGGTCACCACTTACCTTTGTCGGGGCTCGAAGTGATGGGTGGTGCCTGCTCACAGGGATCCGCGGGGCCGCGCCGGCCTGGGGGCACGAAGGGAAACATCTCAGTGCCTTGCAGAGAGCGAACCGTCAGCAAGGACGGGGTTAAATCAGCCGTGCTCAGCAGCGAGCTAAGGAACGGCTCAGGAAGCTCAACCTATTCTTCAGATGCAGAGATCTGGCCGGGGTGCCTGACCCCTCTGCAGAGGGACGCTCCAGCCCAGCCTGCTGCTGCTCGGGGCGGGCTGCCTGCACCTTTCTCTGCTAAGCCACGGGGGGCTTAGAGTGCCAGGAAAGCAGTGGGAAGGTCTGAGTCCCTTCCCTGGGAGCTGCTCCGTAGTTCTGGGTCACCTCCTCAGATGTTCCTCCTCAGCTATTTCAGGGCAGAAGGCTGGGAATTGGCAGCGGAACACTGAGAACTAGCAGGGGGTGTTCGGAGAGGTGGGGAGGAGAGAAGGGCAGTGCTGGCGGCTTGGAGGCAAAGTGGGAACTTCGGTGTGGTTGTCAGCAGCTCATCCTCATCCTCAGCTCTCTCCCCTGGGAGACCCTGCCTGTCTTGGCCCTGGAGTCCTCGGGGCAGAGGGAGGTGTGGGCAGCACCCGACGTGCCCAGGGTGCTCACAGGTGGCAGCAGCGCAAATCCCTGCCCCGGGCAGGGAGCAAATGCCAGGGGACACCGAGCCCTCACTCCAGGCTCTGGTGGCTGTTGGCCAGGGTGATCTCTTGCTCTTTTTCAAGGCGTCCTGGGATCCCCATCCCACCTCCACCAGAAGCCAGGGAGGAACCTGGATCTCACAGCTGGTCCGAGTCCGTTGGTGCCGTGTGGCCACATGACGGGATCCTGTGGAGTGGGGCCACAGCCTCCTTGCCTCAGTGGGGCTGGGGATTATGTAGGTGTGAAAATATTGTGGCATCACCAGGGGTGTCAGAGGCCTCATCAGGACACTAACATGGCTGGTGAAAGGGGAATTCATTAACCCTTGTGGTGCCAGAGGAGCCAAAGCTCTGCCTGCTCCTCCAGCGTCTGAATTCCCCCCTCCCAGGGGTTTAAATTGTGCCTAAGGTAGAGCTGCAAGGGAAGGATTCCCATGTGCATGCTAAATACCCCTGCCATTAATTCAGGGTGGGAAATGATCAATACCAGCTTCTTACTCACTCGTAGAGGAGGCTGACTCTGCAGCTCTGGTTGCAGAACCTCTTGAGCATGACAGAGGGAGAGAATGCAGGATATTTATCTGCTTCCTGGAGTGGAGGCTTTTGTTGTCTGCTTTGTAAAAAAAGCCCCAAAGCAGTGCCTTGCATGAGATGTCATTTGCTCCCAGACTGTGAGCAGCCTCCAGCCACCACTGATTACAGAGGGACTTGGATCAGGGCTCCTGCCAGGCATCCTGCTGGGAGCAGCCATGGCTTTTGCACGCTGCTATTGCTTGACCTGTGGAAGCAAAGTTCCTCCCTGGTGTAACTAAAATCCACTGACAACCTGACAATTACCTGTGTCTTGCTCTACCTTTGCCCCTGCCTTTATCTGCTAAGCCATGGTAGGCTTAGAGTGCCAGGAAAGCAGTGGGAAGGTCTGAGTCCCTTCCCTGGGAGCTGCTCCGTAGTTCTGGGGTCACCTCCTCAGATGTTCCTCCTCAGCTATTTCAGGGCAGAAGGCTGGGAATTGGCAGCGGAACACTGAGAACTAGCAGCCATATCACTCCTGGTCAGCAATCCCACCCACCTTCTGCTCAGTCTCTGAGGGGGGAGATGAAGAAAGGAGAGGTGGAGAGATGGTTGAAAAGGTTCTTTGCATCCCCCCAGACCCTACTTTAAGCTGTGTGAGTGCTGGGGAAGTCTCTGGAAGCTCTGGCTGCAACCTGAGCAATTGGGGGCACTGAATTTCCCCTGCCATCAGCTGGCTGTGAAATGTAAGAGCTCCGTGCGCCTGTAATCCGATCGAGCAGGAGAATCCCTGCAGATGGATGTGCAGGGGCTCGGCAGTGCCACCCCTGTGCATGCTGCCCCACGGGGCACGGAGAGCACAGAGGGAGGGGATGCTTCCCAGGGCCCTCCGTGTGCCTCCTCTGGAGCCCCTGAAAGTGCTGGAAAGGGATGAGTTGTGTGATGAAGCACATTTATGCTCGAGAGGCACAGCTTGGAGCTCTGGGCTGTGTGCTGGGGTTGGTTTCTCACAGGGGAGAGGGTGACATACCATTCAGCTCTGTGCCCCGGGGTGGCTGTGATCTGCTGTTCCCGTTGCCATCACCCTCCGAACCTGTAAGGTACAAACAGGACATTGGCAGGGCCCTCCTGGACTGAAGTGCTGGCACTGCCTGAAGGCCAAGCACCCCAAACCCTTGCATGCAACACACTCTCCCAGCTGAAGCCAGGTGTCATCAGGATCCACCTTCTGTCTCATCTGCAGCCTTGGCTGCAGTTCTTGTTGCTGAAGTACGAAATACCAAGGGGCAGGAGGTGCAGTGGTCCAGGTCTAAGCCGCTTGTTAGGATTTGCTCTTATTTGAGCAGGTGCTGGATGCCGTGCTTGGTGGAGCATGGGCACAACTTTGTGATAGCTCTGCCTGTAGTTGTTAGCCTGGGACTGGTTGTCTGAAAATTCAGCTTCTCTCCCAGGCTTTAGAGCAGGAATTCTCATTCTCCTCCTGTTACTTCTGCAGGGAAGCTCCCCTTGCAGTTGCAAAGCACAGCGGTAGCTTTTTGGAAGACCCTCTGCAGGATAGGGAGCTGGGCCAGGGACACTGTCCCAAACTGTAGCTATAAATGGCTCAGGACAGTGATCCTCGGAGACAAAGCCTGGGCACGCTGCAAACAAAACAGTTCTGCTCCTGTACTCCGGGGCAGTGGGTGCTGCTGTGGGGTGAAGCTGCCGAGCCCTCTCCCTGCTCCCCTCGCACAGCCCAGAGAGCCCGTGCGGGCAGCTCGGGCCGGGGCAGGACACAGACGGCGCAAACACAGCCCTGGGCAGGAGGGTCCCCGTGGGTCCCAGCCCCTGCACCCGGGGCTGCCCCGCACTGCAGCTGGGCAGGGCGCAGCTCGGAGCGGGGCTGCCGCAAGGCTCTGCTGCACCAGCGGAGACACGCTGCGCTTCTACACAAAAAGTTGGCGTTTTGGAGTTCGGCAGCATGTGTGCAAAGAGGAGAAAGAGGAGGGGAAGCCCAAACCCTGCTCCAAAGCCGCTGCTTCTCTTCTCCGCGTGCAGCTGCAGCCCTGCCCTCCCTCGCCCGATGCAGGCCGCCGGTGTTACCTGCGCCTCGGCCGCCTTCCGTCTGCCCCTCTCGCTGCCCCTTCTCCTTGCTCGCTGGCCTCCTCGGGGCGCACGATAAGCAACACATTGATGGTGACTGCACTGGGATCTGTCTTAAAGTCCATGGTACCCATCAGCGCATGGCCGGGGCGCCGGTGCTGCCGCCGAGCCGCCGCTGCGCCGAGCGGCCGCGAGTGCTGGCCCAGCCTTGGCACGGCGAGCGCTCCCGCCAGCGCAGCCCCGGCCCTGCCAGCTGCACCATCAGGGCTCTGCCAAAGCCGACCCTAATGAAGAGGTTACAAGTCACCTTTGAAAGGAAACCGCAGGAGGGATCCGTTTCCTAAAGCAGAGGAAGGAGCTGCGTTTCGGGCGGGGGGTCTGGTTTCAGAGCGTGCCCCCGGCTCCCTCCCCTCTCTCTGCCCTTTTCAGCTTTAAGCACTTGTCTACACTCAAATCCCCCAGCACCACTGTTCGCTGGGGGGGATTCGCTTCCCGGAGCTGGCACAAATCCTTAAAAGGCTTTCTCTTTGGATCCTGTCCCCCGGCAGAACTCAAAGGATGCTTAGGAGCGTAAATAATAACAAAACTGCTGCAGGAGGAGGGCAGCGATGGGGAGAAGCGGCTGGAAAGGAGACACGAACCTTCGAAGCGGGAGGATGGGTCTCTGCAGGACTGCCTGGCCTGGAAAGGGACAGCAGAGGAGGGAACTGCAGGCTGCAATCCCGACTGTCCCAAAGGATCCAAAAACCCCACCTCTCTGCCCCATCAGCCCGCGAGCCCGGCTCCCTGGGGTAGCTGGAGACGGCTGATCAAAAAGGAAAGCCCTGCAAATCCCTGGCTTTCTAGTAACTGTCCCAGCCCACAAAACGGGGGACATGAAGGGTTACAGTGCGGGTTAGACGGGCTCAGCTGGTCCCTGCAGCTCGCAGAAGGGGCTGGCAGGGACACGCGTTCTAATTTTACCACTCCCCTGTCCCGGCCGTGCTGCCAGCCCCCGCCTTGGCCGGGGTCCCGGGGAGCGACAGCACCTGTGGCTGAAGGGCTCTCCGACAGCCTTGGGAAAGGTTGTGGGAGGCACCCGCTGGCAGAGAGGGGGTTCGGGAGCGTGGCATGGGCAGGGTGCCTTCTTGTGGGTGTTGCTGGTGCTTTTCAGGCAGGAGTGTGAGAGCACTGGGCTCTTCTGCCTGCAGGTGGGGAAATTTGTTGTCCTGGATCCACGGGCAAGGGCTGGTACTACTACCTGGTGTTAGGTTACTGTGTTTGGAGACACGGGTTTTCCCGTGAATCTCTGTATAAATCCCGTCCCCTCCCAATCTCCTGCCCCTTTTCTGTTCCTGAGCCCCTTCCAGAGCACGGACAGCTGATACGCCCCCGTGCTCGCCTCCAAATCCAGCCCTAAGCAGCTCCTCAGCACATCCAGAAATAGCGTGTGTGGCCACAGGGCACCTGCATCCATCCAGCTCTGCTGGTGCACCATGGCACAGTCCTGAGCCCCCCGTGCCCCGCTGGATGGTGCCACAGCATCCCTGCCAAGAGGGGAGCACCAGGGACGGGATGTGCCTGTAACCCCCAGTAACGCGGCGAGAGTCCCGTGCCAGGATGGATGACAATGTTGTTGGGGTCCAGGTTTTGCTCTTTGGTTCATGCATTAGAGGAATTTTTGTTACAGGGGTCCCTGTGAGGAGGACAGGGCTGTGAGGAGCTGGCTGGAGGTGGTTAAACCTGGTGAGGAGGAGGAAGAAGGAGGGCCAGATGCACGCTGAGCCATGCTGGGCTCCGCCAAGCAGACTTTCCAAGCCATCTGGGGCTTGCCCATCTCCATTTCAGGTCCACGAGATTTATGGCTGGAGTGACTTTCTAATCACAGTTTCACCATCTGCCTGTTGGCCTTTAGCACCCCCCTGTCACCTGTCACCGAGCCCCGCGGCTCCTGCCCGGTCCGGAGCACCCTTTCCTCCCTGGCCACTCGCCTGGGGTGCAGCCCTTGTCCCTGCTGTCCCTTTTCCCTCACACCCCGGGTGGAACACTCTGCTCTCCTGAGCTATTCATTGGCACAGCTGAATCCTAAGCCTGGTGTCACCTGGGTCCTGCACCAAAGTCTGCTCCAACCCTCCCCACTCTGCTCCTGCCTCCCATCCACAGGGATTTCCCTGCGTGTCCTGGCCTCGCTGCTCCTCCAGGTCTGCTCTTGTCCTCGTTCCTCTCCAGCTCCAAAGAGGCGATGTGCTGGCTCGCATCTGGGGACGTTGGTAAGAGCCAGTTCCAGTGGTGCAGCCCAGGCCATGCTGCGGACCTGAGCTGAGCTCGGTGTGGACACTCTGGTGACACCAGTTGATGTTGAGCTGAGATGTTTCTTCCCCAGCAGCTCTGAGCTGGAGCCTCTGCAGCTGAGCAGGTGGAGGTTGCTGCCTCGGGAGCTGCTGGCACTGCCCTTCCTGCTGGGCTCTAACAATCACTAGAGCCTCCTTTTCTCTCTCTCAGTGGTGAGGCGGCTGCTCCTGCCCTGGGTGCCCGGGGGCTGAGCACCCCCCGCTCCCCTCCTGCGCCAGCCTCACCCGTGTCCTGCCACAAGGTGTTTCCAGCACACTGAAAGCACCTACAGGGAGCTCCTGCTTCCCTAGAAATGCCAGTCTTCAGGGAGAAGGTGGTTGGGCTTGAAAGGCTCTTTTGCATTTTCCTTTCTTCTGTTTTATGCTGTATTTCTTCCTGAAGAGGGGAAAGGGAAGATTTCTCGTGGTGATTTGCAGCGTGTGCCATGAGGAAGGCACAGGCTGTGCCTGAGGTGGGTGCTGCTGCCTCCCATGCAGCAGTGAGCCCTCCTGCTCCGTGAGTTTTCCATGGAAAAAGGTAACCTCCCCACTGGCCTGAGATAAGGACATGACCAGCAACCTGCCCGTGGGCCAGGATATTTGTGAAGCTAAAAAAATTTGCATTTTGAGGAGGCAAAGGAAGAAAGCCTTCTAATGCTGTGTTGATTTTCATGTAAAGGCAGCTCGTTGGATTTGCTGCAGGATTTCAAATGTTCACTGAGGTCCCAGGGAGAAGAATTAATGGCCAGAGAGCAAGAGCTGCTATCAGAGTGCCACGATTACAAGTATTTACCACATGGCTGGCGTTTCTCCGGGGGGGATCTGGGCGGGAGAGGGAGTGTACGAATGTAGAGCAAGAATTAGGTTATTTGAATCCCATTGGGTGGAAAGGGAAATTGCAGGCTGCGTTCCCAGGAAAGGGTTTTGACTCTTGTGCAGGTGTTTTGCCTTCACAAAGGTCTGTAAGGCTCTGGTAGAAGGTGTGTCAGGAAGATACTCCACCTCTGCTTGTGGAAGGGAGGCTGCTGAGTATCTTGGTCCTGCCAGGGCCACGGCTGAGGGTGTCCAAAGGTTTTTTCAAGGCTGTTGTAGATGCCTGCATTGGAAAAAGTGCTAGGGCTGCCCTTCTCCTTGGTGTGGTGACCTGCTCAGGCTGTCCACCCTGGGGCACGTGTTGCACCCTGGTGTTCCAGGGTCTTCTCCACTGTCTGGAGAGAAAGCTTGGGCCTGTAGCCCCATTAGAGGCAACACCAAAGTCATCTAAAGCCGAACCCCTTAACATCATTTGGAGCTAACACATCCTGATGACCCCTTTGGTCGATGGCTGATGCTCATTGCTTTGAAACTTTTGCCTTTCATTCGGTGCTCCTTGTGTCACAACAGAGTGTCCCTGTTTGTGCCAGCTGTGCTGTCCACGAAGCAGCTCCAGCATCACCTCCGAGCTGTGGAGCCTTCCTGCAGGAGCTGTTCCCTGCTGCTGCTCCTCCTCCTCTGAGCACCGTAAGCTCTGCTGTGTCCCTTTGGAGAGGGGAGACCGAGGCCAGCCATGCTCCCCGTGCAGCTGTGCCAGTGGCTCCTGTCCTGTTCTCCATGCCCTTCCTGCCCAAGCCATCCCAGCCCTAGGCTGGCCTTGTTCACCATCCAGGAGCTCGGTGCTTTCACTGCACTCTCCACCCAGACTCCCAAGATCCCTCTCCTCCTCAGGATGTCTCATTCAGAGCTCATTATCATGTGTGCGTTTGCAGATATATTTGAAGTCTGGGGGTTGTTTTGTTTTTTCCCAGCCGTTGCTTTGCATTTGCAGACATTGAATCTCAGCTCCTGTTTCCTCTCCCAACTGCAGATGAGCTGTGGAGGGCTGGGGCACACCCGTGGTGGATAACACATTGCAGCTGCACTCTGGTGAGCTTTAATCTGCTCTCTTGGCCTCCTGTCCTTTCTCCCTCCCTGCAACAGAGCTGCCCTTATTCTCCTGCCGGCGTTTTCCAAGCCCGGGCTGCTCAGATGCCTCATTCTGCAGTTCTGCTGTGTCAGCAGCTGTGCTTTATGATTTAAGACGGCAGCAGAACTTTCCACTGAACTATAAGCCCATGTATTCAGTTTCCTGGTATCCACACAAGCTAACTGATGGCAGGGGCAGCCCTGCCAGAGAGGTCAAGGACATGTTTAGATGTCAAGGAGACAATGAGGGCTGCTTCAGAACAGAGCCAGTGCTGTGACCCCTGGAGGCACAGCGGGAGTGATGCTGTGGAGGCGAATTCTGCCTCCCGCGGGGAAATACCTGTCCGCAGGTGGGAGCTCTGGAAGGAGGTCCTTCACCCCGAGTAGGATTGCAGGGGATGAAAGGCAAGCCTGGCTGCTCCCTGGCTCATAACACAGCCCAGCAGTCCTTCCCTGAGGAGCGTGGGGACACCCTGCCTGCACAAAGGTGTGGGAGCAGCCGTGTGAGGAGCAGGATGTGGCTCGGGGTGGGTGTGTCACATCTCTGCGTTCCGAGAGAGAGCCGCAAATACTTCTGCTGGTGTGTTCTACTCTCCCTTTTTCCAGTGACAAAAGACAGTGCTGTGACCATTGCTGCTCTTTGTTCCTCCAAGAACAAGCTCTCAGCAGCTGGGGAGTCAGCAGATGTTTTGCTACGGTTCCTTAAGAAAAAAAACCAAGCGGAGGTCCCGGCGCAGAGACCTGCAGGAGTGGCCGTGCGTCCTGGGGCACCCCGGGTGGCGCTGGCAGGGAGCTCCTCCTTCCTTCCCTGGCAGCTGGATGGGGCTCTGCCTGCGGCACCCGGCGGCAGCGCCTCTGTCCCCAGCACCGCCGGAGGCAGGGAGGAAGGAGGGCACTGCTGGCAGGAATTTGGCCACCGAGGGCTGCCAGGCTCTCTAGAGCTATCCTGACTTGTCTGCCAGAGCATGGATCATTGCCCTTCAGCCTGCTGCTTGGCTTGGGGTTTGCTGCTGGCCTTTCTGGATGAGGAGAGTGGTCCTGGCAGGGCTGCACGCAGTCATTAGACATTAATCCTTGTATAATCTTCAAATAACTCGTCCTTTGAAGGCAGTGGGGGCCTGTGTGACCCTGCAGAGGGTTTAGGGATCCTTTGTTAAGGTGTCCTGGTAACCCAAATTATCCATTAGCTGTGCCCTTGGGGATGTGCTTTATTGTCAAGCACTCCCCACAAAGCTGCCCCCTGACACCAAATGCGTCTGAGACGGGCAGAGGAAGACACATAGGGGAAGAAATGAAGGGGGAGAGGAAAATACACTCTATTTGCTTTCACCAGCACTAAAGGTGAAGGAGGTTTCTCCCCCAGAGCAGACTGGCTTTCTGGACATACTCCTCCAAAATTCTGCCTCTTGTACTGTGCAAGACTGGGGGAGATTTTATAGCTGCTCTTTCCAAGAATCCCCCAGAATACCCAGGCAGGGCTATTTTTTCCCTGGAAGGATAGTTCTGGTTTATTCAAGAGGGATCCTTGCCCGGTCTAATTAAGCAAGCAGCATGGCATATCCTGGGAGATGCAGAAATTCTGCATCTTATCAACATCTCTCTGCTGCAGGGATGAGCAAAGCCCCTCTTGGTGACCCAGCAGACAAAGGAGTTATCTCGACCGCCCAGCCAGCCTGGTACTCTCTAGTACACTGGCAAAGGTAAATGGAAGGCAAATTTGGAAAAAATACCTGGAGCTCAGTGTGAGTTGTGGTGTTTGAGGAAAGTGGACATGGTAGGAGTCAACCCTTCTGGAGTGACAGGGACCCGGGAGGCTGAACCTCCAAACCTTCCTTCCTGAGACACCCTAAGAGTGGGGCTGCTGTTCCTCGGGAGCTTGGCCTG
Organism: Corvus cornix cornix; assembly: GCF_000738735.6. Classification (NCBI taxonomy): domain Eukaryota; kingdom Metazoa; phylum Chordata; class Aves; order Passeriformes; family Corvidae; genus Corvus; species Corvus cornix. The sequence continues at coordinate 24,343,112 of NC_046339.1, read as the reverse complement.
CAGGAGGACAGGCTCCCTGGCTGTGTTTACCTGGGTTAGAACTGAAGGACCTGAGTGGTCATTTGGGGGCAAGGTCATGGAACAGCCCTCGCTGCGGTTGTTTCTTCTTAACCCAGGGTGCCGGGATGCTGTGGAGGGAGCTGGATGCTCTCATGGTGATCTTGGACACCTGAGCTATTGGATGAGCTGAGGACACAATGCTGGCAGCAGAAACAAGTTCACCACTGCCTTGGGGAAGTGTGGAGGTAACTGGCTCTTGTTTTTGAGAAGCTCTATCCGTATTTGCTGCGGTGTCAGGAGTAAGAGTTGAACAGCTGGAATTTGCTGCAAGGCTTCTGTTTGGACGAGTACCCTTGGTGTTTCTGCAGCACTTGTCTGAGCTGTGGCTACCAAAGCACCATCTCAGGTGCTCGTGAGTGAAGAATCTGGTGCTTGTCAGGATGGGATGAGGTGTGACAATGCCAAAAGGAGATGGATATATTCAATTCAGGGTGAGTCACGCTGGGCTTTGCTGCCTTTGGGCATCCTTGAACCAGGGGTGCTGCTGACCCTGAGTGTTCTCAGTAGAGCGACACAAAGGAGGTTTGTTGTGTCCCTCACAACATGTGAAGCTGGCTGGCAGGAAGAATATGTTCCCAGGGGAGGCTGGACTATTTCTTCCCCACATAAACTCATTTTTTTGGCTAAGGCCCTGGAGGCATGGATGACATTGTCCTTTTCCACATCTCCTGCCTTCCTTGAGGGCCACACCTTCTCTCAGGTTGGCCGTTGCTGCCATTCCCACCCAAAATGCTGACACCACAGTGGTGTCCTGTACTCCTGCTGCTCTGCCATGGGGATGCTGGGCTGTTTGACATGGGCTGGAGCGTGAAACTCTCACCTGGTACGGGCTGCTTGCACCTCCAGGCTGTGGGAGAAGCCCAAAACACCAAATCATTTTGCACCAGCCAAACCTTCCAAAAATTCTTTTACCAGGTCCCAATACCTTCCAAAAAAACCTGTCAAAAATACCTTTGCCAGGAATTTTGCCACCAGCTGGGAAGAGCCATTTGGCTCATTCCACAGGTCAAAGCCCCCAGGTGTCTGATGTGCTGCTCCTCCAGCAGCCTGGGAGTGCATCAAGAGGAACCAGAGCCCCTCTCAGTCCCTTCTGCCCTTCCAAAAGCCCGAGGAAGATGAACCTGCTGTTCCGACATGGACATTGCACCCGGCTGGGATCAGCATCCCAGAGCTGCCATGGAGGTGCCTGATGGGCATCTCTAACTTTTCAGAAACCTGGCAGGATGCCGGGGCATCCTAAGCAACATTAATGGCGCTGAAATAGATTCCTTCTGCTCCAGGAGGCCTGAAAGCAGTCAGGGAAGGCTTCTGCCCTCGGGAGGGAATGAGCTCACCTGTGGAGCTGGGCTGGCTGTCTTGTCCAGTAGCTGCTCCCATCTCCATGTGAACTGCTGGGAATAGGAGAAAATATTATTGGACTCTTTCCTTGAGCAGCTGCCCAGAAACCCCATTATTTTTGCTCTGCATGCACAGTCCCAGGAAGCTGAGTGCCGAAGGGCACAGAGGGTCTGTGACGTGCATGGCACTCTGTGTGGAGAAAGAGAACATTGTTTTCATAAAGAAATGGGAGAAAAAGAGGAGGAAAGCACAGTGAGCAGCACAGCACATCGGCCTGAGTACCAGAGCCACGCCCAAAGGGTTAAAGCAGCCCAGGCAGCCTAAGGGGATCCCTAAGGATGGCTCCCAAGCATCTCCAGTAATGAATTTTCACTCCTGTACTTTCATTATCCTTGTCCCATTGTCCCCCTTAGCTCTGCAGCACATTATTCCTGTCATTGAGGCGGCTGCAAGGACAGTGCTGTTCCCTCAGCATTCCTCTTGGAAATGTGATGGGCTCAGCCTCCAGGCAGGAGTGTGCATGGCTGTTACCCCAGGAGTGATGCTCTGCTTTTCCCCTTTCTCCCTGGCTCCTTCAGATTGCCCACAGAAGTCCCAGGTTTGCCACGATGCCCAGCAGAGCCTGGCATTCGGTTCTTTTCTGTCTTTCTAGAAATATTTTATAACTTTGTGGAGCTGGTTGCCCAGAAAGGCTGTGGCTGTCCCATCACTGGAAGTGTTCAAAGCCAGGTTGGACAGTGGTCTAGTGGAAGGTGTCCCTGCCCATGGCAACACAAACCACCCCCTGATTCTGTGAAAATTTATTACTTCCCTGGACATCGGGGAGCTGGGGTGGTGCCAGTGGAAATTGGGTATTGCATCCCAATACACCACCACTTGGAGTTTATCCCTCCTGACTGGTAGGATCAGAAAAAGCTCTTTCTGTTTTCCTAAGATCCCCGAAAAGTGGAAAAGCAGAAGAGGTAAGGCCATGTCCTCCATGAATCCCAGGGTGCTGTACTTCAGGTCACATTTTTAAGTACCAGTGTCACCTGGTCTGTCACAGCAGTGCTGGTCTCACAGCTCACTTACCGACGTCGTTGGCTTTGTTGTCACCCTCGCTTGCACAGCCTGGGCACAGCCTGCAAGGAAAACACGACCGTCACTTCTCAGGCCTTGAGTGGCCGAGCTGCAGACCTGCAAGGGAGTGGTTCTCCCTCAAATCTGTGTCTTGCTTCTTCCACCGGTTAACTCAAGGGTGACAAGGGGACATCCATTGGTGACATGCACATGGCAGCTGCTTCTTCCTCCTCCCTGCCCGTGGCTCAGGGCCACGTTTGGAGCTGGTACCTTTGGGCTGAGGGCATGTCTTACCCTCCTGATCTGTGTCCCTTCCTGCCCTCAGCTTATTCAAGCTAAAAACACCCAGCCCCTAAAGAGCCGAGGAAATGAGGGCCAGTCCTCGTTTGGTGAGGGAATACCCTGGAGAAGCAAAGCATCTTCATCGCTCTAGAAGCGCTCCTTAAATAAGCAGCCTTAAAAAGGTAAGAGAAGAGCTTCTGGACGTCAGGTGTGGGGTCTGTGCGTGGTGCATTTGGTGTTTGGACACACCAGTAAAGCCCGGAGTTGTGTGGCTGCTGGTGCCAGCACAGCTCCGCTCTGTCACCGTGGCCGCTCCCCTGGGAACAGCCCTCCTGCCAGCCCTTCCCGCCGGGACCGAGTGCCAGCGCATTCGCAGTGCTGGGGCAAACACAGGCACCGGCTCTTTGCTCTTTCCATCGGTGGCGCTGGGTCAGATGACATCCCCCCTGCCACCCTCGGAGCGTTGTTGTTGTTATTTATTTGTGTCGTGGCACTGCCTGGGAACATCCCCCGGGGCAGGGAGCCTTTCGCAGGTCGGGACATGCAGCGCCAGCGGAGTAAATGCTGAGAGTCACTGCAGTGACACCACTGTCCTCAGCCGTGCCAGCGTGGAGGCAGCACCCAGCCAGCACCCTTAATGCCTGCCTGCCTTCTGGTTCATTTGGCGACCCAAAATGGCAGAATCACAGAAGCATTTCGGTTGGAAAAGACCTTCAGGATCATAGAGTCCAACCTCTGCCTGATCCCCACCTTGTCAACCAGCCCAGAGCACTGAGTGCCACCTTCAGTCGTTCCTTGAACACCTCCAGGGACGGTGACTCCACCACCATCCCACCCACAGCAGAATGGGCAGCTCCTCGGGACCCTGTCGTGGGGCAGCCTGGCAGCAGCACGGAGTTTGGTGGGCAGCATGGTCCCGCTGCCCTGCCTGGAGAGGCCTCTCGGGAAAGCAGGGCTGCACAGACTGCCCGGTTTGGTGAAAGCAACAGATCTCCAATCTAGCAGGAATTGGTTCCCTGGGTTTTGCCTCTCGACCTCAGCTGTCCCAATTAACTGTCTCCCCTTACAGTGTTTTTCAACTGTACAGAGATGAGCCAAGGACACATGAACGTAACGTGATCCAGGAAGATTCCCCGAGTGCCAGGAAGTTGGAGCGCTGCTGCCTCTGCTCTTTATGGCCGTGCTCGCTGCTCGGGGCTCCTGGAGCGGAGTTTGGAGCCGCTGGGCTCTCATGTGCTCGGGGCTATGTTGGTGCTGCGGTGACTCCCCGGCGCACCCCGATGCACCCCCGAGCCCCCGCTGAGCCCCTGCCACGGCGGCTCTCGTGCCATTGCCCAGAGTGGCCACGGCTCCTGGCCAAAACCCTCCCAGTTTACTGGTGAGGGTGCAAAGCCCCTAATGGGGAGGGCAGGGAAGCACCAAGCGATGCACGCGGGCAATCCCTGCACATGGCTTCTGTCCCTGCAGCCCGGCTGCAGGATCTGACTCCCTGCCTGTGTCCCCAGCCCACGGGGCGGTGGCCAGGCACAGGACCCGCTTTCCCTTCTCTGCTCTTCCTGCAGCCCAGGACACGTATGCTGCTGTGCCCTTTCTGCTTCTTGTGCCCTCGTCCGAGGAGCGAACGGGGCAGCGGATCCTTCCTGGAAGCTCTGGGCAGCAGGATGAACCCGCATCAGCAACGGCCACCACAGGCAGCTCCTTCCTGGGTGACTGTGGCTTTTGAGGACTTGCCTGAGGTGCTGTGGCCCGTCTGCCATCCACCTCTACTTAAGGGTGTTTTCGCCTGCCAAATCCTGCCCACGGCTAGCGCAGTCCGTTGCTCACTCTGGAGCGGGATCCTCCACAGCAGATGGTGATGCTGGGAGGGGCGCTGTGATTTTGGGGACCGTTCAGTGCTGACCCCTGCCACGCCAGCAACTGCTCCGGCTTTGTCGCCGGTGCCGCGGTGTCCTGCCCGGCCCGCAGGTGCGCGGGAGGCCCAGGTGGCCTCGGTGAGCATCATGTGAGGCGAGGAGCCGGGGCTGGCGGCGGCCGCGGGCCAAGCGGCTCTGACCATCTGCTCCGTGCCGTGCCAGGCTGGCGGCTGCTCCAGGGAGCGTCCGTGCCACGGGGCGCGGGCAGCGCCGTAACCGGAGCCGCAGGGCCCGGAGAGGAGCTGACTCCGGCTTTTGGGCTCTGCCTCATGTATATTTATCTGTACGTGCAAACAGAGCCGCCGGCTGAGCCGGGTGGCTGTTCCAGGCTGAGCCGATGCCCCTCGTCCCCCGTGCCCGCGGGGGCCGTGGGGAGCGGCCGGCAGGGCAGCGGGGAGGGGAGCGGCGGCTGCCGAGCGTGGGCAGCGGGTGCGGGGGTTCTGTGCCCGCTCGCGGTTCAGAGAGGCGGTGTTGGGGGTCTCTGCCTGCTCGTGGCAGCAGGTAATGCCAAGGGCAGGGAGCTATGAGGCACCTTGGGGTGGCGGTAAGGATGGGGGAGAGCCGGAGCAGAGCCTGTCCTTTCCCTCTTGGGAGCAGCAGCGAGTGCCTCGGTCAGGAACGGGACTTTTATCTGAAGTACACACCTTGGCAACGAAGAGGAAAAGCAGGAAAAGCTTTTTTCAGCACTATAGAGCAGCTGACAAACACCTGACTCTACATTTTTGATTTGAGCCAACCAAACGAATGCAGCCCAAGGCATGGCTTTCTCTGAGCCGGGGTTTGGGTTTTCAGGGGAGTGTGTTATCAAAGGCAGAAAAGTGTCAGGAGGATTGAATGAGGACTGCTGGGGTATTGTGTGCCCAGGGACAAGGCACAGCATGGGGCTGTGCTTTCAGACCTCGGAATTGGGGAATTTTCCAATATTCTGTCTTTGAATTTCAGTCCTTGGCTTTCCTTGTAACCTATAAAATGCATAAAAGGCCACTCCTAAGTCCTTGTGAGCCAACCTGGACAAACCTCAGAACTAGCTTAATGTGGTTTGACTCAGAGTAAGCCTCAAAGAGAGACTCATTTCATCTGAGCCTAAAAATGTATCAAGAATTGCCTTAAAAGCAAGAATTATCAAAATGCAGCAACATGAAAAAGAACGCTTGAAAATAAATCAGCACTTATGATAACTGAATTTAGGGGACCAGGGTGTAAATGTGGGAAGAAATGGGTGGTGGAGGCTCCCTGTAATGTTCCCTAAACTTAAAACATCTTTTATTTCCATCCCAAAAGCACAGCAAGAGTCAAAGAAAAAGAAACCTGAATCTAGTTGACTTAAAGGTCATGAGACTTAGCATTGGGATATTTGCAGTCTCGTGATTTTTTAAATGTTAATGCTGCAATGCCTGCGGTGGGAGATTCACTGCCACAGTCACCAACTCTGACCCAGGGATTCGAGCTGCTTCTGCCCTGCTTTAGTGGGGTTTTGATGGTGGAGTTACCAAGTTACCTGTAGGAAAGGTCTTTTATACAAGGTCCATGAGAAAATATCAAAGAAGAGATTTTTTTTCCTAATTCCTATAACTGTTCTGCTGTTTTCTGACCAGCCCCAAAAGTGTTTGGTTATTTAGGACTTTGGCAGCTGAAGTCACCATTGCACTCTACTTTTTTTGTCCTCAGGGATCTCAGCACACCTTGATGAGGTCACCTGAGCTCCTGCCCAAGTCTCGGAGAGCGAGGACCGAGGTCTGAGGGTGCAGAGCTGCAGAGCTGAGGTTAGAGGCACATTTTTCTGTGGCACACGACTTTCTGAGGCCTCCTCTCCTCTCCTTTCCCCAGCCCTGAGTTTTACCCACACATGATCTGGAAGCTGTTGGTTGAAATATTTCATACTCAGTTTATATGTAACGCTCAGCAAGTGCACAGGGCAGCTCTTAAAAGGTCAAGTTTATATAAATCTGTAATGCATGTGTATAAAATAGGTAATAAATTCGGAACCCCTGTAAAACATGGGAAGGTTTTTTTAGGGTAACCCATTTTAATGCTAAGTCGGGGGAGACCTGGACCTCACCACCCTCATTGGGAAGAATTCCTTCCCAATATCCCATCTAACCCTGCCCTCTGGCAGTGGGAAGCCATTTCTTGTGTCCTGTCACTCCATCCCTTGTCCAAAGTCCCTCTCCAACTCTTCTGGAGCCCCTTCAGGCACTGGAAGGGGCTCTAAGGTGTCCCTGGAGCCTTTTCTTCTCCAGGTGAACCCCCCCAGCTCTCCCAGCCTGGCTCCAGAGCAGAGGGGCTCCAGCTTCCACTGGACCCTCTCCACCTTCTTTTCACATTGTGGACACCAGAGCTGGACACAGCACTGCAGGTGGGGTCTCACCTGAGTGGAATAGAGTGGCAGAATCACCTTCCTTGACCTGTTGGCCTCAAGCCCTCTCCCATCTCTCCCCTTCCTGGGAATGGCTGCAGCATGCACCAATCAGCCACCAACCCCCAGCAGCAGGTTGTCCCCTCGGCAGCTCTTCCCCCAGGCTGGATCCCTGCCGAGGGATGGGGGTTTTCCCTCCCGGAGTTCCTCAGAGTACACAAGATAAGGAGGTGAAATACAGTGATGGCATCAGCAGAAGGGCTGTGATTCACAGGGCCAGTGACATCCCAGGGCCAGCGACACCCCAGGGCTGGATGCTCCCTGATTGACTTCCTTCTGGGAAAGTAACTCAGTAACTCACGTACTGAGAGACAAATAATGATGATTCAGTATTGCTGTACCATCCTTAAGTGAGGTGAGTTCTCGTTCTGCACTTCAATACAGCGGGGCAGGTGCTCAGCTGCTGGAATCACGTCTGCCTCGGAGTAGATTAATCCCCGTAGGGCAGCAGAGCTGTGGTATTTACACCGTGGTTTGCAAACCCTCGGTGCCTCCATGCAGCCAGCAAGCCTCTCCGGTGATTGCCCACATTATGCTCCGTGCCTGCCAGTCCCTTCCCAACGCAAACACCTCATTAATTCCCGTGCTTTTAAGGAAATGAAGCCATACAGAAATACGCCACCGGTAACAAATTGCGTGGTACTGATGCCACCGATTAATGCTGCAGGAAATAATACTCTATTTCAGATGCTGAATGGTTTTATTTTCCTGCTAAATTAATTTGCCACTGTACCATAAATCATAGAATGAATCACAGAGTGGTTTGGATTGGAAGAGACCTTAAAGATCATCCAGTTCCAACTCCCCTGCCATGGGTGGGGACAAAAATGCTGTCCTGCCTGCAAGATGCTAAAATAACATGCAGACATTGTCTGAAGGGCTAGAAGGGAAACTTCATCTTTTCCCCTCTAGTTTTCACTATGTGAGAGCAAATAAGTGGGTAAGTCTGTGGTACCAGGGATGTCCCAGTGCTCCCAGCCTCTAGCACACCTCCCATCCCAGTGCTCCCATCTCACCTATGGACACTGCAATATTTCTAAAATCCATCATCAGTCCCTGCTGGGTTTGTCATTACCTCCTTGCCCAGGTGATGCAGAAGCTGTGGAAGTTTCCCATGCAGGTGTGGATGCAAGCAAGACCTTCTGGGACTCTGTCAAACTGGTTGCAGCTTTGCTCTCCGTGGAGTGGATAGGATGAGTTATGGGAAAAGGAGGAAGTGAGATGAAGTACATAGTCCTGGAAGGGCTGATCTTTGCACCTGCCAGCTCAAGTGAGTGTCAGTATCATTTATGGAAGCTCATAAAGGAGAAGGCCCCTCTACCTGGCCAGGTGTGGTGGTTTTGATGGAATGTCCATGTGTGAATGCACCAGGAAATGCCCAATAGTGCAGGTGCCATGGAGCACAGAGAGACAACACTGAAACGAGCTGGGGCAGGAAGTGAAAGCGAAAGGGAAAGCGGCATCGGAGAGCGGGAATGCTGGGTGGTGGCACCTGCAGTTGGGCAGGAGGAGGTGTTTACTGGGATGGGGTGTGGCTGCCTGGAAAAGTCTCTCGGGTAATCACCAAGGTGCTCTGTGAAAATACTGCAGGAACAGTGATTAAACACCAAATTACTTAAATTAGGCCTCAGACACGGGAGGCAAGATAGGTTTAGCAGGGCTGACACGCAGGGTGTAGCCCATCTCTGTCTGCAAGGATTAGCTCAAAACCAGCCAGGCTATCATTGTTGATATTTTTCTTTATGTATTATTTAGAACCTTTCTAAGTGTCTAAGTGTCTAAGTCAAAAACGGCATCTTGACACCCTTCTCCCTGGGTTGCAGTGTGGCTCTGATAGGTGCTGGGTGCTGGGCAGTGCGTGAGGAGCTGAGGAGTTGCTGGCATCGTCTTTGTAGGGCCATCAAAAGTGATCTCAGGCCATCAGCCAGGGAAGCATGTCAATGCCAGGGACAACGAGGCCAAGAACAGAGACTTCCAGCTAATCAGCAGGACGGGAGAGCTGGCTGGGTACAATGACTCTTAGCAGGAGCTCCTGCATCCACGGCTCCGGGTGGTGAGGGCAGTGCTGCAGGTGAGGACAGGTCACATTCCAGGACACCGGACACACATGCTGTGGGCCCAAAGGCAGAAGACTTCAGTTGAGAGAATGTGAAATTAAGACTGTTACTGACCTAAACCCAGCTCCGAGAGCAAAAGCAGCCACTTGTGCAGCGTGTTTTAAAACTGGTGCCGTGCAGCAGCTCCGTAAGTCCTTAAGCAGCACTTGCCCCTCTCGCCAGTCTCAGTGCTCTGTCCTGCCAAGACACAGAATTAGTTAAAAAGAGATTTTCTTTAGACCCCACAGACTCTCACCTGGAGAGGATACCTGTCAGCCAGGTGTGTTCTCGGTGGGCTCTCGGCAGCTCGGCTGTCTGGAAGAAGCGATGCAGCGATGTCAGGGTGCTCCACCTGGCTACCCAAACATCACTGTGAGTAATGGGAAATAACTTTGACAATGTGGAAAATATGGGCATTATTGAGAAGTTAAATCAGTCTCCAGATGGATTAATTCACTGCTGGTAGCTGGAAAAATTAATAAAGTGCAGATCCGTATCAATCTCGGTGATTTTCTGTAAAGCTGTAAAGTATGAACATTATCCATGGCAAACTGCTGGAATAGCAGCTCAGGCTCGGACCAGCGAGAGGTTTTGTGTGCTGGGTTGCTGAAGCCCTGGAGCCTGCTGGGAAGGGGCTGGGAGGGATGTCCTGGCTTCCAGCCCCTCCGCCAAGGATGCTCAGCTGGGTCCCCATTGCCAGCCAGCGTGTCCCTGCCCTTGTGCCAGTAAAGTGGAGCAGTACCATGGGTGTGCCTTGCTCCTGCCATTCCATATCTCTTGTCCTGAGCATGAAGCTGGCCATTTAAATCCCCAGTATCCCAGATACCAGCCAGGATGTGGCTTTCAGAAAGTAAAGCCGGATGAGTTGAGCTCTGACTTCAGGACTGCAGTGAGCACAATGGAAATCTATTAAACACTCTGCAAGGGAATAATCTCCCAGCTTGTACTGGACTGATCAGAGATGAAGTCTGAGTTTGGGCTAGGGATATAAAAAATGCACAGTTTAAGCTGTTCTTTTGCACGTGGCAAGAGATGAGTATCTGAAAGTTAAACTGGCCTTGGCTCGTGTTGAGTGGGGTTATCTGTGCCGGCCATAAATCGAACCGGGATGGCTTAATTGCTCCTTCGCAGTAAATAAAGCTCTAACTGAGACGTCTGCTCTATAATATAGAGGGGATCTCCCGGGCTATGGAGGATGATAGCTAGCCAGAGAAATCCATTTGGAGGCTCTTTGGGATCGATAAGCAGTTAAGGGAGTGGCGGGAGGATGACATTGCCTGTCTTTGTGTGCGGGCACCGCAGAGGGGCTGGGCTGTTAAACGTGTGAAGGGCAGCTGGTCCAGCTGTGATTTTGGACACCTGGTGTCCGAATACAGAGAGGTAAGAGCAGCCTGTACACCAGAGCAAAAGGTGCCCAATGCCAGCGTGATGGGCTGAGCCACCAAGTTTATTACTACTGAGGGCTCTGTGGCTCAGAGGGCTCCCAGGGCCAGCCCAGCTTGCAGGTAACCAGCCCTGGAGCTGCCTTACTCAGGCTGGAGCAAATCCACTGTCACAGTGGAGGGAGCTCAGAGGCTCAGAGCTGGTTTCAGCTGAAGGCTCCCAAGAGGTGCTGTGGTGGGGTAGCAGCTCCTTCCAGCTCTGTTGGAAGAATCTCTTCCTCTCACTCGCTGCTGGTGGACTCGTGTGTGGAGTTTTTCTGTGCTGTTTCCCCTATGCCTGGGGCAGTCGGAATGTGCCATTGATCACAGAAATGTAAATGGGAAATGTAAATGGGAAATGTAAATGGCAATGACCAGCTCATCCCTAATAATTTACCTTGGAATGCTGTTGTGCAGAAGGGATATGAACTGGCACTTGGATTCCAGCTCCTGCCCTCCTGCCTTTTAAAATGGAAATATTGCAGCTGCCTTCAAGACCCACTAATCCTCACCTGGCCTGTGTTTAATTATTAATTCTACTGTGCTGGGGTACTACAACAGGAACTGGCCTAAGTTGCTGCCCCTGCATCCCAAATCCAACTGGGATTCAGAACAGACCAGGAAAACCCAAATCCTGAAGTGATTTCTGCAGTGTTTCTGTTCAGCGACCCACAGGCATTTCACCTGGCATTTCTCCCCTCGGGCACACACACCTTCCTCACTCCGGGAATGCAAAATGCTGGAATCTGTGGGTGATACCAAACTCCCACTGGCCCCAGGAGGAGCTAGAAACCCTTCCATCCTCTGAACTGTCCTTTTAGAAAGAGGAAAGTTCTCCCTCATGGTTTTGGAGCAGATGCACTCAGCACCATGGTTTGCCAGCAAATGCTTGGGAAGGGTTGGGGACAGGTCATGGTGTGCAAAATGATATATTACATTTTCCCCCATGAGCACATGAGAAAACGACCTGGCTCACAATCACTTTGGAAGGACACGAGGATGTGAGGCTCTCCAGAGCTGATTTGCTTGGCCTTGTTTAATTTGCTGTCCTTGAGCCAATCTGCTTAAGTGGCACTGAGTGTACCCCCATGCAAAGTTCAGACTCATAAAGATGGAGCTGGACGAGGTGTCCAGTGCACCAAGGCACCACCACCTTCTGCCTTGATTTTTTCCAGCAGATAGCTGTGTGATCCGGCCACAGGAATGCTAATTATAATGATTTTTTGGCAGAGAAGGTGGGGTTAACCCCTGCTAAGTGCTTGTAGATCCATGATGTTCAAGCTGGACAAACCTAATGGGACAGTTTGAAACAGGAGTCTGAACTTGGCTGGGTATTTTTGCTGAAAGGATATTATATGTGTTTGAGCAAGTGGTGCCATGATTCTCCAAAAAATGTGGAAGTGTGGAGAAGAAATTTTGCAAAGCACAAAGTGGAGGAGCAGAAATTCCCTCAGACATCCTCCCCACGCCCCTTGACCTGGCTAAAATGAACCAACAGGTTCTCAAATTGGAGGGTAGGGAGTGGGGCTGGATGCAAATGTGCCTCATTTCCTCAGGGAGGCTGGCTGTGAAAACTGGCCTTGGAAAAAGAGGGTACCTTTTTTGCTCTTTACCATAGGGAATGCTTTCCCCTTTGTGGTATGTATTAAAATGAAACTTTAACTGTTTAAAAGTGATCCTGCCCTTACCTCTGTGGCCTTATTTAGATGTGCCCACTGCCTCGCATCCTGTCCTCGCTTCCTCCCTGTGCCAGCCCTGTCACACTGGCACGGAGCGTTGGGATGTTGCACATGTACAGGTGGTGCTTTCAAAGGCATCTGTGGGGACAGACACTGGATCTGGGCTGTCAACATGGACAGCACTGCCCGTCCCGTGGGAGCACTGGGATGCCTTCCCTGGAATATCACCCTTTCACAGCATCATCCTCCAGTGCTCTCCTGCCAAAATCCCTTCTTTGCCCTCATTCCTTCTCTGCTCTGGCCTCAGGATTATGTTTTTTTTCCACAGAAATAACAAATCCCTGAGCTTGGAAGCATTGCATGGACACATGTGAGCTGGGGGAGGGATGGCAGCTTTGTCCCTGCCTTTGGTCACACCACCAGACGTGCTGCGGGCACCGAAAAGCCTGGGCAGGGGCATTGCTGAGCCCTGCAGCCATGCAGGAACCGCTCTCCAAATTCAAGATGTTCTCTGTATTTATTTTTCTGTCTGGCTCCATTTGCTGACAGCAAACGACCCATGGCTTTGGGCAGCCAGGGTCTGTGCTACATATTTTTGTTCATCCGTCCCTCGCTGCCAAGTGCTGAAGTCAGACAAGTGGCCCCGGCTGGTGCCAGCTCTGGTTGCTCACACTGGGATTAGCACGTAAACTGGTTTGCTCCCCCTGCGGAGGCCGGGCAGGGCCTTCTCTCTTGCCCTCCTGCTGCAGTGAAAGATGTTTGTGACTTTGCTTTTGACTTTCTGCAAGAGGTTGTTGTAAGAAAATACTTTTTCGTGGTTTTTACAGGTGTCTTTGCACTTTGCACCCTGGATGAACGTGGGAGAGCACGAATGCCTCGCGGTACTCCCTGTCTCAGCTTGGTCTTGTGCTCGACCCTTGAGCTGGACACCAAGAGGGATTAGGGGAAATGTCAGATGTGGGGATCTCCTGGAAACCAAGGAGTAATCCCCAAGTGTTGGGAGACCAAAGAGAGCAAATCCTCCCTGAGATGGTGAACACAACTGGAATGCTCACTTACAAGTGAAGCTCTTGTGGTTTGCTCTTTGCTCGCAGCGTTTGCCCAGGACTCCACAAGCAAAACTAAAATCAGCTGAAAAAATATAAGAGACGGGAACTGGGCAGATGATGAAGGAAGACAGTAAAACCAATACAGAGATCCTGGGCCACCTCATCAAATAGCAGGAGCCGGCATAGGGGTATTGATTTCAGCAGAGCTGTGCCAGCGTACGCAAGTTAGGGCTTTGACCTAAGTAACTCACCGTAATAAAGATATCCAGAGGCTGGAAAACCTCCAGGGAAACTGTCTCCTTTGGAACACATTGGTTATTGATGTATGTGCGTATCAATACATGCACATTAACACTGTGTGGGGCTGTAAAATCCTATACTTAAGGCAAGTTACAGCTCGATTTCACCATGCCAGGTGGTTACCTGCACAACCTGCCAGAGCGAGCTGTTGTCCTTGGCAGGACCAAACGTTATTCCTGTTCTCCGGTGCGCAGGGAAACTTGATCTCTGCTCTTCCCGTCACTCGGAGCGTGACTGGGAGGTGGCTGGGGGGTGAGCTGTGGGATTTCTGCGAACCTGCTGGGACACAGGCGTGGGGGGATAGCCAGGGTGGGAGCATGGCCACGGGGGGAATGTGCAGATTCAGTCCTTCCTTGGAAGGGGGCTCCTTTTGGGGTCCTCAGGCTGTAACCCTGCCTGCCTGCTGCTCAGCAGTGCTGGATCTCATTGCAGGGAGCAGTGCTGGGCAGGGCCTGCCTGCGGCTCGCTGGGGATCCCAGTGTGGAGATACTGGTTGTGTTGGTCCTGCCTGGGGTGCCTGTGGGTGCTGTGCCCTTCATCCATGCCCCAACTGCCACCTCAGGGCATCCCAGGAGGTGTCCTGTGCACTTAGGACATGGGAGCCGCCTGCACATTCCAGGACTGTCCTCTGAAGCCTACTCAGGTTTGGCTGCCAACAAAACAAAGTCAGGTCTAAAGCTCTAGGTTTCCCATGCTTCCGACAGGTCCTTGTGAGTGCTGAGCAGGATGCTTGGAAGCCACTTGAGTGGGAATGGTTTGCTTCCATAGGCTGTTACACCTGTTTTGAACAGCCTTCTTGTGACTTTTTACACAAAGCCCCCTCACCTTGGAGCAAAGCGTCTGCTTAGGTCTAATTTCTTTCAATGGGACTTCAGCATGTGCTCAAGTACTTTGCTGATTTGGTGTCCCAGTCATTAGCTTTACGGTTGATTACTCAAGTGGATTTTAGGTGAGGAAATGGGAATGCTAAGATCCAGTGGGAAGAGTTGAGCCAGCACTCAAGCTTAAATTGAAACCAGCCTCAGTTAGTGCAGGCCCGTAGGAGTGTTGGTCAGCGCTGGGTCCCAGTGTTGTTCCCACATTTCCCTGCGTCACCCAAGTGTCCTCTGGCCCAAGGGAGCACCTGGGCAGTGCCTGGTCCTGGCAGCATCCTCTCCCTGCTCCATTTAACACTTTAATGGTGTTTGGCAGCTCTAAAATCACAGTCTGAGCGGCTTCCCCCACACCAGAGAGGAGAACGCCGTGGAGCTGATTGCGCGCACTGGAGGAGCTGATTAACTTCTGGCTTCGCAGATCATCAGAAATGCAAACAACCTGCACTGTAAATATACATTTAGGGCAGATCAGCAGTGCGTGCGTGCTCTCAGGCCCTCACCAATTACCAAAATTGGTACGTTGTGCTCATCGCACCGGCAGGTTCGGATGTAATGTATCATAGAAAAATCAGCAGCTCACAGCTAAGGTTGTCTGTTGTGCTGTGCCTCTCAACTTCTTTTGGTTATTTTTTTTTAGAAAAAAAGTAAATAGATTATTTGATACGTACATTTATGAAGTTTGTAAAATTGCAGGTACAGGTAGGGGTGGAGTGCATCAGCCTCGAGGTGCTGCCTGGCCTCGAGGTAGTGGCGTTGTCGCCGTTCCCACGCTCTGGCATGTGTTGGCCTGGCTCACTGGTGCTGAGGGGGAGAAAAGGAGTTTTTCTTTCTTTGACAGATGATTCACAACCAATTGCAGGGGCTTGGATCTGGCAAAATGACAACATTCAGTGCAAATGGGGAAAAAGTGTATTTTAGTCCCAGCACCCCCAGTTCAGTCTGGCCTGTGCGCTGCAGGCTCCGGCCGCCAGCCACGTGGGCTGGAGCAGTGAAACTGAGGCAAACCCTGTGGTTTATCCCTCTGAAGGAGCTTGGCCACACTCTGCAAGATTTTTCCAAATTATTTTGAGAGAAATGAAGAGAACGAGCTACATGTAACTCTGAACAGCCTCAAAAGGGGTCAGTATTCTGCTTCAAACACACACATGCATGGTTGTACTGACCATCGAAAAAACCAAAGGCACACAAAAATCAGCTAATCTGAAATGAAGGCATGATTTTGTTGTTGCCAAAGAGGATGAAAAGTGTTGCTTTGCTCAGGTATCTCTCTTCTCCCTCTCCCAGGTCTTGCTCTCTGTGTTGTACCATCTTCACACCCAGCCGGTGGGAGCATCGCACCTGCAATCTGGAGATAACCTCTGCGCCTCCAGCTGTGTCTGCCCATCCAGCCCGGGGGATCTTCCTCCCTGGTTCTTCCTTTAGCATTCAGGATCACTGCTCTGTGTGCTGGCATGACCCGAGCACGCCTGTGGGTGTGGAGACTCCCACAGATTGAACACCATGTTTTGAGCCTGTGTTAAACACATTTCATGATATGTCTCCATTTTCTGGAGATGTGCTTGTCTGATAGACAAAGATGTGCACCTCATCCCACGGAGCTCTTTTGTAACTCTGTGGGTTTTGTAGGGAGCTTGTGAGGCTCAGGGGGGGCTTTGAGCTGCTCTGGTGCCGGGTTTGCTCCCCCTGGGAGGGCTCCCACCTCCACACTGGGTGCAGAGCCCTTCCCAGCACAGCGGCTTGGCTCTGTGGGCGGCGAGAGGTGAACAAAACGCCCCAGAGCAAGGAGGTGGGAGATGAAAAGAAACTTTGATGAAAGAAATGAAAGGGCAGGGAGGGGAAGGGGGTTTAGCATGATGTCACCAGGATATGCTTGAAGTTCCTGGAGGGAAAGTGGGAGCAATACTGTGGGAGAGTGGAAGTTGCTGGTTTGAAGGAGATGCTGATGGATGGGGACAGTGAAGGTGCTGGTGGCAGCCCTGCGGCTGCCTGGCCACAGTCACAGTTTGGGTTGGGAGCATGTCATGATCCATCAACCCAACCCAATCAGACTCACGGGATGGTTTGGATTGGAAAGGGCCTTGAAAATCTTCTCAGACCATGGGCAGGGACACCTTCCACTAGATCAGGTTGCTCCAAGCCCTGTCCAACCTGTCCTAGAATATTTCCAGGGATGGGGCAGCCACTGCCTCTCCTCCTCCTGATTATGAAGGATCTTTCTCAGCTCAGAAAGCCGAGGAGCTCCTCTTGATGCAGCAGGAGGAGAGCTTTCACCTGGTGAGGAAGAGCTGGAGGTGGGACAATAGGGAGAGGTGGTGCCCCGCTGCCTGTGGGTGCTCTCCAGCTGCAGAGGAGCCCTGCTAGGAAGAAATGAGCCTCAGTTGCCATGTGGCTGCAGGATGAAGAGGGGCCCAGGTGTGCTGCAGGAGGTTCTGAGTAGCTGAGGTGGTGCTTATTGTCCCCTCTGGCAAAGGAGGGGGCTTTTGTTCCTTCCACCAGAGTAGTGGAGCTGGCCATCTGCTCCTCTGCCCTGAGCCTGAGTGACATGGCTGAGCTGTCAGCTTGGGATGTCATGGCCTACCCTTGATGGGAGATGTCCACTGCCAGGTGTCCTCCATTTGTCCTCTCTGACCACTGCAATTCCAGACTCATTACCTGCTCTCTGCTTCCATCCATTTGGGGGAGGGATCTCGTATTGGTGCACAGCGGACCCGACCACTTGTCTGTGCTTGCGCCGTGAGCCTGGAGCTCTGGGAACACACCTGGAAATGTCATCTAAAAATAATGAGATTAATGATCCTCACTGAAAGTCGGACTTTTGCTTTCCTAGAGACTAGGATGGAAACAGTAATGGGAACTCTTTTCCAGTGGGCAGGAATGCTTGTTTCCAGCTAACCAAGAGTGAGCTGTAGACCAGCCAGGAGACAGCTTGCCACAGCCTCATTTGGGGGGAAAATCCACCTTTTTGGTCAATATCTAGCTTCTGGCACACAGCAGAGTGGTGGCTCTGAGGGATGCTCACCCATGTTTTCCTGGTGATGTTCAAGGAAACATGTCCCTGGGAAGAGATGTCCACCTTGTCCTGACAGAGCTGCTGCCTTTCCCTGCCTGGCTCGGGAAAGCAGGAGGATTTCTCTTCCTTTCCTCTTTTGGTTTTTACCTTTTTGGATCAGGTGAAGGTAAGGACTCCCTTTCCTGCTCTGCACAAGGGGGTGTGGATGTTCTTCCTTCCATACCTCCAATTCACTTGCCTAAATTCTTGTTGGTGTCTCTCCTTGTCTAGACATCCCTGCTATTTACCAGGAACATGGAGATTTATGCAGGACAATGTCAGATTCTGTGTAACAAATTTACCAAGAGTTTTTTTACGTTACCAGCAACTTGTAACCTGTGTAAAATCAGTAATGATTTAGCTGTAAAGGGTTTGCTGTAGTGTCCTTCAGACACGAAACGAGCAAATGACATTGGAGGTTGGCAAAGTGAAATGGGGATTCATTCCTGTTCCCAGAACGGGGCACACGTATGGACAAATTGGCACGAGACCCGAAGATATTAAATGGGTGAAGCAGGCTTTGGAAATTAATAATTTCCTATTAGTGAGGAAGGTCCTGCACTCCTGCATGCCTGCAGGGAAGGAGAGTGCTGCAGGGAGGATGTGTGCGAGCGCCTGCAAATGTTTGGGGTCAGCTATGGTGTGGAGAGAGCATCTTGTGTCCAGGCCGCTGGGTCTTTCCTCGAGTTCCATTGCTTTCCTGGGTCGGGTTTTATTTCTTTCCAGCGGCAGCCGCCAGTGCAGAGCCCCAGTGCTGCCGGCTGCTGACCTCCAGAGGTTGGTGGGGGAAAACCTTGGCCACCTGCGTGGCCTGAGGGGACTCGGGGTGCTGGTCCCCAGCCCGGCCAGCAGCAAAAGGAGGTGTCTGGCCCCAGCCCTCGCTGATGAGTAAGTGGGGAGAGGAGATGGCTGGGCTGGGCGAAGCCTTGAGCAGCTCTTCTCGCCCGGGTATTGCCGAATTTGTACCGGCCAGGAGCCCTTTCCCCAGCCTGAGGGATCCACGCAGATCCATGGCCGGATCTGGCCGCTGTTGCTGAGGCTCGGGCATCTCGGGGTGTGCTGAGACTGCAGCAGTGGGGACAGACCGTCCCAGTAACCTGTGCTGGGTGTGCAGCATCGCTGCGAGATGGCTCTGCTGAGCTGCCCCTTCCTGGGTCCATGCCCTGGAGGCGGGGATGCGCAGCCTGGAAATCGGGTTGGGATGAGCTGTGGCACACACGGGAGAAATGCCTGCAGAGAGGCAGCGTATGTGTTCAGGCGTCATTAGGACAATTTCCTCTGTAATTGAAGAGCTGCCTCGCTGCTGTATTGCCTGTTCCTGTGAGGACTGTCACTGTCCCCAGCTGGCTGCAGCCACGCCGAGTGCAAAGCCGGCAGAGAGATGGAGAGCACGGGATGCTGCTCAGGTGGGGATTGTCCTTCTGCCCACAATGAAATAATCTGGTCACAAATGAGGGTCTTACACAAGCTGTTCTAGCACGTGACAGTTAATTTTCAGAATTACATCTGAATAAGTTTCAAGTTTTGGCTGAAAGATCTCTTTTGGCTTCCTTTTTCTAAAAAACCCAAATCCAGATTTTCCTATTGGTTTTCTGTAACCTGATATGTGTAAATGGAAGTAATTTGGTGTCCTTATTGGCTTTTTAAAAATAGAAATAGAGGTAACAATTAAAAGCTTTCTTTGGAGAGCCTGATCAAAGTCTTTGAAGGTTTTGATCAAAAAGGTCTGATTTTGGTAAGAAAAAAGCTGTTGCTGTGTTTCTTCTTCCCCCACCTGTATCACCCTCTCTGTTCTCCTCCCGCTTCCACTTAGACAGAAAGAAATAACATTTCCACAGGCTCAGTCAGCATCAAAGAGTCACTTATTTAAAGGGAGGAAGAATATTGTGATGTTTTCACTGCCTGTTTCAGATTCTGTGAAGGAATTTCATCCCCTCCCAGTTGCCACGTCTCTGGCATCCCTCCCAGATCCGAACTCTCTGGAGGATGGAGGCAGAATTATCTCTGAGCTTTGCAGCTGCCAGATGTTAACCGATGAAACGGCAGCCTCGCTGCTTCCCTCTTCACTCTGGGTAAACCTCTGCCTGTCTGCCCTGTTTGAAATGCAAAACTCCCTCAAATCCCCTCTCGAAGGGTTCTTGATATCTCCTGCCAATCAAGCCTGGCGAGGACTCCCTTTGTCCCTCTTCCAGCAGCTTGCCTTAAGAATTGCTCTTGTGTGTGGCTCTGTCTGTGGACATCCTGAGCTGTGCAGGGGTGGGAGCTGAGGCTGGGGCACTTATCACATCTCTGGAAGTTATCTGTCCTCCTTCCTGTCTGAAAACACAGTCTTCCTCCCCTCCCTGGATGGGGATGCATGGAACAGAGCTAGGGATGTGCAGGTCACTGGCAGGCTTATCACAGAATCACTGAGGTTGGAAAACACCTCCAAGACCATTGAGTCCAAGCTGTGATGGATCCCCACCTTGTTACCCAGCCCAGAGCCCTGAGTGCCATGTCCAGGTGTTCCTTGGACACCTCCAGGGATGGGGACTCCACCACCTTCCTGCACAGCACTTTCCAAGGCCTGACCACCCTTACAGTGGGGAAATCCCTCCTGATGTCCAGCCTGAACCTCCCCTGGCACAGCTTGAGGCTGTTTCCTCTTGTCCTGTCCCTTGACCCCTGGGAGCAGAGCCTGGCTCCACCCTGCTGAGTTGTAGCAAGCGAGAAGGTCCCCTCTGAGCCTCCTTTTCTCCAGGCTGAGCCTCCCCAGCTCCCTCAGCTGCTCCTCGTATGACTGTGAGCCCCTGCCTGAGCAGGAGGATGTGCGCGATGGGAGCCAGGACACGGCATCTGGCGGTCTTGGCAGCTGATCCCTTGGGAGTGCCTGTGGGAAGGGCTGCTTGGACATTACCAGCTGCCCTGTGGTGCCCGTGATCCCTGTTCAGAGGGGGGCCCAGGGGCACTGCTGGGGCAGTTCGAACGTGTTCCCAGGCTATCAAAGCAGTGGCTCAGTAAAGACCTGGTTGGGAGGCAAGTTTCCCTCGCAAGCAGTGAAATGATCACGGCAGAACTTGCTGGGTGAGGTTTGGTGTGTGCAGGGAGGTCAGGGGGGTGCAGCAGGTCCTTCTGGCCTTCACCTCCCGTGTCTGTGAGATTGATGATCAATACAGTAGGGAGGCTGCAATGCCTGCAGAGACATTCACTGGCTTGTATGTGTGACTAGCGGGTTTGGGGCCTTGAGTATTCCTGGTTTTGTTCTTTTTACCTGGGAAAAACTGCTGTTGTTGCCCTGGTGATGCCAGCAGTATCAGGCACTTGTGTGCTCTGTGCAAGGGTGCAGGACACATGCTCTTGCCCTTGAGTGCAGCCATCCATGTAATTACCCTGTGAACAATAGGATCGGGGGGAAAAATCATATTACCCTTATGATAGTGTTCATGGGACCATTGATCAAGGTGACAATTGGAAATTCATCATGATAAAGCAGGAAAAAGTGGCAGGTTTCCTGTGCATGAGGTGAGCACCTGATCCAAGCCAGCTTTTTGCACTTGGATGGGTGATTTCAGTAGCAAATATCTGAATGGGACCCTGAAGCAGCAGATATGGAGTGGGCTGGACCATTCTACTTCCTCCCTCCTTCTTTGGATGGACTTGCACCTTAAAAACTTCCCACCCCTTGTGTGCTTCCAGATATGGGAGCATGGCTCAGACTGCAACAAGCCAAAGGCTGCGATAAAGTGAAACTCTTGTGGCAGGTTCCCCTCCCTGCCATTTTTTTTTTTTTAAAGCTTCCAAAGATAAATTGCATTTCACTTCAAGATAATGAAATTTCCTTGGAGGAGCGACATATTTTTCTGTAGCTTTTGCATTTGGAACATGAGGAGAGTTTTTATTTTAAATCTCCATTGAAAGTGTTTGTCTGTCTATATTTTGCTTTCTTCCTTGTGAATGTTCTGACTTCACAGAGCTAGCAGGGACCCGGAGATGGAGTGTTTCTGTCACTTATTATAGCTTGCCTTGGCATAAAATTTAATCTTTGGATTTTTTTTTCCCTCCTAAAGAAATGAAAGTTGAAGCCAGATTAGAAACAGATAAAAAGATGTCATCCATCCTCAGACAAAGGAGTTTTTGTTTTCCTTTTTTGCATTTGCCTTTGTTAATCCTCTGCCTTCAAAGGGAACAAAGAGATCCTTCCACCTGGAGATCCTAGGAAGAAATGGAAAATGGGGAGACATGGCTGATCTGTGCTTGTGTTGTCCCATGGCTGGTGGGTCTGCTGGGACTTGCAACCACCCTGAAAAACCCAATTAAGAGGAAAAGCCAGGTAGCAGAAATTGCAGCATCTGTGAATCAAAGTGAATTCTTTCTCTCCTAAAGGAACTTGCTGATCTTTGCCTGTCTTTGCTGCCCATTGCCAGAGGAGCAGGCACCTTCCCTGCCTCCTTCCCCATCTCCATGGCAGTGTGGAGGGGCGGATGTGGCGTGTCCAGCCCGGTACGTGGTGCCCCGTGTCACACCAGAGCTGCTGAACGCTGCTCCCACCAGTGATTGATATGTTCTCAGGCACTGAGAGGCTCGAGGCACTTGGCACTTGACTGTCTCCTATTTTGGAACTTAATAAACAGAATATTCCACCAGCAGAACCTGCAATTTATCTTTCAGTACTGTGCAGGGAGTTACTGTGCGGCCTGGCTCTGGCTGCATCTCTTGCCCAGGGAATTAATAGACTCTTCCATACCCCAGCTCCCTCTGTTCTCACTCTGGTTGCCAAATTAACCTTCATCTCACCTACTTTTTCTTCACGTCTCGCTTCAATTTAGTCCTCAAATTGTTCACATGACAAAGGAGTTGTCCTTCCTACAGCTTCTTCCGCTCTGATAAGACACCGGAGTTTTCTGTGAATGCCTGGAGAGGACAATAACTTCTCTCCCTCCCTCTCTCCCTTCAGCTTCCTGATGGTATTGAAGCCCAGAAGTCTCCCTGAGGTTATTTCCCCTGAGAGAACAGTAAGCAGTTTGGGCTGCACTCTGCCAAGTGGCTGAGTTGTGCCTTGAATACACTGAACATTTAATGCTGCTAATTAATGTTATTACATCATATTACATTTATTTGGACTCGCAGGAAGGGGTTCAACTGCACAGGAGGTGCTTCAGGGGCTGGATGCTGCTTGCCAGCATTGCCCTTGTTACCTGTCTCACCTGGCTCTTGTGATGTGGCACAGACCAGACAAGTCTGGAATGCTGGAATATTGAAGGGATCTGCCTCTCTTATCAGGGAGAGGATTTACCAGCTCCTCAGGCTTTGACTCTCGGGAGGATGCTGTAGGTGCATGATTTCCTCTACAATTAATGCACAGGCGAGCTCCTGGGAGCAGCCTGTGCTGCCTTGGCAGGATTAGGGATGCAGGAGCAGTGCTCCTGCGCTACATGAAAAGCTTCCTGCCCTCCCTGCAGGCCCGGCCTCGGCTTGGAAAATAAACTGGGAGTGTCACGGCTGCTTTAGCTCTGCTTGTTCTGGCTGGGGAGGCTTCTGTGTCCTCTGCCAGCTCTTCTGCTCCATGAGGCTGACGCAGGGGAGGTTTGTTTGACCTTTATCCTGCTCCAAGCTGCTCCTGCGCTAGCGAGTGGCTCACAGGATCCTCCTGCCACCAAGGGCACCATCCCAGTGAGCTCCCAGTCTGAGCTGGGTGGTAGCTCTGGTGCAAGGCAGGAGCCTTGCTCACCCTCCACTTGCTGTCACAGGAGATGTCGGGCTCCCAGAGCGTGGGCCTGCTGGTTCCCAGCTCGAAGGATTTGGGGTGACCCCTCCAGAGCCTCCCTTGTAGCATGGTTGCTGCCACCAGATGCACAAGGATGGCCTGGTGGGATTCATGTTAGTGCTTCAGCTGGTCCTGTCACAGCCAGTGTGGTGGGGATGGACGGGGACTGGCACAGGCTGTGACCCCTCTGCTCTCGAAGGTGGTTACGAGGGTTTTTTGAGAAGGAGATCTGTGCCATGCCATATGATAAGTCTTGATGCTTCCTTTCACTGGGATCCCAGATCTTCATCCTCCACAAAGGCTTTGGCATCGCCTGAAGCAGCATCTGAGAACAAAGGCAAAGCTGTTAATTAAGACAGAGCTAATTCTGGCAGCCGACTGCCGCCATCTCAATGTGCTGCGGGCTGTGAGCACAGAGGGACCGGCCGTGCACCCCGGGCACAGCACCGCCCAAAGCCTTCCCTCTGGGGGCTGCTCATGCTCTGAGCAGGTCTGTGCCCCATGTCCTTCCTGCACAGGGGCCTGGTGGGCAGAACTGGAGGTTGCTGGTAGCCCCGAGGGTGGTTTTGCCTTCCATGGGGTGTTTGCCTCCTACACATGGCTGGCTCAGAAAGGAAAGTAGAGCAAAATGTGTCCAAAACTCCACCAGGCTTTAATGCCCTTCATGTGCCCTCCAAGGGGACACTGGTGGGCATTGTCCCTGGGGCAGATGGTGACAATCCCACTGGGTGTGCAAGGAAGAGTGGCCCTGTGACAGGATGCTGCCACCTTCCCACTTCCACCCCCAGATGGTACACGGCTTTTTCAGAGACGTGTCCTCCAGGAGAAGCAAAGCCTTGCTGTTGGGAGACTCGGAGCAAGGCTGACGGAACAGAAAACATTTTGAACAAACACAGCTGGCTTTCACCCAGCGCAGCCAACTCTTTGGCCAGCTGAAAAGAAATCAGAAGAATATTGATGTATTATTCTTTTTTTTACCCTACAAAAATTGTCAGGCTTATTTTGGTCAAATGTTAGTTTCTGAATGCAAGTTTTTCAGTTGATAACTATTATTTGGGAGGAAAAAAAACCACCCCAAGCTGAGGCACTTCTCTGGATAACTCACAGGCTCAGCTCTTTGCCTCTTGTATTCTCAAACGATTAACATTTTTTTGCTTTGCACATCATGAATATTCTATACTTGAGCTGTTACTGAGTTGTGCTAGATCAGATAAATAACATGGTGTTGCTTTTATGGCAGACTGGATAAAGATGCAAATAATACTGACATTTACTTCACAGTTTTCTTTCTGTGATCCTCTGAGTGAGTAAACTGGATTGCTGAGATATTCATGGGAAGGAAATGAAGAAGGGTTGTCAAGATGAAAGCAAATTTCCTTAAAACTTAGCCAGAAGGTTCTTGGCAATTTTTTCTGTTATTTGCTCAGCTGAATAGGAGCTGCTTGAAAATACATTTTGCACAACCGCAAAAGGAAAACTCTTGTTCCCGTGGCACCGCTGACTGTTTTTTGCACGCTCTTTCCCTGAAAAGCTGACGATTTTCCAGCGTTCGATGTCTCTGCAGGGTTTCTGGTCCCACCGTGGCGGCAGGCGTGCGGCCGTGACTGGAATGAGCCCTTGCTGCCTGCCCTGCCCGCGCTGTTTTTCCTGACCCGCGTGTGCTGGGATGCACGGATCCCTGAGGAGGAGGGCCAGGGCCAGCTTTGCTGTGGGGTGGGGAGCGGAGCAGCGGGGGATGCTGAGCCCTGCCGAGGGTGACTAGGGCGGGGCGTGGGGTGAGCGGGACCGGGCGAGCGCCCTTCTGGATGGTTCTTTTTGTAGGCTGTGAATGTAGATCGCTCCTGGCTGCGCTTGTGGGTACCAGGGCACGCCCTGGGCTGGCAGTGACAGGGCTGCTGCCGAGGGGTGCTGAGCATCCCGGTGTCCCCCGAGTGAGGCCGCTGCTCCCGGGAGCCCATGTGGCCGCGGCTCCCGGAGCGATGCCCAGCGAAGGGTGAGAAGGCGGAGACGGCAGGAGGCTGAGGGGGCCCCGCGTTGGGTCCGACCCCTGCGGCCGCAGCGTCTGAGCCTGAGGGGAGCGGCCATGCTGGGGGCGGCTGGGCAGAGGGGCCACGTCTCTGTGGGGCTGACGGTTCGCTCCAGATTCCTTTTGGGGGTGAGAGATGGAAGCGGGACTGCGGCGCTGTGACCCCGCCGGCGCCTCCCCGCTCCTGTCGCCGCTCGTCCCCGGCCGCGTCCCGGCCCTGCGGGGCCCAGGCCCGCCCCGTCGCGGGTCCCGCTGAGGGGAGGCACGGCGTGAGGGGCGTCCTTGGGCCGCCAGGGGGCGCCATCCCCCTTCGCACGGACGCGCGCGGCGGGCGGGGGCGTGGCCGAGGCGGGGCGCGGCGCGGGGATTGGCGGGGCGGCGGCGGGGGCGTGGCCGGGCGGGCGCGGGGATTGGCGGGGCGGCGGCGGGGGCGTGGCCGGGCGGCGGCGGGGGCCGGCGGCGGCGTGGCCGCGCGCGCCACTCGCGGCGGCGATGTGACCCGGGCGGGCGGGCAGCGGCACCGGCACTGCCACCGGCCCGTCCCGTCCGCGGCCCCGGCCCGCCCTGCCACGGAGCCACCCGGCCCGCGGACGCACCCCCCATGCCCGCTCACGGCCGCCCGCCGGTAGCGGCTGACGCCTGCGGGGCCCGAGGAGGCGATGGCTGCGGATCTGGTGGTGCTGCTCTGCCTGGCCGCCGCCGCGGCCGCCGTGGAAGGTGAGCGGCGACCGGGACTACCGGGAGCGGGTGGGATGCTGAGCCGAGGGTCCCTGCGCCGCCCGCGGCGTCTGCGGCTGGGGAGCAGGCGGGGAGCGACTCCCCCGCCGTAAGGCACCGGCACGGGGCTGGATCCCGGCCCCGTGGCCCCGGCCTCTTGTGGCAGTCCGGGGTACCCGGTCCGCGGGCGGTGCTGGCAGCCCGTGCCCTCGGGAGGGGGCCGGGGATGGAGGAGGGAACCCGCCCGCATCCGCGTGGGGCGAGCTGTCGCTCTGGCTCGGCTCCCCTTCCCTGCGGAGCCCTGCCCGGGGCCGCGGTGGGGTCACCTCCGGGGTCCCTTCTGGCGCCCGGGCCGCAGTGGGACGGTCTCCGGAGTCCCGTCAGGGTTCCCTCTGGTCCCCGGGGCCGCGGTGGGGCCGCCTCCGGGGGCCGTGGCGGTGCTCGGAGCCGCCTCTGCCAACCCTCCTCCTCCCAGCCCCGCGGAGGGTGGATGCGCCGGCAGCCGTGGGCAGGTGGTCTCCGTTTCTGGGTATGAACTGAGCCGGGGGGGGCTTGGCCCGGCCATGGAGCCACAGAGCAGGTGCGTGCCCGTCCTCTCAGCGCAGTCCGTGCCGGTGGGCTGGGATCTTTTGCCCATCTCCAGCTTGGTCGTGGGATTTGCTGGGCAGCAGGACGGTGCCTGCAACCAAGACCCGGGCTGCGGGCGGTGGGCCTGGTGGGACAGCCAGCCCGCCCCAGCCTTGGTGCTGCGTCGCTGCTCCGTGCCCGGCATGGCTCTTGAAGTATTGCTTCTATTATATTTCCTCTTTATTTTGCCACTGCCACCTTTCTTGCTGGTACAGCACCAGCTCGTGGCAGGGGTTGCCCAGCAGAG